>NC_141875.1:81792142-82101964 GCF_056163025.1 Triticum urartu
GCTTCCCGAAGAGGGGCAGCTTCTCCCCACCCCAAGGCCCCATGAGAGGGTAGTATTTCTCCCCCACTTCCTCCGTGGACTGGGTTTTCCACTCCACCCATTTGTCCGGGGGCTCATGTTCTACTACGGCCTAGATTTCCACGATCTGGCTCAGAACTTCATCCTCAACATCTCGGCGTTTATCGTCGTGTGCGAGGCTTTTCTCCACGTCCGCCTCATTTCGTCCTCTGGCTCAAGACCTTCAACGTCAAGCCCAAGGTGGTGCGCGGCAGCCAGGCGGAGTGCGGAGGCGCCATGGCGGGCAAGATGGCCAACGTCCTATGGTTCGAGGGCTCTTTCGTGGAGACCCTAAAGGGATGGCAATCCGGGTGGTTTTATATCACCGAGCCGCGCAATCCGAAATGGACCGCAACCCCCGAGTTCCGATCCGGACCACCCACGCGGCTTATGTCCTGGAAAGAGACGGGCCTGTCGTGGGGTGACGAAAAAGAGGTGACCGGATTGCAAACATGCATCCAGTCCCTGGTGAACAAACCAGTCCGGCTTGTTAATGTAATCCAGGTTATGCTCGTTCGCCGGATCCTCCCGTGCCAACAACGGGATTTTAATCTGTGGGAGTTTGACCCGGCACAGCATCAAACCCTCAGCAGGCTCTTCGACACGACGTACGAAGACGCCTGGAAGATGCTATTCAAGGGCGCCGAGGCTCCCGCATCCGCTTCCAAGGACCGTTGATACAGCTCGCAGCGTCACGCTAGCGAGGTATGCCATCTACACCTTTTACAGGATGTTAAGCTTTTTTCATAGTTTGACTCTATGCGGGATCTAAACTCCCTTACCTTTGACAGGCTTGGCGGGCGATATCCGGATCGATTAACTGTCCGGCTCCGCTGCTCGAAGACCCAGCCCCAGCTCTACTAGCAAAGCTGCTGGTTCCGGCGCCTTATGTGGTGCCGGAGAAGAAGGCCAAGAAGAAGAAGACCACGGGGACTCGAAAGAGTGCCCGCAACGTGGTGGTGTCGGACTCGTCATCTGACGAGTCCGAGACGCCCTTCTCCCGCGAAAACGAGGAGGAGGAAGAAGAAAGCTCTCCCCCCCAGCGGAGGGAGGAGAGAAGAGGAAGGCCGCCCCAACGGGGGAGGCCGAGGGGTCTAGGAAAAGGAAGACCCCTCCGCCGGACTACGTCCCCAACGCCGAAGAGGGCAAAGAGGAGTGGCCAAACAGGGCCAAGCGTCCGGCGAAATCGTAAGTTCGGGTATCAGAATAACTCATGATGTTCCTTTGTTGCACAGCTTTCCCTAATGTCGAACATAATTATGCAGCCTGCCCTAGGACGAATTCAACGAATCGTCGGGCGGCTCCCTGGACTCATCAGACGTGAACTCAGTTCCGCCCGCTGTCTCCCCCCGCACTGCAGACAACGGCGAAGTGGCATCGCGGCAAGCTCGGAGGTGGTCCCGGAGGAGCCGCAAGGCAACCTCCCGGACTCCAGGAGTGAAGGGGATAAGGCCCCCTAGGGCTCCAAGTCCGGATTTGTGCCGGACACCACGCCAGAATCTTCCACAGTTCTGGACCGCGGTAGGCGAACTCCTTCCAAGAGGAGCAAGCCTTCTGAGCCGGCGGCCCCCGTCCAACCGGAGGTGCCGGACAATCTGCTGGAGGTGCTTGACGGCGCCTCCATCGACGAGGGGCACCGTACTATTATGAGTACGGTGATCCAGAAGGTTCAGTCCGCCAAGAGCGGACTGACTGAAGCTTGCGCTAGCCTTCTAACAGGCTTCGAGGTAAGTAAAAATATGTAAAAGTATTACCGCATAGACAGTAGCCCCTGATGCTCTGTTTGGCATTCGGAAAGAAAAGCCGATAGAGGATCTATTAAATTTCGTAGGAGTCTAACAAAAAGAGTCAATATGCGTATGCAGGCTTCGCTGCTATCCACCGCCGCACTGACTGCGGAGGTGGGTGTCCTGAAGCAGGACCTCGAGCGGACTGAGCAAGAGCTCGGCCTTGCAAAGCGGCAGCTCGAGGAGAAAGAAGGTAAGAAATACCTTACAGAAAAAGTGCCTATAAAAAGGCGTGATTGCAAAAAGAAAAAATAACAAGATTGTACTTCTTATTGTAGGGGCCATGACTGAGGTGGCGACCCTTAAGCAGGCGCTGTCTGAGGCCGAAAAGAAAACGGCCACAAAGCGCACCGAGCGAGACAGACTTGGGGTTCAGGTCGGCGAGGTGCAGCAAGAGCTTCAGGCTCTTATGAAAAAACATGAGAGTTTGGAGCTCGAGTCAAAGGCGCAAGCATCCGAGCTCGCGACGGCCCTTGAGACTGCCAAGTCTGCCAAGGCCGGAGCCCAAAAGGCCCTCCAAGAGTTGGAGGAGATGAGGAAGATAGCAGCGGGTAAGGCATTCTTTATGCAAAGCAGAAATATAAAAGTAAACTACTTGTTACTTACCCGAATCCGGAGCTCTCCAGGGGCATTCGCAGAACTTCCCCGCAGCGTATCCGCCACCGCCGCATTCTACCGAGCTGAAGAGGGCAGCTCGACGGAGAAGGTGTTCTGGTCTCAGTATTCTGAGGCCGGACACCCTGTGCCTTTGAGCGACCAGCTGAAACAGCTGGTCGAGCTCCACAAGGCGGCCGAACAGGCCATGAAGGGCCTCATAATTCGGCTGTGGCCCAGAGAGGCCCTGCCTGGGAGCTATTTCGGGCTGGTGCGGCGGCTGGTGGAGGCCTGTCCGAGGCTCGAGGTCATCAAGCGCTCCGTATGCATCGAAGGTGCCCGTCGGGCCCTTGCCCGTGCAAAGGTGCACTGGGGTAAGCTGGATAGTGAGAAGCTTGTGAAGGACGGGCTGCCGCCGGGGAAGGAGCATCGCAAGCCCGAGAACTACTACAAGGATGTTCTTGCAGGTGCCCGCCTTGTGGCGGATGAATGTACCAAGGATGTGATATTTGAATGAACTCGCTCGTGTTTATCCTGTGCGCTGAAAACTTGTTCATATGCGCTAAGCAATGCTTATTGAATTTAAAATATTACTTTCTGTGCGGCCGTTTATCAAAAATTGAGAGATGGCCAGTCGTCGGCTTCTTCCCCCGTGCCACTAGTGCCGGGGTGTTCGGGATAAACCTGAGCGCTCTTTTCCCCATAGTTGGGTCCTTGGAGGGAGGCGCTCAGCACAACGAACCAGGCAATCGGACTATAATGCTTGAACACTCTCACTTAGCCATAGAACTCTATAATTTTAAATTTCAGCGAAGCCCCTAGTTCGGAAGACCGAGTTCGGGGCGCTATCCACGCCTTGGCCGGACAAAGCCAGCTCCTCGCTCGAAGCGGCATAAGCCTTTAGGGACTCAAAAAACCTCTCGAACAGCGACCGGTCTCTCGCCACATCATGACAGTCAGTTTTAGCTTTCTCCACTGAGGTGCTTAACCCAGCTGAACCGGTGCACAATCGCAGTGGTTCTCCTAGTGCTACCTTAGCCAATAGAGCGGAACGTAAGGCACCAAAACATAGGAGCCGGGCAAACCCAACTATTGACCCAAATCATGATTCGGAGCCGATGCATATAGTGCTATAAGTTCGGGGTGCCGCACTTGTGAAAGTGTACGGACTTCTCACACCATTATGAGGGGTACTGAAGCCCCTGGCGTGTTTGCCGTACCATGGTGTACGGGTGCAATCATGTCATTTAATAAACATAAATGTGAAAAGAAGATAATGCAAAAAATAGACAAGAAGCTAAGCATTGTTTATAGAGAGGCTATTTATCAAAGCCGAACGATACAAATAGTGCGGTAAGCAAAAGATATTGGACTATTCAGTATGTCCTGACCAGGGGTAGGCCGCGGAATTGTATTTAAAATAGGTATACCGCTCGTAACAGAGACCACCTAGGAGTTCCATAATGCGGCATGGCTTGTCTGCCTCCCTGGATCTTGCATCGTTTGTGCGGCAGTCGAATTGCCGAACAGGTTGTCCGAAGTATGGAGTCCTGAAAGTAAGAAAAAATTAAAAAAAGAATCCGGCAGCCCCTAGTACGTTTTAAGCCGTATTTTGGGCATGCCGTTATTGTGCCCCTTCCCCTGTGCCCATGGTATTTCAAGGGCGTAGTTATGTACGCGAGGTACTGGTTTTGCTATGTCGCGAAAGCTGGGGTTGGGGCCGCATTGCTACGCTTGCTCAGAGTGTGCCAGGCGGTCCTGCTGTGGGTTACTCCGGGCGCGCTTGGCAATGTCTGGCTTTTTAATGGACGGACTGGAGAATTGCCTGAGAAGGCTACTTTGTACCTCCGCTGCGAGAGCCGCCGTATGCTCCTCCGTACGGAGGGAGCGTTCGGTGTTTCCGTTGACCGTAATTACTCCTCGAGGGCCTGGCATCTTGAGCTTGAGATATGCGTAGTGCGGCACCGCATTGAACTTTGCGAATGCGGTTCGTCCGAGCAGGGCGTGATAGCCACTACGAAACGGGACTATATCGAAGATTAACTCTTCGCTTCGGAAATTGTCCGGGGATCCGAAGACCACGTCAAGTGTTACTGAGCCGGTACAGTTGGCTTCTACACCTGGTATAACGCCTTTAAAGGTCGTTCTTGTGGGCTTAATCCTTGAGGGATCTATGCCCATTTTCCACACTGTGTCCTGATAAAGCAGGTTCAGGCTACTGCCGCCGTCCATGAGGACTCTTGTGAGATGAAATACGTCGATGTTTGGGTCGAGAACCAATGCGGCAAAGCCGCCATGACGGGTGCTAGTGGGATGGTCCCTTCGATCAAAAGTGATCGGGCAGGAGGACCATGGGTTGAACTTTGGGGCGACTGGCTCCATCGCGTATACGTCCCGTAGCGCACGCTTCCGCTCCCGCTTGGGAATGTGGGTTGCGTATATCATGTTCACCGTTCGCACTTGTGGGGGAAAGCCCTTCTGTCCATTGTTGTTCGGCGGCTTGGGATCCTCGTCGTCGCTTTGCAGCCCCTTGTCTCTGTTTTCGGCCCTTAACTTGCCTGCCTGCTTGAACACCCAACAATCCCTGTTAGTGTGATTGGCTGGCCTTTCGGGGGTGCCATGTATCTGGCACAAGCGATCGAGTATTCGGTCCAAACTGGACGGGCCCTGAGTATTCTTTTTGAATGGCTTTTCTGCTGACTGGATTTATAGCCTTTGAATCCGGCATTGACTGTCGTGTCTTCATTGCTGTCGCTGTTAATGTGGCGTTTTTGCTTATTCCGACGTGTCCTGCCACTTTTATCCTTGGTATCCGAATTACCAGGGTTCTTTGATAGGTTGTTACTGCGAGCTAGCCAGCTGTCTTCTCCCGCGCAAAAGCGGGTCATGAGTGTCGTGAGGGCTGCCATGGATTTCGGCTTTTCCTGTCCCAGGTGCCGGGCAAGCCACTCGTCGCGGATGTTATGCTTGAAGGCTGCTAGGGCCTCTGCGTCCGGACAGTCGACTATCTGGTTTTTCTTTGTTAGGAACCGTGTCCAGAATTGTCTGGCCTATTCCTCTGGCTGCTGAATTATGTGGCTTAAGTTATCGGCATCCGGCGGTCGCACGTAAGTGCCCTGGAAGTTGTCGAGGAATGCGGCTTCCAGGTCCTCCCAAGAACTGATTGAGTCTGCTGGCAAGCTGTTAAGCCAATGCCGGGCTGGTCCTTTAAGTTTGAGCGGGAGGTATTTGATGGCGCGTAGATCATCGCCGCATGCCATGTGGATGTGAAGGAGATAATCCTCGATCCATACCACCGGATCTGTTGTGCCATCGTATGATTCGATGTTTACGGGTTTGAAACCCTCTGGAATTTATGATCCATTACCTCATTCGTGAAGCATAGCGGGTGTGCGGCGCCTCTGTACTTGGCTATATCACGACGCAGCTCGGAAGAGCTATGTCTGTTGTGTTCGGCCCGGCCGGATTTGTTGTATCCGAAGTGAAGATCATTGTCACATGCCGTAGGGCGCCTGCGCGATCCGTAGATCGATCTTGTTTGTCTTGCCTTATCCTCCAGTATGTCTCGCAGGTCGGGCGCATTTTCCCGTGCCTTAGTTGAGCGGCGTCGGGGCATGGCTTGGGTGGAGGGCTGAGAGGCCTCTCTGTCGCGGCCGCGAGGTGGCCGGTCTGCCATGTCATGCGCTGGTGATGTAGGTGCTTCCTCCTCTGCTCGGGGTAGCGGCCTGCGCTTCGGGTAACTCTTGGAGGGGCGTTCGAGTTCATACACTTCGGCCGTAAGGACTTCAGTCCATCTGTCAGCTAGCAAATCTTGGGCAGCTCTAAGCTGTTGCTGCTTTTTCTTGAGGCTGCTTGCCGTGGCTAAAAGCCTGCGTTTAAAACGCTCTTGTTCGGCGGGGTCTGATGGTATGATGAATTCGTCGTCATCGAGGTTTTCCTCGTATTCGGAGCGAGGCATATAGTTATCATCCTCGACCTCTCGGTCTGCCGCTCTCTCATGAGGTCTGGCTTCTCCATCTTCCTGTGCCGAATCTTGCTGAGGTGGGTGTTCTTCGGCGCTATCCAGGGTAGTATTATCTCCCGTGCCGGAATCACCGTTTTTGCTTTGGTGGGATTTAGAGCGGCGCCGCTGACGCCGGCGCTTTGGCTGTTTCTTGGGGGCGTCATCCCCCACTGTTTCATCGCCATTTCCATCTTTTGGAGTATCCACCATATATATGTCATATGACGAGGTGGCCTTCCAGCGCCCTACAGGTGCTAGTTCCTGTTCGTCTCCTACATCGTCGTTCATGCCGTCGATGTCTTCGGAGCTGAAGTCCAGCATGTCGGTTAGATCGTCGACAGTGGCAACAAAGTGGGTGGTGGGTGGGCTTTGAATTTCCTCATCGTCCGTATCCCACCCTCGCAGACCGTAGTCCGGCCAGGGCTCTCCTGATAAAGAGAGTGTTGGGTTTCGTAGTAATTTCAAAAATTGTCCTACGCACACGCAAGATCATGGTGATGCATAGCAACGAGAGGGGAGAGTATGATCTATGTACCTTGTAGATCGACAACGGAAGCGTTTGGTTGATGTAGTCGTACGTCTCCATGGTCCGACCGATCAAGCACCGAAACTACGGCACCTCCGAGTTCTAGCACACGTTCAGCTCGATGACGATCCCCGGACTCCGATCCAGCAAAGTGTCGGGGAAGAGTTCCGTCAGCACGACGGCGTGGTGACGATCTTGATGTACTACTGCAGCAGGGCTTCGCCTAAACTCTGCTACAATATTATCGAGGACTATGGTGGAAGGGGGCACCGCACACGGCTAAGAATATGATCACGTGGATCAACTTGTGTGTTTCTGGGGTGCCCCTGCCTCCGTATATAAAGGACTAAGGGAGGGGGGTGCGGCCGGCCATGGAGAGGCGCGCCAGGAGAGTCCTACTCCCTCTGGGAGTAGGATTCCCCCCAATCCTAGTTGGAATATGATTCGCAGAGGGGGGAAAGGAGAGAGAGGGGCCGGCCCCCTCTCCTTGTCCTATTCGGACCAAGGGAGGGGAGGGGCGCGCGGCCCATGTTGGGCTGCCTCTTCTCTTTTCCACTAAGGCCCACTATGGCCCATATATCTCCTGGGGGGTTCCGGTAACCTCCCGGTACTCCGGTAAAATCCCGATTTCACTCGGAACACTTCCGATATCCAAACATAGGCTTCCAATATATCAATCTTTATGTCTCGACCATTTCGAGACTCCTCGTCATGTCCGTGATCACATCCGGGACTCCGAACAACCTTCGGTACATCAAAATGCATAAACTCATAATATAACTGTCATCGTAACCTTAAGCGTGCGGACCCTACGGGTTCGAGAACAATGTAGACATGACCGAGACATGTCTCCGGTCAATAACCAATAGCGGGACCTGGATGCCCATATTGGCTCCTACATATTCTACGAAGATCTTTATCGGTCAGACCGCATAACAACATACGTTGTTCCCTTTGTCATCGGTATGTTACTTGCCCGAGATTCGATCGTCGGTATTCCAAATACCTAGTTCAATCTCGTTACCGGCAAGTCTCTTTACTCGTTCTGTAATACATCATCCCGCAACTAACTCATTAGTTGCAATGCTTGCAAGGCTTAAGTGATGTGCATTACCAAGAGGGCCCAGAGATACCTCTCCGACAATCGGAGTGACAAATCCTAATCTCGAAATACGCCAACCCAACATGTACCTTTGGAGACACCTGTAGAGCTCCTTTATAATCACCCAGTTACGTTGTGACGTTTGGTAGCACACAAAGTGTTCCTCCGGCAAACGGGAGTTGCATAATCTCATAGTCATAGGAACATGTATAAGTCATGAAGAAAGCAATAACAACATACTAAACGATCGGGTGCTAAGCTAATGGAATGGGTCATGTCAATTAGATCATTCACTTAATGATGTGATCCCGTTAATCAAATAACAACCACTTGTTCATGGTTAGGAAACATAACCATCTTTGATTAACGAGCTAGTCAAGTAGAGGCATACTAGTGACACTTTGTTTGTCTATGTATTCACACATGTATTATGTTTCCAGTTAATACAATTCTAGCATGAATAATAAACATTTATCATGATATAAGGAAATAAATAATAACTTTATTATTGCCTCTAGGGCATATTTCCTTCAGTCTCCCACTTGCATTAGAGTCAATAATCTAGGTTACACAGTAATGATTCTAACACCCATGGAGCCTTGGTGCTGATCATGTTTTGCTCGTGGAAGAGGCTTAGTCAACGGGTCTGCAATATTCAGATCCGTATGTATCTTGCAAATCTCTATGTCTCCCACCTGGACTAGATCCCGGATGGAATTGAAGCGTCTCTTGATGTGCTTGGTTCTCTTGTGAAATCTGGATTCCTTTGCCAAGGCAATTGCACCAGTATTGTCACAAAAGATTTTCATTGGACCCGATGCACTAGGTATGACACCTAGATCGGATATGAACTCCTTCATCCAGACTCCTTCATTTGCCGCTTCCGAAGCAGCTATGTACTCCGCTTCACATGTAGATCCCACTACAACGCTTTGTTTAGAACTGCACCAACTGACAGCTCCACCGTTTAATGTAAACACGTATCCGGTTTGCGATTTAGAATCATCCGGATCAGTGTCAAAGCTTGCATCAACGTAACCTTTTATGATGAGCTCTTTGTCACCTCCATATATGAGAAACATATCCTTAGTCCTTTTCAGGTATTTCAGGATGTTCTTGACCGCTGTCCAGTGATCCACTCCTGGATTACTTTGGTACCTCCCTGCTAGACTTATAGCAAGGCACACATCAGGTCTGGTACACAGCATTGCATACATGATAGATCCTATGGCTGATGCATAGGGAACATCTTTCATATTCTCTCTATCTTCTGCAGTGGTCGGGCATTGAGTCTTACTCAACTTCACACCTTGTCACACAGGCAAGAACCCTCTTTTTGCTTGATCCATTTTGAACTTTTTCAAAACTTTGTCAAGGTATGTGGTTTGTGAAAGTCCAATTAAGCGTCTTGATCTATCTCTATAGATCTTAATGCCTAATATGTAAGCAGCTTCACCGAGGTCTTTCATTGAAAAAATCTTATTCAAGTATCCCTTTATGCTATCCAGAAATTCTACATCATTTCCAATTAGTAATATGTCATCCACATATAATATCAGAAATGCTACAGAGCTCCCACTCACTTTCTTGTAAATACAGGCTTCTCCAAAAGTCTGTATAAAACCAAATGCTTTGATCACACTATCAAAACGTTTATTCCAACTCCGAGAGGCTTGCACCAGTCCATAAATGGATCACTGGAGCTTGCACACTTTGTTAGCTCCCTTTGGATCGACAAAACCTTCTGGTTGCATCATATACAACTCTTCTTCCAGAAATCCATTCAGGAATGCAGTTTTGACATCCATCTGCCAAATTTCATAATCATAAAATGCGGCAATTGCTAACATGATTCAGACAGACTTAAGCATCGCTACGGGTGAGAAGGTCTCATCGTAGTCAATCCCTTGAACTTGTCGAAAACCTTTTGCAACAAGTCGAGCTTTGTAGACGGTAATATTACTGTCGGTGTCAGTCTTCTTCTCGAAGATCCATTTATTCTCAATTGCTTGCCGATCATCGGGCAAGTCAACCAAAGTCCATACTTTGTTCTCATACATGGATCCCATCTCAGATTTCATGGCTTCAAGCCAATTTGCGGAATCTGGGCTCACCATCGCTTCTTCATAGTTTGTAGGTTCATCATGATCTAGTAGCATGACTTCCAGAACGGGATTACCATACCACTCTGGTGCGGATCTTACTCTGGTTGATCTACGAGGTTCAGTAGTATCTTGTTCTGAAGTTTCATGATTATCATCATTAGCTTCCTCACTAACTGGTGTAGGTGTCACAGAAACAATTTTCTGTGATGTACTAGTTTCCAATAAGGGAGCAGGTACAGTTACCTCGTCAAGTTCTACTTTCCTCCCACTCACTTCTTTCGAGAGAAACTCCTTCTCCAGAAAGTTACCGAATTTAGCAACAAAAATCTTGCCTTCGGATCTGTGATAGAAGGTGTATCCAATAGTCTCCTTTGGATATCCCATGAAGACACATTTCTCCGATTTGGGTTCGAGCTTATCAGGTTGAAGTTTTTTCACATATGCATCGCAGCCCCAAACTTTCAGAAACGACAACTTTGGTTTCTTGCCAAACCATAGTTCATAAGGTGTCGTCTCAACGGATTTTGATGGTGCCCTATTTAACGTGAATGCGGCCGTCTCTAGAGCGTATCCCCAAAACGATAGCGGTAAATCAGTAAGAGACATCATAGATCGCACCATATCTAGTAAAGTACGATTACGACGTTCGGACACACCATTACGCTGTGGTGTTCCTGGTGGCGTGAGTTGCGAAACTATTCCACAATTTTTCAAATGTACACCAAACTCGTAACTCAAATATTCCCCTCCACGATCAGATCGCAGAAACTTTATTTTCTTGTTACGATGATTTTCAACTTCACTCTGAAATTCTTTGAACTTTTCAAATGTTTCAGACTTATGTTTCATTAAGTAGATATACCCATATCTGCTTAAGTCATCTGTGAAGGTGAGAAAATAACGATATCCGCCACGAGCCTCAGTATTCATCGGGCCACATACATCTGTATGTATGATTTCCAACAAATCTGTTGCTCTCTCCATAGTACCGGAGAACAGTGTTTTGGTCATCTTGCCCATGAGGCACGGTTCGCAAGTACCAAGTGATTCATAATCAAGTGGTTCCAAAAGTCCATCAGTATGGAGTTTCTTCATGCGTTTTACATCGATATGACCTAAACGGCAGTGCCACAAATATGTTGCACTATCATCATCAACTCTGCATCTTTTGGCTTCTACATTATGAATATATGTGTTACTACTATCGAGATTCAACAAGAATAGACCACTCTTCAAGGGTGCATGACCATAAAAGATATTACTCATATAAATAGAACAACCATTATTCTCAGATTTAAATGAATAACCATCTCGCATCAAACAAGATCCAGATATAATGTTCATGCTTAACGCTGGCACCAAATAACAATTATTTAGGTCTAATATTAATCCCGAAGGTAGATGTAGAGGTAGCGTGCCGACTGCGATCACATCGACTTTGGAACCGTTTCCCACGCGCATTGTCACCTCGTCCTTAGCCAATCTTCGCTTAATCCGTAGTCCCTGTTTCGAGTTGCAAATATTAGCAACAGAACCAGTATCAAATACCCAGGTGCTACTGCGAGCATTAACATGTATATCACATATACCTTTGTTCACCTTGCCATCCTTCTTATCCGCCAAATACTTGGGGCAGTTCCGTTTCCTGTGACCAGTCTGCTTGCAGTAGAAGCACTCAGTTTCAGGCTTAGGTCCAGGTTTGGGTTTCTTCTCTTGATTAGCAACTTGCTTGCTGCTCTTTTTGAAGTTCCCCTTCTTCTTCCCTTTGCCACTTTTCTTGAAACTAGTGGTCTTGTTGACCATCAACACTTGATGCTCCTTCTTGATTTCTACCTCCGCAGCTTTTAGCATTGCGAAGAGCTCGGGAATAGTCTTGTTCATCCCTTGCATATTATAGTTCATCACGAAGCTCTTGTAGCTTGGTGGCAGTGATTGGAGAATTCTGTCAATGACGCAATCATCTGGAAGATTAACTCCCAATTGAATCAAGTGATTATTATACCCAGACATTTTGAGTATATGCTCACTGACAGAACTGTTCTCCTCCATCTTGCAGCTATAGAACTTATTGGAGACTTCATATCTCTCATTCCGGGCATTTGCTTGAAATATTAACTTCAACTCCTGGAACATCTCATATGCTCCATGATGTTCAAAACGTCGTTGAAGTCCCGATTCTAAGCCGTAAAGCATGGCACACTGAACTATCGAGTAGTCATCAGCTTTGCTCTGCCAGACGTTCATAACATCCGGCGTTGCTCCTGCAGCAGGCCTGGCACCTAGCGGTGCTTCCAGGACGTAATTCTTCTGTGCAGCAATGAGGATAATCCTCAAGTTACGGACCCAGTCCGTGTAATTGCTACCATCATCTTTCAACTTTGCTTTCTCAAGGAACGCATTAAAATTCAACGGAACAACAGCACGAGCCATCTATATACAAACAAGCATAAACAAGCAAGATACTTATCAGGTACTAAGTTTCATGATAAATTTAAGTTCAGTTAATTTACTTAAAGAACTCCCACTTAGATAGACATCCCTCTAATCCTCTAAGTGATTACGTGATCCAAATCAACTAAACCATGTCCGATCATCACGTGAGATGGAGTAGTTTCATTGGTGAACATCACTATGTTGATCATATCTACTATATGATTCACGCTCGACCTTTCGGTCTCCGTGTTCCGAGGCCATATCTGTATATGCTTGGCTCGTCAAGTATAACCTGAGTATTCCGCGTGTGCAACTGTTTTGCACCCGTTGTATTTGAACGTAGAGCCTATCACACCCGATCATCACGTGGTGTCTCAGCACGAAGAACTTTCGCAATGGTGCATACTCAGGGAGAACACTTCTTGATAATTAGTGAGAG
Organism: Triticum urartu; assembly: GCF_056163025.1. Lineage (NCBI taxonomy): Eukaryota > Viridiplantae > Streptophyta > Magnoliopsida > Poales > Poaceae > Triticum > Triticum urartu. Next base: position 81,805,189 of record NC_141875.1, read on the forward strand.
ATCATCTTATAATGCTACCGTCAATCAAAGCAAGATAAGATGCATAAAAGATAAACATCACATGCAATCAATATAAGTGATATGATATGGCCATCATCATCTTGTGCTTGTGATCTCCATCTCCGAAGCACCGTCATGATCACCATCGTCACCGGCGTGACACCTTGATCTCCATCGTAGCTGCAACGGGCTTAAGCAAGAACTAATCTTACCTACGCATCAAAACCACAACGATAGTTTGTCAAGTTGGTGCTGTTTTAACCTTCGCAAGGACCGGGCGTAGCCACACTTGGTTCAACTAAAGTTGGAGAAACTGTCACCCACAAGCCATCTCTGTGCAAAGCACGTCGGGAGAACCGGTCTCGCGTAAGCGTACGCGTAATGTCAGTCTGGGCCGCTTCATCCAACAATACCGCCGAACCAAAGTATGACATGCTGGTAAGCAGTATGACTTATATCGCCCACAACTCACTTGTGTTCTACTCGTGCATATAACATCAACATATAAAACCAGGCTCGGATACCACTGTTGGGTTTCGTAGTAATTTCAAAAATTTTCCTACGCACACGCAAGATGATGGTGATGCATAGCAACGAGAGGGGAGAGTATGATCTATGTACCTTGTAGATCAACAACGGAAGCGTTTGGTTGATGTAGTCGTACGTCTCCACGGTCCGACCGATCAAGCACTGAAACTACGGCACCTCCGAGTTCTAGCACACGTTCAGCTCGATGACGATCCCCGGACTCCGATCCAGCAAAGTGTCGGGGAAGAGTTCCGTTAGCACGACGGCGTGGTGACGATCTTGATGTACTACTGCAGCAGGGCTTCGCCTAAACTCCGCTACAATATTATCAAGGACTATGGTGGAAGGGGGCACCACACACGGCTAAGAATATGATCACGTGGATCAACTTGTGTGTTTCTGGGATGCCCCTGCCTCCGTATATAAAGGACTAAGGTAGGGGGGTGCGGCCGGCCATGGAGAAGTGCGCCAGGAGAGTCCTACTCCCTCTGGGAGTAGGATTCCCCCCCAATCCTAGTTGGAATAGGATTCGCGGAGGGGGGAAAGGAGAGAGAGGGGCCGGCCCCCTCTCCTTGTCCTATTCGGACCATGGGAGGGGAGGGGCGCGCAGCCCATGTTGGGCTGCCTCTTCTCTTTTCCACTAAGGCCCACTATGGCCCATATATCTCCCGGGGGGTTCCGGTAACCTCCCGGTACTCCGGTAAAATCCCGATTTCACTCAGAACACTTCCGATATCCAAACATAGGCTTCCAATATATCAATCTTTATGTCTCGATCATTTCGAGACTCCTCGTCATGTCCGTGATCACATCCGGGACTCCGAACAACCTTCGGTACATCAAAATGCATAAACTCATAATATAACTGTCATCGTAACCTTAAGCGTGCGGACCCTACGGGTTCGAGAACAATGTAGACATGACCGAGACATGTCTCCGGTCAATAACCAATAGCGGGACCTGGATGCCCATATTGGCTCCTACATATTCTACGAAGATCTTTATCGGTCAGACCGCATAACAACATACGTTGTTCCCTTTGTCATCGGTATGTTACTTGCCCGAGATTCGATCGTTGGTATTCCAAATACCTACTTCAATCTCGTCACCGGCAAGTCTCTTTACTCGTTCTATAATACATCATCCCACAACTAACTCATTAGTTGCAATGCTTGCAAGGCTTAAGTGATGTGCATTACCGAGAGGGCCCAGAGATACCTCTCCGACAATCGGACTGACAAATCCTAATCTCGAAATACGCCAACCCAACATTTACCTTTGGAGACACCTGTAGAGCTCCTTTATAATCACCCAGTTATGTTGTGACATTTGGTAGCACACAAAGTGTTCCTCCGGCAAACGGGAGTTGCATAATCTCATAGTCATAGGAACATGTATAAGTCATGAAGAAAGCAATAGCAACATACTAAACGATCGGGTGCTAAGCTAATGGAATGGGTCATGTCAATCAGATCATTCACTTAATGATGTGATCCCGTTAATCAAATAACAACCACTTGTTCATGGTTAGGAAACATAACCATCTTTGATTAACGAGCTAGTTAAGTAGAGGCATACTAGTGACACTTTGTTTGTCTATGTATTCACACATGTATTATGTTTCCGGTTAATACAATTCTAGCATGAATAATAAACATTTATCATGATATAAGGAAATAAATAATAACTTTATTATTGCCTCTAGGGCATATTTCCTTCAGAGAGAGACTTAAGAGAATTTAGGTTGTCGCCAAAAGGCGAATGCTGAAAGATGTCTGCGGCGGTGAACTCCATTATCGGCGCCCAATCGGATTCGATTGGCCGGGGCGCGGGGGGTTCGGAGTCCGGAGAGGAGTCCGGATCCTCGGAGTCACGGGTCGTGCAGAGTGCGGGGCTAGCGTTCGGCTCGATCGCTTTCGGGATCGCAGCCCCCGAGGTGACGTCCAACCGCTCATCCTCGATTGGCACAATAGGCTCTGAGTTAGGGGTCGGAACCGATGCGTGTGCGGCCTCCAGGACACTGTCCGGGGGCAGAGCTAGATCATGCCCCTCGAGATAGTGCGGCGCGCTTGGCCGTGGCTCGAGCCCGTCGAAGATCAAGTCTCCGCGGATGTCAGCCGTGTAGTTTAAGCTTCCAAACCTGACTTGATGGCCAGGGGCGTAGCTTTCGATCTGCTCCAGGTGGCCGAGCGAATTGGCCCGTAGAGCGAAGCCGCCGAAGACAAAGATCTGTCCGGGGAGCAAAGTCTCACCCTGGACCGCATCGTTGTTGATGATCAAAGGAGCCATCGGGCCTAAAGGCGGCGACACAGAGGAACTCTCAATGAAAGCATCAATGTCGGTGTCAAAACCGGCGGATCTCGGGTAGGGGGTCCCGAACTGTGCGTCAAGGCCGGATGGTAATAGGAGACAAGGGACATGATGTTTTTTACCCAGGTTCGGGCCCTCTCGATGGAGGTAATACCCTACTCCTGCTTGATTAATATTGATGATATGGGTAGTACAAGAGTAGATCTACCACGAGATCAAGGAGGCTAAACCCTAGAAGCTAGCCTATGGTATGATTGTTGTGTATGGAGTTGATTGCCTACGGACTACAACCCTCCAGTTTATATAGACACCGGATAGGGTTAGGGTTACATAGAGTCAGTTACAATGGTAGGAGATCTTGAATATCCGCATCGCCAAGCTTGCCTTGCACACCAAGGAAAGTCCCATCCGGACACGGGACGAAGTCTTCAATCTTGTATCTTCATAGTCCAGGAGTCCGGCTGAAGGTATAGTCCGGCTACCCGAACACCCCCTAATCCAGGACTCCCTCAATCACCCTTTCCTCTTCAAGGGAAAAACCAACGCAAGCTCAAGAGGTAGCACATACATCGGTATGTCTTATTTCCAATAAGTCATAGGCTCGCTCCATTGTTGCGGAGTACGGAGTTTAGTCATGTTGCCTATGAGGCATGGTTTGCAAGTATCAAATGATTCATAATCAAGTGATTCCAAAAGTCCATCCGTATGGAGTTTCTTCATGCGCTTTACACCAATATGATCTAAACGACAGTGCCACAAGTATGTTGCACTATCATTATCAACTTTGCATCTTTTGGCATCAATATTATGAATATGTGTATTACTACGACCGAGATTCAATAAACCCTTTACATTGGGTGTATGACCATAGAAGGTTTTATTCATGTAAACAGAACAACAATTATTCTCTAAATTAAATGAATAACCGTATTGAAATAAACATGATCCAATCATATTCATGCTCAATGAAAACACCAAATAACATTTATTTAGGTTCAACACTAATCCCGAAGGTAGAGGGAGTATGCGATGGTGATATTATCAACCTTGGAATCACTTCCAACACACATCATTACCTTGCTCTTAACTAGTCTCTGTTCATTTTGCAACTCCTGTTTCGAGTTACTAACCTTAGGTACTGAACTGGTATCAAATACCCATGGGGTTACTATGAACACTAGTAAAGTACACATCAATAACATGTATATCAAATATACCTTTGTTCACTTTGCCATCCTTCTTATCCGCCAATTATTTGGGGTAGTTCTGCTTCCAGTGACCATTCCCTTTGCAATAGAAGCACTTAATTTTAGACTTAGGTCTAGCTTTGGGCTTCTTCACGGGAGTGGCAACTTTCTTGCCATTCTTCTTGAAGTTCCCTTTATTTCCCTTGCCCTTTTTCTTGAAAGTAGTGGTCTTGTTAACCATCAATACTTGATGCTCTTTCTTGATTTCTACCTTCGCTGATTTCAGTATCGCGAAGAGCTCGGGAATCATTTTCATCATCCCTTTCATATTATAGTTCATCACGAAGTTCTAGTAGCTTGGTGATAGTGACTAGAGAAATCTGTCAATCACTATCTTATCTGGAAGATTAACTCCCACTTGATTCAAGCGATTGTAGTACCCAGACATTCTGAGCACATGCTCACTGGCTGAGCTATTCTCCTCCATCTTGTAGGCAAAGTACTTGTCAGAGGTCTCATACCTCTCGACACGGGCATGAGTCCGAAATACCAATTTCAGCTCTTGGAACATGTCATATGCTCCGTGGCATTTCAAAACGTCTTTGCAGCGTCGATTCCAAGCCGTAAAGTATGGCACACTAAACGATGAAGTAGTCATCATACCGAGCTTGCCAAACGTTCATAATGTATGTATCCACTCATGCAATAGGTCTGTCACCTAGCGGTGCATCAAGGAGACAATTCTTCTATGCAGCAATGAGGATAATCCTCAATCATGGACCCAGTCCGCATCATTGCTACTATCATCTTTCAACTTAGTTTTCTCTAGGAACATATCAAAAATATGTATAGGAGCTATATCGCGAGCTATTGATCTACACCATAGATATGAAAAACTATCAAGACTAAGTTCATGATAAATTAAGTTCAATTAATCATATTACTTAAGAAATCCTACTTAGATAGACATCCCTCAAGTCATCTAAATGATACATGATCCAAATGAACTAAACCATGTCCGATCATCACGTGAGATGGAGTAGTCATCAAAGGTGAACATCTCTATGTTGATCATATCTACTATATGATTCACGTTCGACCTTTCGGTCTCTAGTGTTCTGAGGCCATGTCTGTACATGCTAGGATCGTCAAGTTTAACCCGAGTATTCCACATGTGCAAAACTGTATTGTACCCATTGTATGTGAACGTAGAGTCTATCACACCCGATCATCACATGGTGTCTCAACACGACGAATTGTCGCAATGGTGCGTACACAGGGAGAACACTTATACCTTGAATTTTAGTTAAGGGATCGTCTTATAATGCTACCATAATACTAAGCAAAATAAGATGCATATGAAAGATAAACATCACATGCAATCAAAATATGTGACCGACACCAAAGCATCGCCATGATCTCCATCATCACTGGCTCGACACCTTGATCTCCATCGTAGCGTCATGGTCATCTCGCCAACTATTGCTTCTACAACTATCGCTAACGCATAGTGAAAAAGTAAAGCAATTACATGGCATTTGCATTTCATACAATAAAGTGATGTCTACTATGTAACTTTATTCTTGTAGACACGTGTTGGGCCTCCAAGCGCAGAGTTTTGTAGGATAGTAGAAATTTTCCCTCAAGTGGATGACCTAAGGTTTATCAATCTGTGAGAGATGTAGGATGAAGATGGTCTCTCTCAAACGACCCCGCAACCAAATACAAGAAATCTCTTGTGTCCCCAACACACCCAATACAATGGAAAATTGTATAGGTGCACTAGTTCGGCGAAGAGATGGTGATAAAAGTGTAATATGGATGGTAGAAATATATTTTTATTATCTGAATAAATAAAAACAGCAAGGTAGCAAATAGTAAACGGGCACAAAAACGGTATTGCAATGCTTAAAAATGAGGCCTAGGGTCCGTACTTTCGCTAGTGCAATCTCTCAACAATGCTAACATAGTTGGATCATATGATTATCCCTCAAAGTACAACAAAGAATCACTTCCGAGTTCCTATTAGCGGAGAACAAAAGGTAGGAATTGTTTGTAGGGTGCGAAGCCACCTCAAAGCTATTCTTTCCGATCGATCTATTCAAGAGTTCGTACTAGAATAACACGAAGTTATTGTTTCCGTTCGATCTATCCTAGAGTTCATACTAGAATAACACCAAAGCATATTCATAATCATAATACTCAATCAACACAAAGAACTATATAGAGACCCCAAAGTTTCCGCCGGAGAAAAACATGCATCAACCCCTATGCATCGATTACCCCAATATCACCGCGGGAATCCGCGAGTTGAATGCCATAACATATATCAAGTGAATTAATAAGATACCCCAATTGTCACCTCAAGTATTCATACCGCAAGACATATATCATGTGTTCTCATCTCTGAATATTCAATCCGACAAGACAAAACTTCAAAGGGTAAAGATTCAATTCATCACAAAGGGAGTATAGAGGGGAGAAACATCATATGATCCGACTATATTAACAAAGCCCATGATATAGATCACGGGAGAGAGAGAGAGATTAAACACATAGCTACTGGTACAAACCCTCAGCCCTGAGGTTGGACTACTCCCCGCTCATCGTGGTGGTCGTCGAGATGATGAAGATGGCCATCGGAGATGATTCCCCCCTCCGGCTGGGTGCGGGAACGGGTCTAGATTGGTTTTTGGTGGCTACGGAGCCCTGCGGCGGCAGAACTTCTGATCTAGGTTAACCCCCAGGGGTTTTAGAATATTTGGGAATTTATAGTGCAAAGAAGGGGTACGGGAGGCCACCGAGGTGGGCACAACCCAACTGGGCGTGCCAGGGGGCCCTGGCGTACCCTGGTGGGTTGTGCCCCCCTCGGGGCACACCCCAGGTGCAGCTCTGGCCCATTGGGTTCCTTCTGGTCAAAAAAATATCTGTAAAGTTTCACGGTGTTTGGACTCCATTTGATATTGATTTCCTGCGATGTAAAAAACAAGCAAAAAATAGCAACTGGCACTGGGCACTGGGTCAATAGGTTAATCCCAAAAAATGATATGAAGTTGCTATAAAGTGATCTAAAACACCCAAGAATGATAAAATAGCAGCATGAATACTTCATAAATTATATATACATTGGAGACGTATCATAAAGCGCAACCATAAGGCTCCTTCCAGTTGCTGATAACTTTCAAAACATGATCATCTCATACAACAACGCATATCACATCATGTCTTAACCATATCACAGCACAACATGCCCTGCAAAAACAAGTTAGACGTCCTCTACTTTGTTGTTGCAAGTTTTACGTGGCTGCTACGGGCTTCTAGCAAGAACCGTTCTTACCTACGCATCAAAACCACAACGGTGATTTATAAAGTTTTTTGTTTTAACCTTCAACAAGGACCGGCCGTAGTCAAATTCAATTCAACTAAAGTAGGAGAAACAGACACCCGCCAGCCACCTTTATGCAAAATTAGTTGCATGTCTGTCGGTGGAACCAGTCTCACGAACATGGTCATGTAAGGTTGGTCCGGCCTACTTCATCCAACAATACTGCCGAATCAAAATAGGGCATTGGTGGTAAGCAGTATGACAATCACCGCCCACAACTCTTTGTGTTCTACTCGTGCATATCATCTACGCATAGACCTGGCTTGGATGCCACTGTTGGGAAACATAGCATGCAATTTCAAAAAATTCCTATGCTCACGCAAGATCTATCTAGGAGATGCATTGCAATGAGAGCGGGAGAGTGTGTCTACGTACCTTCGTAGACCAAAAGCTTTAGCGTTTGACAACGCGGTTGATGTAGTCCAACTTCTTCTCGTTCCGACCGATCAAGCACCGAACGTACGGCACCTCCGAGTTCTGCACACGTTCAACTCGATGACGTCCCTCGAACTCTTGATCTAGCAAAGTGTCGAGGAAGTAGATGAGTTCCGTTAGCACGACGGTGTGGTGACGGTGATGGTGATGTAATCCGTGCATGGTTTCGCCTAAGCACTACGAGAATATGACCGAGGGTGTAATCTGTGGAGGGAGGCGCCGCACATGGCTAACGGAAGCTGATGTGTGCTCTAGGCGCCTCCCCTCTCATAGATATAGGTGGGAGGGAGAGGGAGCAGCCAAGGGGGGCACCCCAAATAGGCCGAATCCTACTTGGGGTCTCTCCCCAATTCACCCCCCTTTCCTTATTCACCGAGAGGGAAGGAAAGAGGAGGGAGGAGGGAAGGAAGGGGGAGGCCGAATCCCTCCCCTTCCTTCTCTCTTCCCCCCTTTCCTTTCCCCTCTAGTGCGACCCATATGGGGGGCACAGCAGCCCCTGCTGGCTGCTGCATTTCCCCTCTTGGCCCATTAGGCCCATATCTTTGCCGGGGGTGCCCGGAATCCCTTTTCGGTGACCCGATATGTACCCGGTACCCCTGGAACACTTCTGGTGTCCGAATACTGTCGTCATTTATATCAATATTTACCTCTCGACCATTTCCAGACTCCTTGTCATGTCCGTGATATCATCCAGGGCTCCGAACAACATTCAGTCACCAAAACACATAACTCATATAATAAAAAATCGTCATCGAACGTTAAGCGTGCGGACCCTACGGGTTCGAGAACTATGTAGACATGACCGAGACACCTCTCCGGTCAATAACCAATAGCAGAACCTGGATGCTCATATCGGCTCCTACATATTCTACGAAGATCTTTATCGGTCGAACCGTAATGACAACATACGTTATTCCCTCTGTCATCGGTATGTTACTCGCCCGAGATTCAATCATCGATATCTTCATACCTAGTTCAATCTCATTACCGGAAAGTCTCTTTACTCGTTCTGTAATACATCATCCTGCAACTAACTCATTAGTCACTTTGCTTGCAAGGCTTCTTATGATGTGTGTTTCCAGGAGGGCCCAGAGATACCTCTCTCATACTTGGAGTGACAAATCCTAATCTCGATCTATGCCAACCCAACAAGCACCTTTGGAGATACCTGTAGAGCATCTTTATAATCACCCAGTTACATTGTGACGTTTGACAGCACACAGGGCATTCCTCCGGTATCCGGGAGTTGCATAGTCTCATAGTCGAAGGAATACATATTTGACATGAAGAAAGCAATAGCAATTAAACTGAATGATCAATATGCTAAGCTAACGAATGGGTCTTGTCCATCACATCGTTCTCCTAATGATGTGATCCCATTATCAAATGACAACTCATGTCCATGGTTAGGAAACCTTAACCATCTTTGATCAATGAGCTAGTCAAGTAGAGCTCACTAGGGACACAGTGTTTGTCTATGTATTGACACATGTATTAAGGTTTCTAATCAATACAATTCTAGCATGAATAATAAACCTTTATCATGAATAAGAAAATATAAAATAACAACTTTGTTATTGCCTCTAGGGCATATTTCCTTGATGAGGCCCCTCGGCACGACCTGCCGCGTAGGGCGCCGGCGCGCGACAAAGAAAGCTGCCAAGTGGTGCAGTGGCCTCAAGGAGAGGCGTGTGCGCTCCCAGCATCGCCGCGTCAAGACCGCGTGCTGCCCGAGGCGGCAGCACGCGAGTGCCAAGACCCGACTCCCCCTCTGTGGCGGGTTCCCATGAGCGCGGCAAGCCGCCGTGCATTCACCCCAGAGCTGCACCGCATCGTCTGGTCTGGGAAGTTCAAGCTAGACCTTCCTCCGCACTATGATGGTACCCCTAACCCTTCCGAGTTCCTCCAGCTCCACGAGCTGAGCATCGAGGCGGCGAATGGCGATGAGAAGGTCATGGCGAACTGGTTTCCCAAGGCCCTCAAGGATGGCACGCGCTCATGGCTCTTGAACCTCTCCGCGGTATCGATCTCCTCCTGGGATGAAACACGAGAGCATTTCATCACCAACTTCTAGGGTACTCGCGACCGCGCCCCTGCTGCGGGCGATCTGCGGTGCATCAAGTAGAAGCCAGGGGAGACCTTGCACAAATACATCCAACACTTCACCAACGTTCGCCTCAAGATCCCCAAGGTGTCGGATGAGGCCATCATTTCGGCATTCACTGATGGCGTCTAGGATGTCAAGATGAAGGAAGAGCTCGCCTTGCACGAGGACCCGTGTTCAGCTCTAGAGATGTTCAACATGGTAACCAGATGCGTGAGGGCTGAGGAAGGTCGCCTCTCTCTCCTTGAGCTCCCAGATGCCGATCCAGAAGATAAGAAGGCCAAGGACAAGGACGTGAAGCATAAGGGCCCGGCTGTGCTCGCAGCCGAACCTGAGATGAAGCATGACTACGACCACCCCGAGTCTTCAAAGGGCAGCGGCCCGTTGTGCGTCTTCCACAATGTACACGGCCACAACACCAATGACCGCCAAGAGCTCAGGGCCATCCGGGATGGACTCCTTGGCCGCCGCCCTGAGCGCAATGACCGTGGTTAAAACCGTGGAGGGGGATGCTGGGACAACCATGACCCCTGTGAGGACTGGCGTGAGAATCGCTGGCAGGGCCAGCCTCGCAAGGGCCCCTAGAGGGATCAGCCTCGTGAGGACCATCCTCAGGGCAACGCTGGCCTTCCTCCGCTGCTTCCACCGCCAAGGAGGAATGATGACCACCACCAAGATGATGGGGCCAGGGGCTTCCAAGAGCCTCGTGCCATTGCTTGCATCCTAGGCGGCGCTCAGGCCCCCGCCTCCCGTCGCAACTTCAAGTAGTTCGCTCGTGAGGTGAACGCGGCCCTCCCCAAGCTCGAGGCGTCACGTCCGCTCAGGTGGTCCAAGTACACTATCACCTTTTGACTCTACTGACCGACTCAAGTGTGCAGCCACTGCCGGTGCACTCGCGATGCTCTGCTCGCCCACCATCACCAATGTCCTCATCACCAAGACACCCATCGATGGCAGTGCGGGCTCAACATCCTCTTCGTGGAGACGCTCAACACGCTCCAGGTGCCATACGACCAGCTTCAGCCTACCAAGCCTTTTTCGGGGGTGACCGATGGCTCCACCGTCCCCATAGGGCAGATCCGCCTCCCTGTCACCTTCGGCAAGTGGGACAACTGAAGGAAATATGCCCTAGAGGCAATAATAAAGTTGTTATTTATATTTCCTTATATCATGATAAATTTGTATTATTCATGTTAGAATTGTATTAACAAGAAACTTAGTACATGTGTGAATATATGGACAAACAGAGTGTCACTAGTTTGCCTCTACTTGACGAGCTCGTTGAATCAATGATGGTTATGTTTCCTAACCATAGACATGAGTTGTCATTTTATTAACGAGATCACATCATTATAGAATGATGTGATTGACTTGACCCATCCGTTAGCTTAGCACGATGATCGTTTAGTTTGTTGATATTGCTTTCTCCATAACTTATACATGTTCCTATGACTATGAGATCATGCAACTCCCGAATACCGGAGGAATACTTTGTGTGCTACCAAAAGTCACAATGTAATTGGGTGATTATAAAGGTGCTCTACAGGTGTCTCCGATGGTGTTTGTTGAGTTGGCATAGATCGAGATTAGGATTTGTCACTCCGATTGTCGGAGAGGTATCTCTGGGCCTTCTCGGTAATGCACATCAATATATGCCTTGCAAGCAATGTGACTAATGAGTTAGTTGACGGATGATGCATTACGGAACGAGTAAAGAGACTTGCCCATAACGAGATTGAACTAGGTATTGAGATACCAACGATCGAATCTCGGGCAAGTAACATACCGATGACAAAGGGAACAACGTATATCATTATGCGGTTTGACCGATAAAGATCTTCGTAGAATATGTGGGACTCAATATGAACATCCAGGTTCCGCCATTGGTTATTGACCGGAGACATGTCTTAGTCATGTCTACATAGTTCTCGAACCCGTAGGGTCCGCACGCTTAACGTTCGGTGACGATCGGTATTATGAGTTTATGTGTTTTGATGAACCGAAGGTTGTTCGGAGTCCCAGATGTGATCACGGGCATGACGAGGAGTCTCGAAATGGTCGAGACATAAAGATCAATATATTGGAAGCCTACGTTTGGACATCAGAAAGGTTCCGAGTGAGTACGGGCATATACCGGAGTACTGGGTGGTTACCGGAAGTCCGGATCCCCCCGGGGAGTATATGGGCCCTAATGGGCTTTAGTGGAGAGAGAGAGGCAGCCAGGGCAGGCCGCCCCCCTCCCACTCTGGTCCGAATTGGACTAGGAAGGGGGGGGGGGCGGTGCCCCCCTTTCCTTCCTCCCTCTCCCCCTTCCTTCTCTCCTAGTCCAACTAGGGAAGGGAGGGAATCCTACTCCCGGAGGGAGTAGGACTCCTCCAGGGCGCGCCATAGAGGGTCCGCCCCCTCCTCCACTCCTTTATATACTAGGGAGGGGGGCACCCCATAGATACACAAGTTGATCATTGACCCCTTAGCCGTGTGCGGTGCCCCCTCCACCATAATCCACCTCGGTCATATCGTAGCGGTGCTTAGGCGAAGCCCTGTTCCGGTAGCATCATCATCACCGTCATCACACCATCGTGCTGACGAAGCTCTCCCTCGACACTCAGGTGGATCGAGAGTTCATGGGATGTCACCGAGCCGAACGTCTACTGATCGCGAAGGTGCCGTACTTTCAGTACTAGGATCGGTCGATCGTGAAGACATACGATTACATGAACCGCGTTGTCATAACGCTTCCTCTTATGGTCTACGAGGGTATGTGGACAACACTCTCCCCTCTTGTTGTTATGCATCATCATGATCTTGCGTGTGTGTAGGATTTTTTTGAAATTACTGCACTCCCCAAAAGTGGCATCCGAGCCAGGTTTATGCGTAGATGTTATATGCACGAGTAGAACACAAAGGAGTTGTGGGCGTGGGTATATACATATTTCTTGCCGTCACTGGTTGATTCTTGATTCGGCGGTATTGTTGGATGAAGTGGCCCAGACCGATATTACGCGTACTCTTACGCGAGACTGGTTCTACCGAAGTGCTTCGCACACATGTGGCTAGTGGGTGTCAGTTTCTCCACCTTTAGTTGAACCGGATTCAATGAATAGGGTTCTTTCTGAAGATAAAAAAGCAATCACTATACCGTGTTGTGGTTTTTGATGCGTAGGTAAGAACAGTTCTTGCTCAGCCCGTAGCAGCCACGTAAGACTTGCAACAACAAAGTAGAGGATGTCTAACTTGTTTTTGCAGGGCATGTTGTGATGTGATATGGTCAAGACATGATGCTAAATTTTATTGTATGAGATGATCATGTTTTTTAACACAGTTACCGGCAACTGGCTTGAGCCATATAGTTGTCGCTTTATTGTATGAAGTGCAATCGCCATGTAATTGCTTTACTTTATCACTAAGCGGTAGCGATAGTCATAGAAGCAATAGTTGGCGATATGACAACGATGCTTCGTTGGAAGATCAAGGTGTCAAGCCGGTGACGATGTGATCATGACAGTCCTTTGGAGATGGAGATCAAAGGCACAAGATGATGATGGCCATATCATATCACTTATATTGATTGCATGTGATGTTTATCCTTTATGCATCTTATTTTGCTTAGTTCGGCGGTAGCATTATAAGATGATCTCTCACAAAATTTCAAGGTATAAGTGTTCTCCCTGAGTATGCACCGTTGCTATAGTTCGTCGTGTCAAGACACCACATGATGATCAGGTGTGATAAGCTCTACGTTCACATACAACGAGTGCAAGCCAGTTTTGCACACGCAGAATATTCGGGTTAAACTTGACGAGCCTAGCATATGCAGATATGGCCTCGGAGCACTGAGACCGAAAGGTCGAGCGTGAATCATATAGTAGATATGATCAACATAGTGATGTTCACCATTGAAAACTACTCCATCTCACGTGATGATCGGACATGGTTTAGTTGATATGGATCACGTGATCACTTAGATGATTAGAGTGTTGGGGAACGTAGTAATTTCAAAAAATTTCCTACGCACATGCAAGATCATGGTGATGCATAGCAATGAGAGGGGAGTGTGATCTACATACCCTTTGTAGATCGACAACGGAAGCGTTTGGTTGATGTAGTCGTACGTCTTCATGGCCCGACCGATCAAGCACCGAAACTACGGCACCTCCGAGTTTTAGCACACGTTCAGCTCGATGACGATCCCCGGACTCCGATCCAGCAAAGTGTCGGGAAGAGTTCCGTCAGCACGACGGCGTGGTGACGATCTTGCTGTACTACTGCTGCAGGGCTTCACCTAAGCACCGCTACAATATTATCGAGGACTATGGTGGCTGGGGGCGCCGCACACGGCTAAGAATAAGATCACGTGGATCAACTTATGTCTCTCTGGGGTGCCCCTGCCTCCGTATATAAAGGACCAAGAGGGGGAGGCCGGCCGGCCACATATGGCGCGCCCGGAGGAGTCCTACTCCCTCCGGGAGTAGGACTTCTCCCCCAATCCTGGTTGGAATAGGATTCATGAGGTGGAAAAGAGAGAGAGAGAAGGAGGAGGGCGCCGGCCCCCTCTCTCCTTGTCCTATTCGGACTAGAGGAGAGGGGCGCGCGGCCCAAGCCTTGGCTGCCTCTCCTCTTCTTCCACTATGGCCCATTAAGGCCCATATAGCTCCCAGGGGGGTTCCGGTAACCTCCCGGTACTCCGGTAAAATCCCGATTTCACCCGGAACACTTACGATATCCAAACATAGGCTTCCAATATATCAATCTTTATGTCTCGACCATTTCGAGACTCCTCGTCATGTCCGTGATCACATCCGGGACTCCGAACAACCTTCGGTACATCAAAATGCATAAACTCATAATATAACTGTCATCGTAACCTTAAGCGTGCGGACCCTACGGGTTCGAGAACAATGTAGACATGACCGAGACATGTCTCCGGTCAATAACCAATAGCGGGACCTGGATGCCCATATTGGCTCCTACATATTCTACGAAGATCTTTATCGGTCAGACCGCATAACAACATACGTTGTTCCCTTTGTCATCGGTATGTTACTTGCCCGAGATTCGATCGTTGGTATTCCAAATACCTACTTCAATCTCGTCACCGGCAAGTCTCTTTACTCGTTCTATAATACATCATCCCACAACTAACTCATTAGTTGCAATGCTTGCCAGGCTTAAGTGATGTGCATTACCGAGAGGGCCCAGAGATACCTCTCCGACAATCGGACTGACAAATCCTAATCTCGAAATACGCCAACCCAACATTTACCTTTGGAGACACCTGTAGAGCTCCTTTATAATCACCCAGTTACGTTGTGACATTTGGTAGCACACAAAGTGTTCCTCCGGCAAACGGGAGTTGCATAATCTCATAGTCATAGGAACATGTATAAGTCATGAATAAAGCAATAGCAACATACTAAACGATCGGGTGCTAAGCTAATGGAATGGGTCATGTCAATCAGATCATTCACTTAATGATGTGATCCCGTTAATCAAATAACAACCACTTGTTCATGGTTAGGAAACATAACCATCTTTGATTAACGAGCTAGTCAAGTAGAGGCATACTAGTGACACTTTGTTTGTCTATGTATTCACACATGTATTATGTTTCCGGTTAATACAATTCTAGCATGAATAATAAACATTTATCATGATTATAAGGAAATAAATAATAACTTTATTATTGCCTCTAGGGCATATTTCCTTCATAGAGAGATGACTATCTAAGTGGGACTTCTTAAGTAATTTGATTAATTGAACTTTAATTTATCATGAACTTAGTACATTATAGTATTTTGCATGTCTATGTTGTTGTAGATAGATGGCCCATGCTGTTGTTCTGTTGAATTTTAATGCGTTCCTCGAGAAAGCTAAGTTGAAAGATGATGGTAGCAACTACACGGACTGGGTCTATAACTTGAGGATTATCCTCATTGTTGCATAGAAGAATTACGTCATGGAAGCACCGCTAGGTGACAAACCCGCTGCAGGAGCAACGCTAGATGTTGTGAACACCTGGCAGAGCAATGCTGAGGACTACTCGATAGTTCAGTGTGCCATGCTTTACGGCTTAGAACCAGGACTTCAACGACGTTTTGAATGTCATGGAACATATGAGATGTTCCAGGAGTTGAAGTTAATATTTCAAGCAAATGCCCAAATTGAGAGATATGAAGTCTCCAATAAGTTCTACAGCTGCAAGATGGAGGAGAATAGTTCTGTTAGTCAACATATACTCAGAATGTCTGGGTACCACAACCACTTGACTCAGCTGGGAGTTAATCTTCCTGATGATAGTGTCATTGACAGAGTTCTTCAATCACTGCCACCAAGCTACAAGAGCTTCGTGATGAACTATAATATGCAAGGGATGGATAAGACGATTCCTGAGCTCTTCGCAATGCTAAAAGCTGCGGAGGTAGAAATCAAGAAGGAGCATCAAGTGTGGATGGTCAACAAGACTACCAGTTTCAACAAAAAAGGGTAAAGGGAAGAAAGGGAACTTCAAGAAGAATAGCAAGCCAATTGCTGCTCAAGTGAAGAAACCCAAGTCTGGACCTAAGCCTAAGACTGAGTGCTTCTACTGCAAAGGGACTGGTCACTGGAAGGGGAACTGCCCCAAGTATTTGGCGGAGAAGAAGGATGGCAAAGTGAAAGGTATATTTGATATACATGTTATTGATGTGTACCTTAGTAATGCTCGCACTAGTTCCTGGGTATTTGATACTGGTTCAGTTGCTAACATTTGCAACTCGAAACAGGGGCTACGGATTAAGAAAAGATTGGTTAAGGATGAGGTGACGATGCGCGTGGGGAATGGTTCCAAAGTCGATGTGATCGCCGTCGGCACGCTACCTCTACATCTACCTTCGGGATTAGTTTTAGACCCAAATAATTGTTATTTGGTGCCAGCGTTGAGCATGAACATTATATCTGGATCTTGTTTGATGCGAGACGGTTATTCATATGAATCAGAGAATAATAGTTGTTCTATTTATATGAGTAATATCTTTTATGGTCATGCACTCATGATGAGTGGTCTATTTTTACTAAATTTTGATAGTAGTGATACACATGTTCATAGTATTGAAGCCAAAAGATGCAGGGTTGATAGTGATAGTGCAACTTATTTGTGGCACTACCGTTTGGGTCATATTGGTGTAAAGCGCATGAAGAAACTCCATTCTGTTGGACTTCTAGAATCACTTGATTATGAATCAATTGGTACTTGCGAACCATGCCTCATGGGCAAGATGACTAAAACTCCGTTCTCCGGAACAATGGAGTGAGCAATAGAGTTATTGGAAATCATACATACTGATGTATGTGGTCCAATGAACATCGAAGCTCGCAGCGGATATCGTTATTTTCTCACATTCACAGATGATTTGAGCAGATATGGGTATATCTACTTAATGAAACATAAGTATGAAACATTTGAAAAGTTCAAAGAATTTCAGAGTGAAGTGGAAAATCATCGTAACAAGAAAATCAAGTTTCTGCGATCTTATCATGGAGGTGAATATTTGAGTTATGAGTTTGGACTTCATTTGAAACAATGCGGAATAGTTTCGCAACTCACGCCAGCTGGAACACCACAGCGTAATGGTGTGTCTGAACGTCGTAATCATACTTTACTAGATATGGTGCGATCTATGATGTCTCTTACCGATTTACCGCTATCGTTTTGGGGTTATGCTTTAGAGAGGACTATATTCACATTAAATAGGGCACCATATAATCCGTTGAGACGACACCTTATGAACTGTGGTTTGGCAAGAAACCCAAGTTGTCGTTTCTTAAAGTTTGGGGCTGCGATGCTTATGTGAAAAAGCTTCAACCTGATAAACTCGAACCCAAACCGGAGAAATGTGTCTTCATAGGATACGCAAAGGAGACTGTTGGGTACACCTTCTATCACAGATCCGAAGGCAAGATATTCATTGCTAAGAATGGATCCTTTCTAGAGAAGGAGTTTCTCTCAAAAGAAGTGAGTGGGAGGAAAGTAGAACTTGATGAGGTAATTATACCTACTCCCTTATTGGAAAGTAGTTCATCACTGAAATCAGTTCCAGTGATTCCTACACCAGTAAGTGAGGAAGCTAATGATGATGATCATGAAACTTCTGATCAAGTTACTACCGAACCTCGTAGGTCAACCAGAGTAAGATCCGCACCAGAGTGGTACGGTAATCCTGTTCTGGTGGCCATGTTACTTGACCATGATGAACCTACGAACTATGAGGAAGCGATGATGAGCCCAGATTCCGCAAAATGGCTTGAGGCCATGAAATCTGAGATGGGATCCATGTATGAGAACAAAGTGTGGACTTTGGTTGACTTTCCCGTTGATCGGCATGCCATAGAGAATAAATGGATCATCAAGAAGAAGACTGACGTTGATGGTAATATTATTGTCTACAAAGCTCGACTTGTTGCAAAAGGTTTTCAACAAGTTCAAGGAGTTGACTACGATGAGACCTTCTCACCCGTAGCGATGCTTAAAGTCCGTTTGAATCATGTTAGCAATTGCCGCATTTTATGATTATGAAATTTGGCAAATAGATGTCAAAACTGCATTCCTTAATGGATACCTTAAAGAAGAGTTGTATATGATGCAACCAGAAGGTTTTGTCGATCCAAAAGGTGCTAAAAAAGTGTGCAAGCTCCAGCGATCCATTTATGGACTGGTGCAAGCCTCTCGGAGTTGGAATATATGCTTTGATAGTGTAATCAAAGCATATTGTTTTATACAGACTTTTGGAGAAACCTGTATTTACAAGAAAGTGAGTGGGAGTTCTGTAGCATTTCTGATATTATATGTGGATGCCATATTGTTGATCAGAAATGATATTGAATTTCTGAATAGCATAAAAGGATACTTGAATAAGAATTTTTCAATGAAAGACCTCGATGAGGCTACTTATATATTAGGCATCAAGATCTATAGAGAAAGATCAAGACACTTAATTGGACTTTCACAAAGAACATACCTTCATAAAGTTTTGAAGAAGTTCAAAATGGATCAAGCAAAGAAAGGGTTCTTTCCTGTGTTACAAGGTGTGAAGTTGAGTCAGACTCAATGCCCAACCACTGCAGAAGATAGAGAGAAAATGAAAGCTGTTCCATATGCTTCAGCCATAGGCTCTATCATGTATGCAATGCTGTGTACCAGACCTGATGTGTGCCTTGCTATCAGTCTAGCGGGGAGGTACCAAAGTAATCCAGGAGTGGATCATTGGACAGCGGTCAAGAACATCCTTAAATACCTGAAAAGGAATAAGGATATGTTTCTCGTATATGGAGGTGACAAAGAGCTCGTCGTAAATGGTTACATCGATGCAAGCTTTGACACTGATCCGGATGACTCTAAGTCACAAACCAGATACGTGTTTTTATTAAATGGTGGAGCTATCAGTTGGTGCAATTCCAAGCAGAGTGTCATGGCGGGATCTACGTGTGAAGCAGAATACATAGCTGCTTCGGAAGCAGCAAATGAAGGAGTCTGGATGAAGGAGTTCATATCCAGGTGTCATACCTAGTGCATCCGGTCCAATGAAAATCTTTGGTGAGAATGCTGGTGCAATTGCCTTGGCAAAGGAATCCAGATTTCACAAGATAACCAAGCACATCAAGAGACGCTTCAATTCCATCCGCGATCAAGTCAAGGAGGGAGACATAGAGATTTGCAAGATACACACTGATCTGAATGTTGCAGACCCGTTGACGAAGCCTCTCTCAGGAGCAAAACATGATCAACACCAAGACTCGATGGGTGTTAGGATCATTACAATGTAATCTAGATTATTGACTCTAGTGCAAGTAAGAGACTGAAGGAAATATGCCTTAGAGGCAATAATAAAGTTGTTATTTATATTTCCTTATATCATGATAAATGTTTACTATTCATGCTAGAATTGTATTAACCGGGAACTTAGTACATGTGTGAATATATAGACAAACAGAGTGTCACTAGTTTGCCTCTACTTGACTAGCTCGCTGAATCAATGATGGTTATGTTTCCTAACCATAGACAGGAGTTGTCATTTGATTAACGATATCACATCATTAGAGAATGATGTGATTGACTTGACCCATCCGTTAGCTTAGCACGATGATCGTTTAGTTTGTTGCTATTGCTTTCTCCATAACTTATAGATGTTCCTATGACTATGAGATCATGCAACTCCCGAATACCGGAGGAGCACTTTGTGTGCTACCAAACGTCACAACGTAACTAGGTGATTATAAAGGTGCTCTACAGGTGTCTCCGATGGTGTTTGTTGAGTTGGCATAGATCAAGATTAGGATTTGTCACTTCGATTGTTGGAGAGGTATCTCTGGGCCCCCTCGGTAATGCACATCAATATAAGCCTTGCAAGCAATGTGAGTAATGAGTTAGTTGCGGGATGATGCATTACAGAATGAGTAAAGAGACTTTCCGGTAACGACATTGAACTAGGTATTGAGATACCGATGATCGAATCTTGGGAAAGTAACATACCGATGACAAAGGGAACAACGTATATCGTTATGCGGTTTGACCGATAATGATCTTCGTAGAATATGTGGGAGCCAATATGAACATCCAGGTTTTGCTATTGGTTATTGATCGGAGACATGTCTCGGTCATGTCTACATAGTTCTCGAACCCGTAGGGTCCGCACGCTTAACGTTCAGTGATGATCGGTATTATGAGTTTATGTGTTTTGATGAACCTAAGGTTGTTCGGAGTCCCAGATGTGATCACGAGCATGACGAGGAGTCTCAAAATGGTCGAGACATAAAGATCAATATATTGGAATCCTATGTTTGGACATCGGTAAGGTTCCGAGTGAGTTTGGGCATATACCAGATTACCGGGGGGTTACCGGAACCCCCCCGGGGAGTATATGGGCCCTAATGGGATTTAGTGGAGAGAGAGGCAGCCAGGGCAGTCCGCACGCCCCTCCCCCTTTGGTCCGAATTGGACTAGGAAGGGGGAGGGGGGCGCCCCCTTTCCTTCCTCCCTCTCTCCCCCTTCCTTCTCTCCTAGTCCAACTAGGGAAGGGGGGAATCCTACTCCCGGAGGGAGTAGGACTCCTCCAAGGCGCGCCATAGAGGGGACGGCCCTCCCCCTCCTCCACTCTTTTATGTACGGGGGAGGGGGGCACCCCATAGACACACAAGTTGATCATTGATCCCTTAGCCATGTGCGGTGCCCCCCTCCACCATAATCCACCTTGGTCATATCGTAGCGATACTTAGGTGAAGCCCTGTTCCGGTAACATCATCATCATCACCGTCATCACGCCGTCGTGCTGATGAAGCTCTCCATCGACAATCAGCTGGATCCAGAGTTCGTCGGACGTCATTGAGCCGAACGTGTGCAGATCCCGGAGGTGCCGTACTTCCGGTACTAGGATCGGTCTATCGTGAAGACGTACGACTACATAAACTGCATTGTCATAACGCTTCCGCTTACGGTCTACGAGGGTACATGGACAACACTCTCCCCTCTTGTTGCTATGCATCACCATGATCTTGCGTGTACATAGGACTTTTTTTGAAATTACTGAGTTCCCCAACAACAACTATCACACTGAGCTCATCGACTTCGACGTCGCCCACATTCGCCTCCCGTACAACGCCATCCTTGGATATCTAGCCCTAGCCAAGTTCATGGCCGCAACTCACCACGGTTACAATGTCCTCAAGATGCCAGGAAGCGGCGGCATCATCAAGATCGCCTGTGACAAAAAGGATGCAGTGTGCTCCCAGATGACGAAGGCGCCGTCTACCCCCATGAGGTCGTCCCCAAGAAGAAGAAGCTTCTCCACCGAGGATCTCAGGAGGATGGGGCGTCCGATGATCGTGCCTCAGGCCTCGCACCCATTGATGGGGCACCTTCCCCTCTCGCATAGGAAGGCACGCCCGGCGCCCCTCTCATGCTGGGCTCGGGGGCTCTCCTCTGGAGGGCCTCAGACCTGGACAGTGTCATGAGGGAGGTATTCGGGCACCATATGGAAGCGTGCTTCAACGTGCGCTTCCGCGGGAAAAGCGCAGGGCGCGAGGAGCCAGGTGCTCAGGAGTTCATCAACAAGGCAATCAAGGAGCTTCAGGAGGCGAGAGGCATGCGAGGCGAGCGTCGCCCCGCTCCACCTAGTGCAGCTCCTTCCCCTGACGAGGGCAGCGAGCTGCACACCTGTGTCAACATCCCAGGGCTCAACACAACCGTGTCTCAAGAGCTTTTCTGTCCATCCCACGTCAGCCGGTGTCAAGGCCCCCCTCACAGCTACGTTCGCATGCCTTTTGGTCTGCCGAACACTGCTGTTGCGCACCAGTGCCACATGCGAGCCGTCCTAGAGGCTCACGAGGCCAGGTGCAAGGTGGTCCATACGGAGAAGGTGACAGACCCTTGCGAGCCCCCCGAGCCTCCGGAGCCTCACGAGGCTCAGGAGCTGGACGACTCATGAGGAGCGACTTTGGTGACACGCATCTTTAGCTACTCCAACACTTCTTCGGTGATGGTGCCAAGTGACCTTTTTTGCTTTATTCAGTTGGGGGCGCCCCCCGGGCTGCATTATCCCCAAAGCTGTATGGGTCCGCCCCTGCCGCATGTATCGTTGTTCACATATGTCAGAACTGGCCTTACCCTTTCATGAGTTGCTTTTTTTCATCACTTGCCTGTCCGGCGCTTCGCCTCCATGAACGTTGTACGCCCTTGCAAACTCGCCCACGACCGCCTCATGATTAAGGACTGGCACGACGTCTGTGCTCGGGTTCGTCCCTACAGAGTCGCTAAACCCAAGTGGCTGAGCTTTGGTGCCTTGTTCTCGCATGAGCTAATCGAGAGAGGATGAGTTAGGGCGCGCGACCCGGTGCCTTACCATCGCGGGAGCCGCGCCCGGTTGTCTTTCTTCAGGACTTCCGCATGACAACATTGGGCACGGCATCTGTGCTTGGGTCCGTCCCTGCAGTGTCGACAAACCCAACGGCTGAGCACTGTCTGGCGGCTCGGCCCCGTTCACGTCACCTCCTGGGGTCGTTGTTGCTTGGCCTTCTCATGCGATATCCTCCGGAGATTCACCCAGCGCAGGCTACCTGATCATCTCACAGGACCCTTGCAAATGTTACGAACCGAAATTCAGGTGCAACCCGCCTTGAAGTAGGGCCTCGTGAGTCCAGCGCTGGCTCACGATTGCCCATACACACCTCCTCCAGTCCCTGCCATGCAAGCCACATGCCAGGATGGGGCTGTACATGCCCCGGAGTCTCCCCTCAGAGGGAGCTCCCACCCACATACCAATTGTAGCCCATGCTCTGCGCTGGCGGATGACACGGTCGAGGAGCGGCTATGCCTGTGCAAGAGCAGAAGCACCATGCTCCGCACTGGTGAATAAATAACTGAGGGCACCCTAGCGGCTGTAGTAACCTCAGGAGAGCCACCAGGCTCCCTGCTCAGCCTCACCGCACCGCTTTCCCCTCGGGAAGGTCGCGCGAGGGGGCTGGGCACGGGGGCTACACTCAGGTCACGCCTGGCATATACCACCTCACCAGGTCCCTCGAACCTGGTCTTCTCGCGTCCCTCCCGAGCGAAAGCTCGGCGAGGAAAGGTATGGAGAACTGTTCATACGTCAAGGGGGACCCCTGAGCATCGCGACTCAGGGGCCTCACTGGCCATGTAGCCCCTCACTCCTTGGTCGTCCTAGTGATCCGGACGCCCCAATGGCGGCTGAGGTATGTGCGGGGCCGGGCCCTACCGACGCAGAACGCTAAAAATGATGCTCGTGTCTCCTTCCCAAGGGCTGTTCATATGTCAAGGGGGACCCCTGAGCAGTGCAACCCAGGGGCCTCACTGGCCAGATAGCCCCTCACCCCTTGGTCTGGTCCTGGTGATCCAGATGCCCCAATGGCGGTTGAGGTATGCGCGGGGCCGGGCCCTGCCGACGTAGAACACTAAAGAAAATAGAAAGGAAATCACGGGGTCCTAGCAAATTATTAAGAAACATATTGTATCTTAAAGGTTCAAAGCAGAAGTTCTCACGCCTCCACAAGGCATGGTAAATGTCGCAGGGTTGAACTTGGAGGAAGCGCCGCCTTCGTACCTCTTCTTCAGCCTCGGTCGCCGCTGTCGCCCGCCTAGGGAGGCCCGTCATCGACAACGTCACCGCCGTCCTCACCACTGGCTCCAATCGCCGCAAGCATGGGCCCGACGCAGAGGAACTTCTGCAGCAGGGCCTCCACCTGCTTCTCCACGGCCTTGGCGGCAGCGTCGTGGACCTCAGGGGCCACAGGTTCGATCAGCACGCCAAGATCGAAGCTTGGGTCCCGAAGGTGGAGGTGGCTGAATACGCATGTCGCGGTCGTGCTGAAAAGTGCGTGGCTCATCCCCTCCATCGTGGCGCCCACTCCAGCGACGATGCCCTCGAGCGACGCGATGAGCTTGGGGAGCAGCCGGGTGAGGCCCTCCTCTAGAGTCGCCAGCGGTTTCTCATACCCTTCCCCATAAAGGGACTGCAGTGCCGTGCGGGACCTCAGCTCGAGGAAGGCGAAGGCATCACGCCCCGGGGCGGGCGCCTTCTCAGCCACGGCGAGGGTCTTCTTGTCGGTGTCAAAACCGGCGGATCTTGGGTAGGGGGTCCCGAACTGTGCGTCTAAGGTCGATGGTAACAGGAGACAGGGGACACGAAGTTTTACCCAGGTTCGGGCCCTCTTGATGGAGGTAATACCCTATGTCCTGCTTGATTTATATTGATAAGTATGAGGATTACAAGAGTTGATCTACCACGAAATCATAATGGCTAAAGCCCTAGAAGTCTAGCATGTATGATTATGATTGCCTCTACGGACTAAACCCTCCGGTTTATATAGACACCGGAGGAGGCTAGGGTTGTACAAAGTCGGTTACAGAGAAAGGAATATTCATATCCGAACGCCAGGCTTGCCATCCACGGCAAGGAGAGTCCCATCAGGACACGGGAGAGAGTCTTCTGTCTTGTATCTTCATGGTCCATCAGTCCGGCCCATGTCCAACATGTCGGACGCCCAAGGACCCCTTAATCCAGGACTCCCTCAGTAGCCCCTGAACCAGGCTTCAATGACGATGTGTCCGATGCGCAGATTGTTTTCGGCATTGCAAGGCGGGTTCCTCCTTCGAATACTCCAAAACAGCCTTCGAACACAGAAAACGTGTCCGGCTCTGCAAAACAAGTTCCACACACACGCAGAGAGTATAATATTTTATGAGTCCAATCCACTGACAACTTTTGTAGCATGACATCACGTCACAGCCCGGTCATTATTTCGAACCTTTTTTCAGCCTCCCGCTCCATGTTTCAAGATGCGGTTTCATTGGCACGTCTTGTCAAAATAGAGATCGTGTCCCCTTATTGCGAGATTCTCATCAATACAGGCGTGGGTAATCCAACCGCACCATCTACACGACCCTTGGGGAATAGGCGAGTTTTAAGGTGAGTGGGGAGGCGCTTGATATTCATAGCCTTTATAAAGGGATAAGGATTCACCTCTTTCACCCACGCCTTCCTTCTCTCTGCACATCCATTCTCGAGCTCCAGCGCCCAAGCTTCCATCCTTTCCACCTCAAAAAAGCACTCCAGCCATGTCCGGATCTGGAGTGCAGGGCAAGTGGATGGTTTCCTCCATCAAGGAGAAGGACATCACCAAGCTCCGGGAGGCTGGGTACTTAGCCATGGAAATCGCCAACCAGCTTCCGGCCAAGGGACAGATCATCCCCGCCCCAGAGCCCCATGAGAGGGTTGTATTCATCCCCCACTTTGTCCGTGGGTTGGGATTTCCTCTCCACCCATTCGTCCGCGGACTCATGTTCTACTACGGGCTGGATTTCCACGATCTGGCCCCCAATTCCTTCCTCAATATCTCGGCATTTATTGTCGTGTGCGAGGTCTTCCTCCGTATCCCACCCCACTTCAGACTATGGTTGAAGATCTTCAACGTGAAGGCCGAAGGTGGTGGATGGCGAACATGCAGAGTGCAGAGGTGCTATGGTGAGCAAGATGCCCAACGTCACATGGCCCAAGGGTACCTTCATGGAAACCGTCAAAGGGTGGCAACAGCAGTGGTTCTACGTCATAGAACCTCGCGACGCCACCTGGGCCGCGGCTCCTGAATTCCAGTCCGGCGCCTGATGTGGCTCACCTCCTGGCTAGATAAGGGCCTGGACTAGTCTTCGTCGGACGAGATGACAACGCTTCAAACACGCATCAAGAGCATGGTGGACAAGAACGTCAAGCTTGTCAATGTGATCCAGGTGATGCACGCTCGTCGGATCTTTTCGTGCCAAAGCCGGACTTGCCATTTGTGGGAGTTCGATCCGGCCAAGCACCAGACCTTGCAACAATTCTTCGGCACTACGGATGAAGACATCTGGAAGGTGCTCTTCAAGGCCAATGAGACATGGCCAGCGACGACCGAGGACCGCGGGCACGACCTGGCCCATCCCGCTAGTGCGGTAAGTTTTCTGTATTTCAAGGTGTATCCTTTACTTGCATACTCAAGGAAGATGCCTAAGCTTCCCTATTTATTTTTCAGGGTTGGACAAAGAAGGCAGAGCAGATTCAGTGTCCGGCTCTGCTGCCCGAAGAACCAGCTATCCCGCTTCTGACGAAGATGCTAGTTCCGACGCCCTATCAAGCGCCGGAGAAGAAGGCCAAGGGGACCAGAGGTGGCCTCCACCATAAGGGCACTTCAGACGTGACGTCCGAAGATGCCGAAACCCACTCCCCTCCCTTCACCGACAATGACGAGGAGGAGGAAAGCAATTCTCCCCCTGAGGGGGAAGGAAGAAAAGGGTGGCTTGATATGTCTCAGTCGTATCTATAATTTTTGATTGTTCCATGCCAATATTCTACAACTTTCATATACTTTTGGCAACTTTTTATACTATTTTTGGGACTAACATATTGATCCAGTGCCCAGTGCCAGTTCCTGTTTGTTGCATGTTTTTTGTTTCACAGAAAATCCATATCAAACAAAGTCCAAACGGGATAAAAACTGACGAAGATTTTTTTTTGGAATATATGTGATTTTTGGGAAGAAGAATCAACGCGAGACGATGTCCGAGGGGGCCACGAGCCCCCAGGGGGTCAGGCGCGCCCTGGGTGTAACACCCACGATGCGGCTATATCTCCCACGTGTCGGAGCACGACTTAGAGGCATAACCACATTGTAGGCATGTCGCAAGAGGGGTAATCTTTACACATCCCATGTACTGAATAAGGAAGAGGTACAGAGTTGGCTTACAATCGCCACTTCACACAATACATAAATATGGCATTACATCATCCAGATACAATCAAGGTACGACTACGGAACCAAAATAAAGACAACCCCAAATGCATAAGATCCCCGATCGCCCCAACTAGGCTCCACTACTGATCGTCTGGAAAGGAAACGTAGTAACGTCCTGAGTCCTCATCGAACTCCCACTTGAGTTCAGTCGCATCACCTGGAATGGTATCATCGGCACCTGCATCTTGTTTTGGAAGTAATCTGTGAGTCACGGGGACTTAGCAATCTCACACCCTCGCGATCAAGACTATTTAAGCTCAGGGGTAGGAAAATGTTGTGAGGTGGAGCTCCAGCAAGCACTAGCATATATGGTGGCTAACTTACGGAAATGAGAGCGAGAAGAGAAGGCAAAGCATGGTCGAGAAGCTACAAAGATCAAGAAGTGATCCCAGAACTACTTACGTTCAAGCATAACACGAGACCGTGTTCTCTATCCGGACTCCGCCGAAAAGAGACCATCACGGCTACACACGCGGTTGATTCATTTTATATTAAGTTAAGTTTCAAGTTCTCTACAACCGGATATTAACAAATTCCCATCTTCCCATAACCGCGGGAACGGCTTTCGAAAGTTCAAAACCCTGCAGGGGTGTCCCAACTTAGCCCATCGCAAGCTCTCACGGTCAACGAAGGATATTCCTTCTCCCAGGACGACCCGATCAGACTCAGAATCCTGGTTACAAGACATTTCGACAATGGTAAAACAAGACCAGCAAAGCCACCCGAATGTGCCGACAAATCCCGATAGGAGCTGCACATATCTCGTTCTCAGGGCACACTGGATGGGCAAGACGTCGGGTTGGCATAGACCCTGGTTGCCCAGGGGGCGCCGGACATCGCCCAGTTTGGACCAACACTTAGAGAAGCACTAGCCCGGGGGGGGGGGTTAAAATAAAGATGACCCCTGAGTCCATGAAACCCAAGGGAAAAAGTCTAGGTGGAAAATGGTAAAACCAAGGTTGGGCCTGGCTGGAGGAGTTTTATTCAAAGCGAACTGTCAAGGGTTTCCCATTATAACCCAACCGTGTAAGGAACGCAAAATCAAGGAACATAACACCGGTATGACGGAAACTAGGGCGGCAAGAGTGGAACAAAACACCAGGCATAAGGCCGAGCCCTCCACCCTTTAACAATTATATAGGCGCATTAAAGTAAACAAGATATAATAAAGATATCCCAACAATAAACATGTTCCAACAAGGAACAAACTCCAATCTTCTCCTGCAACTAGCAACACTATAAGAGGGGCTGAGCAAAGCGGTAATATAGCCAAACAATGGTTTGCTAGGACAAGGTGGGTTAGAGGTTTCACATGGCAATATGGGAGGCATGATAAAGCATGTGGTAGGTATCGCGGCATATGCATAGCAATAGAGCGAGAAACTAGCAAGCAAAGATAGAAGTGATTTCGAGGGTATGGTCATCTTGCCTGCAAAGTTCTCTGAGTTGACGTAAGCTTGATCCTCGTAAGCATACTCAACGGGTTCCTCGATCACGTACTCGTCTCCCGGCTCTACCCAAGGCAAGAACACAAGAAAGGGAAACACAATCAACCACGGTGCAATGCGCAAGCAACATTATGCAAAACATGGTATGATATGCGGGATGTAGTATGCAATGCATATGCGTGCTCCGGAAGGAAAAGATTGAACCAGGCCTCAACTTGCAAACCAGGAGCGCCGCTGGAAAGATGAGTTGATTTCAGTCGAAATCGATATAAAGATCACCGGAATCGGATGCACGGTTTGCAAATGGCAAGCAAAACAATAATGGCATAATTCTGCAATTAACAGCATGATGCCATCTAAAATGCAACAAGAAACTAAGCTACTGCACTCTAACATAGCAACAAAGCACATGGCAGTGATCCACTCAAGATGCTTGACAAAAGATGAACACTGAGCTACGGCTAAATCATACAATAGCAGGTTCAAACAAGCATGGCAAAAGTGCAAAAGATATCAGGTTCACAGACTTGGTGAAAATAACATGTCAGGAATTAACATTAGGAAGCAATGGTTAGAGCAAGATAACAACATGCTACATGTACATATCATGGCAAAGCATGGCATGGAATGAAGCTACTCAAAGCATATAACAAAAGTCCCTTATTGACCATAAGCCAAAAAGGATCAGAAGATATGATGGCACCCATGTAAACATAGCAAGTTTCGTTAACAGATTCAGACTTAGCAGAAAACTAGACATGGCAAAAACAGAGTTACGTAGTCATGTTTGCGAGCTTGATGCACTCACCACAAGGAATTGCATGACAAACTAAGCACACACCCAACAAGAAGACATGATCAAGTAGCTAACCATGGCAAGAACCAACTCCTAGCATACAAGGATCAACTACAACAACCTTCGCAAAATTGAATAACATGTAAACAATCTGCCAGGAATAATTTATAGCGAAAGTAGAGCAAGACTGAGTCATGCTAGGGTACTCCATAATTGTAAACAAAGACATGGATGGATAGAACATAACAATATCTCCAAATCATCCTTACTGAACATGCTCAAAAGAGGCATGGATCACTTTGTAGCAACATGAATACATGGCATAAAAATAACATCAGGGAAGTGACTTATAAGAATTCTAAGTCTTTGAAATCAGCAGCATCACGAGAGCTACTTTGCATGCTTGTGCTAGTCACCACATTGATCACAAAAATACATGGCATACACCCCTATAAAGATGGCATGGCATAGCCCAAAACACATGTAGGGCTCAAGTTCATAGGAGGCACACATTAAACATGTCAAAAATGACAAATGCTCATAATCTGTTAAGAAACAGAAACTAACATTTTATAGCACTCTTGCAACAGCATTTCAGGCATCAAGATGGACTCAAACAAGCATGGTGCAATGGAATGAAATGAAGAGCATAACCAGATGAACAATTTGATATGCCACACGCACGAAACGGAGCTACGGATGATGAGATATGGGCTGATGAACATAGCTAAAAAAATGTAGAAAAAGGACTTAGGAAAAATTCGACCTAGGGTTTACTATAGCTAGATCTGGATGCGTGCGAACCGAGGACCGTCGGGGTCTCGCCGGAGACGATGGGGACGGCGGCCGGAGTGAGGGGAGGGGTCGCCGGAGTCGGAGGGAGTCAGGGCGGCCCCAGATCCAATCGCCGGAGCACCCTGCGACGGCGGGGCGGCGAGGTGAAGGCGCCTGCCGGCGCGGGCGGCGTGGAGGCGAGGCGGCGAGGCGGAGGCGGCGACCGGCGTGGAGGGCGGCGTGGAGACGCGGCGGAGCTGGGCGGCGCCGACGGGGTCGGGCGGCGGCGGATCCCGCGGGATCGCGCGGCGGCGACTCAGGCCTTGGGGGCCCGCTGCGGGCTGCGGCGGGCCGGTGGCGCGGGGCGGCGGGGCTAACACGTGGCGGCGGGGAAGAATTTTTAGGGTTTCATCTGTGATTTGGACGGGGGAGGCACATGTTTATACATAGAAGGAGTTAGGAGAGTCCAAATGGAGTGAGGTTTTCGGCCACACGATCATAATCGAACGACTGAGAGGATGGAGGGGGTTTAGATGGGTTTTGGGCCACTTTGGAGGGGTGTTGGGCTGCAACACACACGAGGCCTTTACGGTTCCTCGGTTAACCGTTGGAGTATTAAACAGACTCCAAATGGCACGAAACTTGACAGGCGGTCTACCGGTAATGTACCAAGGCCGCTTGGCAAGTCTTGGTCCATTCCGAGAATGTTTAACACACACACACGAAAAGAGGCAAAAGGGGGCGTCGGAGGACGTAGGAGTGCCGGAATGCAAAACGGACAATGGGGAAAATGCTCGGATGCATGAGACGAACACGTATGGAAATGCGATGCACATGATGACATGATATGAGATGCATGACATGGACAAAAAGCAAAACGAAGACAAAACCAAACCACGAGGGAATATCATAACTTAGAGCCGGAAATGGCAAGAGTTGGAATACAATTATGGCAAGTTACATATGGGGCGTTACACTGGGCCCTTGTGGCCACCCCGTAAGGCGAATGGTGCCTTTCTTTCTCCGCAAGAAAGCTAATATCCAGATAAAAATCGTGTCCAAATTTCAGCCCAATCGGAGTTACGGATCTCCGGGAATAGAAGAAACGGTGAAAGGGCAGAATCTGGGAACGCAGAAACAGAGAGAGACAGATCCAATCTCGGAGGGGCTCTTGCCCCGCCGCCGCCATGGAGGCCATGGACCAGAGGGGAAACCCTTCTCCCATCTAGGGGTAAGGTCAAGGAAGAAGAAGAACAAGGGGGGCTCTCTCCCCCTCTCTCCCGGTGGCGCCGGAACGCCATCGGGGCCATCATCGCGACAATGATCTACACCAACAACTTCACCACCGTCATCACCAACTCTTCCCCCCTCTATGCAGCCGTGTAACCCCTCTTTTACCCGCTGTAATCTCTACTTAGACATGGTGCTCAACGCTATATATTATTTCCCAATGATGTACAGCTATCCTATGATGTTTGAGTAGATCCGTTTTGTCCTATGGGTTAATTGATGATCGTGATTGGTTTGAGTTGCATGTTTTATTATTGGTGCTGTCCTATGGTGCTCTACGTTTCGCGCAAACATGAGGGATCCCCAGTGTAGGATTTGCAATATGTTCATGATTTGCTTATGGTGGGTGGTGTGAGTGACAGAAGCACAAACCCGAGTAAGTAGCTTGTTTGCGTATGGGAGTAAAGAGGACTTGATGCCTTATAATTCTATGGTTGGGTTTTACCTTAATGATCTTTATTAGTTGTGGATGCGTGCTAGAGTTCCAATCATAAGTGCATATGATCCAACAAGAGAAAGTGTGTTAGCTTATGCCTCTCCTTCAAATAAAATTGCAATAATCATTACCGATCTAGTTATCGATTGCCTAGGGACAAATAACTTTCTTGTGACAAAAAGCTCTCTAATGAAACTAATTTAGTTGTGTCTTTATCTAAACAGCCCCTAGCTTTAATTTACATGCTCTTTATTATCTTGCAAACCTAGCCTACAACACCTACAAAGTACTTCTAGTTTTATACTTGCTCTAGGTAAAGCGAATGTTAAGCATGCATAGAGTTGTACCGGTGGTCGATAGAACTTGAGGGAATATTGGTTCTACCTTTAGCTCCTCGTTGGGTTCGACACTCTTACTTATCGAAAGAGGCTAAAATTGATCCCCTATACTTGTGGGTTATCAAGACCTTTTTCTGGCGCCGTTGCCGGGGAGTTATAGCGTGGGGTGAATATTCTGGTGTGTGCTTGTTTGCTTTATCACTAAGTAGTTTTTATTTTGTGCTCTTGTTTTCTATCTTTAGTTATGGGTAGGCAATGCAAAATACCGAAAAAATTAGGTGTACCTACTAAACCAATGGTTGAAGAACCACTCAAAATCTATCACACTCCTGAAGCTTTTTACTTGGATCATCTTTGATTCCTATGTGCTTGGGCTGAAACCCCAACTAGCTTAGTTGAGGGAAAATCTTTAGATGAGCATGCTTGTTATGTGCGACACCGCATATCTAAAAAAGGGAAACTTTTACTAGATCAAATTCATCGTTTGTAGTGCTATGCTTGGAATTTATGTGAAATGTATGATTGTACTTGTTGTTCTAAATACCCTAAGAAACACCTTCCTTACCAATGTGGGTTTAGTGATAATGGAATCGTATCTTTGTATACTAAGGGTGTTTATAATTACTATGTTGTTCAATAAATTGAAGAACTTGTTGATTTTAGGGGTACTTGTGAAATTGCATCTTTTATTGAAGAGTGTGATACTACTCTCTACAAATCTAAAAATTTGGCCATACTTCAATATTGCTATGATAATTATGCTTCTAGTCCTTATATTAAACCATATATTGAGGACTCCTCCGTTGTCCAAGAAGAGACTAATATTTTGCAGGAGTCTATGGAAGAAGAAATTAATTACATTGTGAGCTCTTTGGATGAAAAAGATGAGGAGGAGAGCGAAGAACAAAAGGAGGAAGAGCGGATTGATCACCCATTCCCACCTTCTAATTAGAGTAACTCTCCAACTCATACATTGTTTAATTTCCCTTCATTCTTACCGAAGGATGATTGCTATGATGATTGTTACGATCCCGTTGATTCTTTTGAAATATCCCTTTTTGATGATGCTTGCTATGCTTGTGGCCAAGATCCCAATATGAATTATGCTTATGGAGATGAACTTGCTATAGTTACTTATGTTAAACATGAAATTGTTGCTATTGCACCCACGCATGATAGTCCTATTATCTTTTTTGAATTCTCCCGACTACACTATATCGGAGAAGTTTGCACTTAGTAAGGATTATATTGATGGGTTCCGTTTCACTACTACACATGATGATTTTGATAGATATAATATGCATGTGCTTGCTGCTCCTACTTGCAATTATTATGAGAGAGGAACTACATCTTCGCCTCTCCATGTTTCCAACACAATAAAATTGCAAGAAACTGTTTATACTATGCATTGGCCTTTACTATGTGTGCATGAATTGTTCTTTTATGACATGCGGATGCATAGGAATAGAGTTAGACTTCATCATTGCTTGATATATGTTGCTTTGTGCTCACTACTAAATCACAAATCATTGTTAATTAAAATTGGCTTTGATATACCTTGGGATCCGGGTGGATCCATTACTTGAGCACTATATGCCTAGCTTAATGGCCTTAAAGAAAGCGCTGCCAGGGAGACAACCCGGAAGTTTTAGAGAGTCATTTATTTCTGTTGTGTGCTTTTATAAAGTTTAAAAATAAAAATAATGTGCCAAGATTCGCCTTTAGGATGTTTACATTGCTTGTTTGTTTGTGCGGTGCAAGACAGAAACTTTGGCTGTAGTGCACGATTTTACATTTTTTACTGGAACGTCAAACGGATCTGAAACTTTCTGCACTGTATTTCTATCCAAATTGTTTATTTTTCTTATATGTTTCAGAATTTTTGGAGTACCAGAAGTATGGTGAATGTTCATATTAGTACAGAATGTCCTGTTTAAGACAGATTCTGTTTTTGATGGATAGTTTGCTTGTTTTGATGAAACTATCAATTTCTATCAGTGGATTAAGCCATGGAAAAGTTATATTACAGTATCTACAATGCAAAAACAAAATATGAATTGGTTTTCAACAGTACTTAGAGTAGTGATTTGCTTTATTATACTAACGGATCTTACCGAGTTTTCTGTTGAGTTTTGTGTGGATGAAGTGTTCGAAGATCGAGGAGGTCTCGATGTGAGTAGAAGGAGGAGAGGCAAGAGCTTAAGCTTGGGGATGCACAAGGCACCCCAAGTAAATATGCAAGGAGACTCAAACGTCTAAGCTTGGGGATGCCCCGGAAGGCATCCCGTCTTTCTTCAACAAGTATCGGTATGTTTTCGGATTCGTTTCGTTTATGCGATATGTGTAAATCTTGGAGCGTCTTTTGCATTTAGTTTTCACTTTTCTTTTATGCACCATGCTTGTATGACATAGTCCATGGTTGATTTATATAATTCTCTTTGCACTTCACTTATATCTTTTGAGTATGGCTTTATAGAATTCTTCATGTGCTTCACTTATATCATTTGAAGTTTGGATTGCGTGTTTCTCTTCACATAGAAAATCGCCATTTGTAGAATGCGCTTTTGCTTCACTTATATTTGTTAGAGCGTGGGCATATCTTTTGTAGAAAAAATTAAACTCTCTTGCTTCACTTATATCTATTTAGAGAGTTGACAGGAATTGGTCATTCACATGGTTAGTCATAAAATCCTACATAAAACTTGTAGATCACTGAATATGACATGTTTGATTCCTTGCAATAGTTTTGCGATATAAAGATGGTGATATTAGAGTCATGCTAGTGGGTAGTTGTGGATTGTATAAATACTTGTGTTTAAGTTTGTGATTCCCGTAGCATCCACGTATGGTGAACCGTTATGTGATGAAGTCGGAGCATGATTTATTTATTGATTCTCTTCTTTATGAGTGGCGGTCGAGGACGAGCGATGGTCTTTTCCTACCAATCTACCCCTAGGATCATGCGCGTAGTACTTTGTTTCGATAGGTAATAGACTTTTGCAATAAGTATGTGAGTTCTTTATGACTAAAGTTGATTCCATGGATTATACGCACTCTCACCCTTCCATCATTGCTAGCCTCTTTGGTACCGTGCATTGCCCTTTCTCACCTCGAGAGTTGGTGCAAACTTTGCCGGTGCATCCAAACCCTGTGATATGATACACTCTATCAAACATAAGCCTCCTTATATCTTCCTCAAAACAACCACCATACCTACCTATCATGGCATTTCCATATCCATTCCGAGATATATTGCCATGCAGCTTCCATCATCATCATATACATGACTTGAGCATTCATTGTCATATTGCTTTGCATGATCGTAAGATAGCTAGCATGATATTTTCATGGCTTGTCCGTTTTTCGATATCTTTGCTATACTAGATCATTGCACATCCTGGTACACCGTCGGAGGCATTCGTATAGAGTCATATCTTTGTTCTGTTATCGAGTTGCAATATTGAGTTGTAAGTATGTAAAAGTGTGATGATCATCATTATTAGAACATTGTCCCATGTGAGGTTATCAAAATAAAAGAGGCCAAAGAAGCCCAAATAAAAAAGAGAGGCCAAAGAAGCCCACCAAAAACAAAAAAAGAGAAAAATAAAAATAAAAAAATGAGAGAAAAGAGAGAAGGGACAATGTTACTATCCTTTTACCACACTTGTGCTTCAGAGTAGCACCATGTTCTTCATATAGAGAGTCTCTTGAGTTATCACTTTCATATACTAGTGGGAATTTTCATTATAGAACTTGGCTTGTATATTCCGATGATGGGCTTCCTCAAATGCCCGAGGTCTTCATTAGAAAGCAAGTTGGATGCACACACACTTAGTTTTCAGTTTGTGCTTTCATACACTTATAGCTCTAGTGCATCCGTTGCATGGCAATCCCTACTCCTCGCATTGACATTAATTGATGGGCATCTCCATAGCCCGTTGATTAGCGGCGTCGATGTGAGACTTTCTTCCTTTTTGTCTTCTCCACACAACCTCCATCATCATATTCTATTCCACCTATAGTGCTATATCCATGGCTCATGCTCATGTATTGTGTGAAAGTTGAAAAGGTTTGAGAACATCAAAAGTATGAAACAATTGCTTGGCTTGTCATCGGGGTTGTGCATGATTTGAATATTTTGTGTGGTGAAGATGGAGCATAACCAGACCATATGATTTTGTAGGGATAACTTTCTTTGGCCATGTTATTTTGGAAAGACATGATTACTTTATTAGTATGCTTGGAGTATTGTTGTCTTAATGTCAAATGATATACTATTGCTTTGAATCACTTGTGTCTTAATATTCATGCCATGATTAGATTACATGATCAAGATTATGCTAGGTAGCATCCCACATCAAAAATTATCTTTTTATCATTTACCTACTCGAGGACGAGCAGGAATTAAGCTTGGGGATGCTGATACGTCTCCTTCGTATCTATAATTTTTGATTGTTCCATGCCAATATTTTACAACTTTCATATACTTTTGGCAACTTTTTATACTATTTTGGGACTAACATATTGATCAAGTGCCCAATGCCAGTTCCTGTTTGTTGCATGTTTTTTGTTTCACAAAAAATCCATATCAAACGGAGTCCAAAAGGGATAAAAACTGACGGAGCTTTTTCGGGAATGTGATTTTTGGGAAGAAGAATCAACGCGAGACGATGCCTGAGGGGGCCACGAGGCAGGGGGGCGCGCCCCAGGGGGTCAAGTGCACCCTGGGCCCTCATGGACACCCTGTAAGGCGGTTAGTGCCCTTCTTTCGCCGCAATAAAGCTAATATCCGGATAAAAATCGTGTCCAAATTTCAGCCCAATCGGAGTTACGGATCTCCGGGAATATAAGAAACAGTGAAAGGGCAGAATCTAGGAACGCAGAAACAGAGAGAGATAGAGAGGCAGATCCAATCTCGGAGGGGCTCTCGCCCCTTTGCCGCCATGGAGGCCATGGACCAGAGGGGAAACCCTTCTCCCATCTAGGGGAAGGTCAAGGAATAAGAATGAGAAGAAGAAGAGGAAGTGGGGATCTCTCCCCCTCTCTCCCGGTGGCGCCGGAACACCGCCGGGGCCATCATGGCGACAACGATCTACACCAACAACTTCACCACCGTCATCACCAACTCTTCCCCCCCTCTATGCAGCGGTGTAACCCCTCTTTTACCCGATGTAATATCTACTTAAACATGGTGCTCAACGCTATATATTATTTCCCAATGATGTACGGCTATCCTATGATGTTTGAGTAGACCCGTTTTGTCCTATGGGTTAATTGATGATCGTGATTGGTTTGAGTTGCACGTTCTATTATTGGTGCTGTCCTATGGTGCTCTCCGTGTCAGGCAAGCGTGTGGGATCCCCACTATAGAGTTTGCGATGTGTTCATGATTTGCTTATGGTGGGTGGCGTGAGTGACAGAAGCACAGACCCGAGTAAGTAGGTTGTTTGCGTATGGGAGTAAACATGACTTGATGCCTTATAATGCTATGGTTGGGTTTTACCTTAATGATCTTTAGTAGTTGCGAATGCTTGCTAGAGTTCCAATCATAAGTGCATATGATCCAAGAAGAGAAAGTATGTTAGCTTATGCCTCTCCCTCAAATAAAATTGCAATAATGATTACCGGTCTAGTTATCGATTGCCTAGGGCAAATAACTTTCTCGTGATAAAAAGCTCTCTACTGAAACTAATTTAGTCGTGTCTTTATCTAAACAGCCCCTAGCTTTTATTTAAATGCTCTTTATTATCTTGAAAACCTAGCCTACAACACCTACAAAGTACTTCTAATTTTATACTTGTTCTAGGTAAAGCAAACATTAAGCGTGCGTAGAGTTGTATCGGTGGTCGATAGAACTTGAGGGAATGTTTGTTCTACCTTTAGCTCCTCGTTGGGTTCGACACTCTTACTTATCGAAAGAGGCTACAATTGATCCCCTATACTTATGGGTTATCACGGCCTCCACGCATCTGGAGGCAGAGGCGTCCAAAAAGGGGAAGGCCTCCACCGCGGACAACCCCGCGTGGGGACAACAGCTCCGAGTGGCGCCCCAGGGATAAGCCCCTGGCCGAATCGTAAGTACTCAAAGACGCACACAAATATCCAGCTTCTTTTACTTCATAATTTTAACATGTTGAATCATGCACTTGTAGTCCGGCTTGTTCCGACCTCGAGCGATCCTCATCTTCGGGAAAATTGCTAGATCCGAAGGTGATGGACAGCGGGTCCCTTCCGGCGGCCTCCTCTCCCAAGACTATGGAGGGCACTGAAGTGCTATCCCGAAGGACCCTCCTGGCTCAGGGGGTGGCACAGGAGGCCGTCACGGTGGCGCCAGAGGATGATACCTCGGCCACCGGACACATGGGGGAGCAGATCGCCATGGAGACTGGTGATGGGGGCCATATCCAATTCGGCCCCAGGACGAATATGATCCCGGAGACTTATACGACTCCGGAATCCGGCAAGCAGCCTCCTTCGAAAGAAGGAGGTGCACCAATTCCACCGGTGACCTCTGTCCATCCAGAGGCACTGTTTAATCTACTGGAAGCACTGCAAAGCGCTTCCATTGTTGAGGAACACCGTATCCTTATGGGTACGGTGATTGAGACGGTTCAATCCATTAATAGCGGACTGAAGGAAGCCTGCACCAGCCTCCTAACAGGCTTTGAGGTAAGCGACGCAATTGTATAAAAAGAATGTCATAGTATAGACAGTAGCCTCTGAGACTCTGTCTGGTGTTCGGAAAGAGAAGCCGGACAAAGGTTCAAGTAATTTTCGCAGGAGACTAACCAAATATGTCTTATGTGAATAAGCAAACATTGTTGCTGGCTGCAACCTCTCATGCTGCTGAGGTCTCCAGAGTAAAGCAGAGTCTGGAGCGGGCCGAGGAAGAACTCGATCGTGTAAAAAAGTAGCTAGAAGACAAGCAAGGTATGCCTTTTGTATATCTGGAAAGGATGAATGATTTTTGCTGACCGTAATGCCATGATATTTGCTAGGAGAGATGACCGAGGTGGAGGTCCTCAAGAAGGCACTGGCCAAGGCCAAAAAGAAAGTGACAGAGGAGCAATCCGCCCGTGAAAGACACGAGGCCAGAGTTGGTGAGGTCCAGCAGGAGCTCCAGGACGCCGTGAAGAAATGCGAATCCTTGGAGCGCAATATTGTGGGTCAAGAGATCGAACTCTCAAAGGCTCGCCAAAGAGCACACGATGCCCGGATTGAAGCCCGGGGCACCCTCCAGGAAATCCAGGAGGCCAGAAAAATCGCAGCGGGTAAGGCCTTTATTATGCAGAGCAAGTATGTGAAGAAAAGGTTTCTCTTACTTTCCCGGATTTAGAGTTCTCCAAGGGAGTTTGTGGATTTACCGCGTAGTGCTGTCGACGTTACGGAGTTCTTCCGAGCCGAAGAGGGGAGCTCGACGGAGAAACTGTTCTGGTCGCAATACCTTGCGCCGGAATAAAACTGCTGGTCAAACTGCATAGGGTGGCTGACCTAGCCATGAAGGATTTAATAATCCGGCTATGGCCTGCCGAAGTCATACCCAACAGCTACTTCGGGCTCGTGAAGCGGCTGGTCAATGCCTGCCCCCGGCTTGATGTCATCAAGTGGCCAGTCTGCATCGAGGGTGCGCGGATGGCCTTCGACCATGTCAAGGTACAGTGGGCGAAGATGGACACCGTCAAGCTCGCGACCGGGGGACCGTCCGTTGGCAAGGAGCACCGCATGCCGGAGCGATATTTTGATGATGTACTCAAGGGGTCCCGCATTGTAGAGGGCCAGTGTTCAAAAGACATTATCTTCGAATGAATACATTCATGTTATCTTGTCTTGTATGATGAAACAAAGCCGTTATGTAATAAAATGCTTATTTATTATTTATTTTCTTCCTCCTGTGCGGCCGTTTTTATTGAATCTGAGAGTTGGCCAGTCGCCGGCTTCAGCCCCCACATAGGTAGTACGGGGGTGTTCGGGATGGAATCTAAACACTCTTGATCAAAGAATTTGGTCCTTAAAGGAGGTCTTTAGCGCGATGAACCAGGCAATCGGACTATGTGGCTTTATCACCCTCACTTAGCCATAGGAGTTTGACAATAAAAATGTAGGCGCAGCCCCTAGTTGGCATTTAATCTGGACTAGGGTGCTGTAAACACCTGATCGGATGAAGACCGATTCATCGCATAATGCGGAAAAAATCGCAAAAGATTTTTAACCTCCAAATTGCTGACCGGCTCACGCCGCATCATGAAAGTCAGTTTTCGGCTTTCTCTGCTGAGGTGCTAATCCGATAAACCAATCGCAATAGTTCTCCCTTTACTACCCTAGCCGATAGAGCGGAACGTAAGGTAGTAAGCACAGGAGCCGGGCAACCCAACTATTGACCAAGGACATGTTTCAGAGCCAATGCATATTTGCTACATTCGGGGGCCAAACTATACTATGAAAGTGTTCGGACTTGTTGCCGTAGTATGGAGCGCAATAAAGCCCCTGGCGAATTACGGCGTACCAAAGTGTACGGATGCATTCGATAAGAATAGCGAAATAAAATGAAGTAAAAAGCCAGTGCCACATGAGTTAGGCCACAAACTATTGTCATTACAATTTTAATTAATACGTCAAAGCGTATTTGTACAAATAGTGCGATAAGCAACATGGCTATTTAACATGCCAAGACCAAGGGGGAGATGTGTACGCATCCTGAGAATAGGTAGAATGATCGTTAAGAAGAACATCTAGAGATTCCCCCACACGTCTGTGCTACTTGCCACCTTGGTATATCCGTCCTTCGAGAGGACTGATTATCAGGCCGTCGAAAGGGGCCTGTGGAAAAGAAACTTGAAAAGGATAAAAAGAAATGTAAAATTATGTGTGTCCAGGGAAAGTCGAGCCGTATTGTGGACCACAGTCTGGTTATGCCTCCGTGTCTGCCCATGGTATTTTTAGTGCGTCGTTATGTACGCGCAGTACGTATGCCGCCACTTGGTCGGGACTGAGACGGAGGTCGAATTGCTAGTCTAACTCCTGACGAGCTGGACTGTCATGCTGCGGAGTAGTCCGGACTCGTTTGGCAGTGTCCAGGAGCTTGTCCGCTGAATTAAAGTTCTGCCTTGAAAGGCCGCTCTGTACTTCTACTGCCAGGGCCGCGGTGTGTTCCTCGGTACAGAGGGAGCGCTCTGTGTTTCCATTGACTATTATGACACCGCGTGGTCCGGGCATCTTGAGCTTGAGATAAGCATAGTGCGGCACCACATTGAATCGAGCAAACGTGGTTCATCCGAGCAGTGTGTGATAGCCAATGCGGAAAGGGATGATATCGAAGATTAACTCTTCGCTTCGGAAGTTTTCCGGAGATCCGAAGACGACCTCCAATGTGATTGAGCCCGTGTAACGGGCCTCTACACCTCGTAGTTTTGGTGGGCTTGATCCTTGATGGATCAATGCCCATTTTCCGCATTGTATCCTGATAGAGCTGGTTGAGGCTGCTGCCACCGTCCATGAGGACTTAGGTGAGGTGGGATCCATCAATTATTGGGTCGAGAACTAGTGCGGCTGAACCGCCATGACGGGTACTGGTCGGATGGTCCCTGCAATCAAAGGTGATCGGGCAGGACGACCATGGGTTGAATTTTGGGGCGACTGGCTCTATCGCAAAGACGTCCCTGAGCGCACGTTTGCGCTCCCTCTTGGGGATACGGGTAACGTATATCATGTTCACCGTTTTGACCTGAGGGGTAAACTTCTTCTGTCCCCCTGTGTTCGATGGACGGGGCTCCTCGTCGTCATTCTTGCTTGGCGTTCCCTTCTCCTTGTGTTCGGCATTTAACTTGCCGGCCTGTTTAAAGACCCAATAGCTCCGGTGGGTATGATTGACTTGTTTATCAGGGGTGCCATGGATCTGACATGGACGATCGAGTATGCGGTCCAAGCTGGAGGAGCCCTGATTAGTCCTTTTATATGGCTTCTTCCGCTGACCGGACTTGGAGCCACTGAATCCGGCGTTAACCACCGTGTCATCAGTATTGTCACCATTGTTTCGACGCTTATGTCTGTTGTGTTGGGTCTTGTCGTTGCTATTCTTGGTTTCGGCGGTGCCAGGTTCGCCTGCATTATTGTTGCTACGGGCTAGCCAACTATCTTCACCCGCACAAAAGCGGGTCATAAGTGCCGTGAGGGCCGCCATGGACTTCGACTTTTCTTGGTCGAGGTGTCGGGCGAGCCATTCATCATGGATGCTATGCTTAAAGGCCGCTAGGGCTTCGGCATCTGGGCAGTCGACGATCTGGTTCTCTTTAGTTAAGAACCTGGTCCAGAATTTCCTGGCAGACTCTCCGGGCTGTTGAACTATATGACTTAAGTCATCGGCATCCGGAGGTCTGACGTATGTGCCTTGGAAGTTGTCGCGGAAGGCGTCTTCTAGTTCTTCGCAGCTGCCAATAGAGTTTCCAGGCAGGCTGTTTTGCCAGTGGCTGGCCGGTCCCTTGAGTTTTAGTGGGAGGTATTTGATGGCATGAAGATCATCACCGCTGGCCATACGAATATGGAGAATAAAGTATTCAATCCACACCGCGGGATCTGTTGTTCCATCATATGATTTGATATTCATGGGTTTGAACCCTTCCGGGAATTTATGTTCCATTACTTCATCAGTGAAGTAGAGGGGGTGTGCCGCACCTCTATATCGGGCTAGATCACGACGTAGTTCGGATGGAGTCCGTCTGCGGTTTTCGGCCTGGATGTGATTGTGCTTATCATGTTCGGCTTGATAGCTGTCGTCGTGCGTCGGGGCACGCCCCCGTGATCCATAGATCGATCTGGCCGGACCTGCTTTATTCTTCAGGTCCTGCTGCAGGTCATATGTATATTGTCGAGCTGTTTTATCTCTGCCTTTACGGCGAAGTGGGACGGGCTGGTGTTCGGCTTGAGTTGCCGCTTTGTCCCGGCCACGTGGCGGTCGGTCAGCCGCATTACGTGCTGCTGGTACGGGCTCGCGTGCCTCGTCGTCGACTTGAGGTAGTAGTTTACGCTTCGGGTAGCTTTTGGTTGGGTGCACGAGGCCGTATTCCTCGGCTGCCAGGACATTAGTCCATCTATCGTTGAGTAGATCTTGATCAGCTTGAAGCTGCTGCTGTTTCTTTTTCAGGCTCCTTGTAGTGGCTATTAGCCATTGCTTAAAGCGCTCCTGCTCGAGAGGTTCCTCAGGCACGATAAAGTCTTCGTCGCCGAGGCTCACCTCATCCTCGGAGGGTGGAAGGTAATTACTGTCCTCCGAGTCTTCGTTTGCAGCCTGTTCATCAGGGCTAACTTGCCCGTCCTCCTGATCGTCTTGTTTAGAGTTTTTCTCGACGGGGTTTTCTTGGTCTTCGGCATCATCCGAAGTATTGTTGTCTCTCGTGCCGGTATTGCTGTCTTTGTGGCAGCGTGATTTAGAGCGGCGCCGTCGGCTCTTTGGTTGTATCTCAGGGGGTCTATCCTCAACTGGGTCTTCTTTTTCATCGCCGTTAGGTTGTTTGGGTATATCCACCATGTACACGTCATACGAAGAGGTGGCCGTCCAGCATCCGGCAAACGGCGGGTTTTGGGCCTCCTCTTCTCCGGCATCGTTGTCCATTCCATTGATGTTTTCGGAGTCGTGATCGAGCATGTCTGTTAGGTCCTCGACAGTGGCTATAAAGTGGGTGGTGGGTGGGACGTAAAATCCCCCACTCTCAGCCCGTAGTTCGGGT
Source organism: Triticum urartu (assembly GCF_056163025.1). Lineage (NCBI taxonomy): Eukaryota > Viridiplantae > Streptophyta > Magnoliopsida > Poales > Poaceae > Triticum > Triticum urartu. The sequence continues at coordinate 81,849,250 of NC_141875.1, forward strand.
TGGGCGTAGTTCGGAGTTGCTCCTCTGTAAAGGCGAGGTTTGTCGAGGGGGAAAAGAATCCATGGAGTATGGCGGGGAGGGAATTCCTCAGCCGAGCTCGCACGATGTTGACTCCGAGAGTTCGGAGCCAGTGTCCAGGGAAGAGTCCGGCTTTGTGATGGTTTCTGGTGACACTGCTTCCTCCGGCCCTCTAGTACTGGGCCCAATGGCCACAGATAGTCTGGCAGGTTTAGAAATCCCGTCTTCGGTCCTGGCGAGAAGCTCCGGCTCTAAGGCCAGAGCGGAGGTTGGGGTCGTGAATCCTTGGAAGATCAAGTCTCTTCGGATATCGGCGACATTATCCAAGTTTCCAAAACTAATCTGGTGACCTGGGCCGTAGCTGTTGATCTGCTCTAGATGGCCAAGCGAGTTGGCCCACAGTGCGAAGCTGCCGAATATGAAGTTCCGGCTGGAGAGAAAAACCTCCCCAAGGGAAGCATCATTGCAGATGATGGATGGAGCCAACGAACCTTCTGATGGCAACACAGTGGAACTCCCAATGAAAGCACCAATGTCGGTGTCAAAACAGGCGGATCTCGGGTAGGGGGTCCCGAACTTTGGGTCTAAGGTTGATGGTAGCAGGAGACAGGGGACACGAAGTTTTACCCAGGTTCAGGCCCTCTTGATGGAGGTAATACCCTACGTCCTTCTTGATTGATATTGATAAGTATGAGGATTACAAGAGTTGATCTACCACGAGATCATAATGGCTAAAACCCAAGAAGTCTAGCCTGTACGATTATGATTGCCTCTACAGACTAAACCCTCCGGCTTATATAGACAACGGAGGATGCTAGGGTTGTACAAAGTGGGTTATAGAGAAAGGAATCTTCATATCCGAATGCCATGCTTGCCATCCATGCCAAGGAGAGTCCCATCCGGACACATGAGAGAGTCTTCTGTCTTGTATCTTCATGGCCCATCAGTCCGGCCCATGTCCAACAGGTCGGACGCCCGAGGACCCCTTAATCCAGGACTCCCTCAATAGCCCCTGAACCGAGGCTTCAATGACGATGTGTCCGGCGCGCAGATTGTCTTCGGCATTGGAAGACAGGTTCCTCCTCCGAATACTCCAAAACAACCTTCAAACACAGAAAACGTGTCCGGCTCTGCAAAACGAGTTCCACACACACGCAGAGAGTATAATATTTTATGAGTCCAATCCACTGACAACTTTTGTAGCGTGACATAACGTCACAACCCGGTCATTATTTTGAACCTTTTTTTCAGCTTCCCGCTCCATGTTTCAAGATGTGGTTTCATTGGCACGTCTTGTCAAAATAGAGATTGTGTCCCCTTATTGTGGGATTCTCATCAATACGGGAATGGGTAATCCAACCACGCCGTCTGCACGACCCTTGGGGAATAGGCGAGTTTTAAGGCGAGCGGGGAGGCGCTTGATATTCACAGCCTTCATAAAGGGATAAGGATTCACCTCTTTCACCCATGCCTTCCTTCTCTCTGCCCATCCATTCTCGAGCTCCAGCGCCCAAGCTTCCATCCTTTCCACCTCAAAAAAGAACTCCAGCCATGTCCAGATCCGGAGCGTAGGGCAAGTGGATGGTTTCCTCCGTCAAGGAGAAGGACATCAAAAAGCACTAGGAGGCTGGGTACTTAGCCAAGGAAATCGCCCACCAGCTTCCAACCAAGGGACAGATTGTCCCCACCCCGGAGCCCCATGAGAGGGTTGTATTCATCCCCCACTTTTTCCACGGGTTGGGATTTCCTCTCCACCCATTCGTCCGCGGACTCATGTTCTACTACGGGCTCGATTTCCACGGCCTGGCCCCCAACTCCTTCCTCAATATCTCGGCATTTGTTGTCGTGTGCGAGGCCTTCCTCCGTATCCCAACCCACTTGGGACTGTGGTTGAAGATCTTCAACGTGAAGCCGAAGGTGGTGGATGGCCAACATGCAGAGTGCGGAGGTGCCATGGTGAGCACGATGCACAACGTCACATGGCCCAAGGGTACCTTCGTGGAAACCGTCAAAGGGTGGAAACAACAGTGGTTCTACGTCATAGAACCTCGTGAGGCCACCTGGGCCACGGCTCCTGAATTCCAGTCTGGCGCCCCGATGCTCCTGAATTCCAGTCCAGTCCTTGGCGGACGCTGCGTCGACCAGTGCCGCGTCACGAGCCACTGTGGCTTCACCGGCCTCCTTCTTTCCCTTCGGGATGACAACCTCAGCCTCGCCCCAGGCCGTCCTGATGGACAAGTTGGCCTGGAGCAACCCCGAGATCAGCCCGAGACGCCCCGTCACCATGCACCGGTAGGCACCTTGAAGATTAGTCCAGAGCTGGTCCAGCGCGGCATAGGCCTCCTCCATAGCGCCGGGCATGGAAGAGGAGCCATGGTCCACCAGCGCGAGGGCTTGGGGAGGAGGTGGCACCAGCGCCTGGACTGGCGCCGCTACAACTGCAAGGGCGGCAGGGGGCTCCGGAGCCCTCAAACCCCCCGCGGGTGCGTCAGGGATGGGCGCCCCTAGATTCTGCTTGGCCGCGAAAGCGGCCTCCTCCTAGGCTTTGCCACCGAGCTTCGAGGGGCGCATTATGTCACGAGTGAACGCGAGGCAACCTCTTCCACCTGCGCCGGGGTCACCGCGGTCATGGAAGGCCGCGGGTCGTCAAAGGCCCTGGCCTCCTCCTTCCTCCTCTTCACCACCGACTTTAGCCTGGCCACCGGGAGGAAATTATCATGAGCACGACATCAGGGATGTAAAGAAAAAAAACAAGGTAAGATACTCGTCATCGGTGACATATGCCCTCTTTTTGGCCAGGAGCGCGGCGCCCCCGGGCTTCTTGGGCACGGGCTTTGTCACGCCCTCAAGATCAACTGGGCCCATGATGGCTAGCTCTAGAACAGCGGTGGTGGGCGACAAGGCTGGGGCGTCGCCCCGGGGAAGCGACACTGCATCGCCCTTCCTCGGGGTCGCTCGTCTCAACCTCCGCAAGGGGATTCCCCCAGACCTCGTGGCGGGCCCGAGGGAGCGCGGGGAACCCTCGACCAAGTACTCCCCGACGTCGTCATCGTCAGAGAGATCACGGAGGAGCTCGCTCTGCAATGGAGGAGAAGTCTCCACCACTTCTTCCACGGTAGCCTCCAAATCCTCCTCCCCATCCTCCTCGTAGCCCTTGCCGGAGGACATCGGCACTGGTGAGTTGGGGGCCTTGGGCAGCATGAGCCCCAGCTCGTTGAAGATAGGCATGGCGGCAGCCACCTCCGCCCCGTTGTCGCGGCGGTACAATGGAAGGTAGGCTGCCGGGAGGCCGTCTGGATCATTCTCAAGCAAGGTACGGACGGCTTTGCCTAGCCCCTCGCTCGTCAGGCTCCCCCGGTGCATCCGGAGGTTGTCCTCTGTGCCCTTGAGATCCCATATGGGGCGCGAATGTGTTTGGAGGGGGGGCCAAGCGTTGCGTCAGGAACTCCTTGACGATCATGGCCCCCGTCAGTGCCCCGAAGTCCACGTCCGCCTGCATCAGCCTCAGGATGGGCACCGCCCGAGGATCTGTGAGCTTCTGTTGGGCCCATTGGTCCAGCTTCTCCGGCATCCTAGTCGGCAGCTCCAGCCGAGCGTGGAGGCCCCTGGCGTCCATGTAAATCCATTTGCACCGGAAGTCCTCCACCTTCTTCCCAGCCCTCATGAGCCTGTTGCCGCCATGGGGCGCGACAAAGGAGATGCATCCGGAGCGCTGGGTTAGGTCATGCATCCAGAGGGAGAAGAAGTGGCGGAGTAGCGCAACGGAGGGCGTCATGCCCACAAACGCCTCGCAGTAGAAGGCGAAGATTGATAGAAGGAGGATGAAGTTGGGCTAGAGGTGTAGAGCATGGATATGATAATGGTCGAGGACGGTGAGGAAGAACCTGGAGAAGGGCGGGACGAGCCCCATCAAGACACTGTGGAGAAAGAAGGGATAGAAGGTCCCCACCAGGGTCTCCCGCTTGGTGGAACTGGCCCGAAGCTCCATCTCCCTCCCCGCGTTGTCATTGCTCGCCATCAGTGGGAGCACGACGACAAGGTGCCCCACCTTGGTGATGGAGGACGTACTGAGGGTCGGCGCGTGCGAGGAGGCAGAGTGCACAACCGGAGTGGTAGGCTTCACCTTCTCGGTCGCGATCAACGAAGAGCTCGGGGGAAGATTCGACGGATCTGGAGGCGCTCTTGGTGGGAAGAAAAGGAGATCTGGAGCAAGATGAAGAGAAGGCAATGAAGGCTCAGCGGTAAGCACAAACCTTTTTGTCAACCCGGGGCGGTTGCCGAGGCAGCATGGGGAAGCGCAGGCGCCCACGTCCCATTAAGCGCCATGCGTCAACCCGGTCCACAGGCGATTGGGGCCCATGACGCTTCGCCCTTGACCTTTGGCTTCACCTCGAAGCCATGTCCGACCGTGCCTTGGGCCCGAGGGCTACTGTCGGCATCCTGGGAACCAGGGTACCCAGACTAGCCTGCCTACGACCCACGGCGCGGCACCACCAACGGCCTGGTATGGCCTATCTTCAGCATCGACAAAACAAGACCCTCGCAAGGGGCCAAGCCTCGCGAGGCAGATGACGCCAAGACCTCCGGAGGGAGCAGCCTTGCCAGACTGGCTCTTGAGGAGCGGAGATTCCTATGCAGGCGCTCACCTCATGAGGGTGAGGTGACGTAAGCCATGCCGACCAAGGCCAGGCGGGCGCCAGCGGGCACAGAGCAACAAGTTTCCTCTTTGGTTCTAAGGAGGAAAGCACAGGCGTGGAGTCCCGAGGAATTAGCCAAAGGTTTCCATTCTCGTGCTACAAGACCAAGACCGCCAGGGCGGGAGGACGGAGGTCATTGCCGAGCCCACCATGGCGTCACGAGCAGAAGCTTTGCAGGCGAAGACCACCTTTCGTCAGGATATGATGTACTTCTTGTCCCCCTTCAAACTTGCCCATTGTGGGATCCCTTCCTGCTTACATTTTGGGGGAAGAGGAACGAGGCCTCTATATATAGGTTAGCCACCACCATAGAAAGGGGATCCAATCCGAACCTTCACTAGCTCAGACCAACACCATAACTGACCTCCTGAGGCTGTTCTTCCTCTGTACTAGTTCATGCTTAGCCCCTCGCGAGGCCAATCCACTCCAAAGAAGGAGTAGAGTCTTACACCGCAAGGTGGCCCTAACCTGGGTAAACTGCCGTGTCTCTTTCCTTTCCCGTTCATCAAGCTAGGCCGTGAGAGCGATGATTTGGTAGGCTGGGGAGATCGAGTGCTTCCCACGCACCCCAGAGTTCAAACTTTTCTTAGGTCTGCGGAGCCCCGAATCCGACAAGTTTAATGACCATAAACACGTATTTTGCATGTTTGTGCACCAAACTGACTCTCGCGTGCAAGTTCTATGACTCCCGGTGTATTTATCTCTTGAATAAACTTGCCTGCTAATTTGACTACTCGACCAGTCGGTTGGACTCCATCTCGCCCCAGCGTCCCCTCTCTGGCGACACGAGGGAAACCCCAGATTGAGCACGCTTCCACCTCTCTTCCCTCTCCTCATCTCGTTGCCTTGTTTTTTCATTTTATTTTAGGGTCTTAATACGTAAATAAAAAAGCCGAGGGCTTTTATGCAAATCTATCATGCGAAAGTGGTTGACAGCGAGCCTTGGCCATGTTGGCATGCCACGCATACTGCAGATACGCCCGTATATGCAAAATGTGATTGTATTTGCACGTCCGCGCAAGTTTAATGACCAGAAACATGTATTTTGCAAGTTTGTACACCAAACTGACTGTCGTGTGCAAGTTCTATGACTCCCGGTGTATTTATCTCTTGAATAAACTTGCATGTTAATTTGACTACTCAACCAGTCAGTTTGACCCCATCTCGCCCCTGTGTCGCCCTCCATGGCGATACGGGGGAAACCCCAGATCGAGCTGATAACCCACAAGTATAGGGGATCGTTTGTAACCTTTTTTGATAAATAAGTGTGTCAAACCCAACGAGGAGCTAAAGATGAAACAAATATTGCCTCAAGTTCTGTCGACCACAGATACAACTCTACGCACACTTAAGGTTTGCTTTACCTAGAAGATGAATAAAATTAGAAGTACTTTGCGAGAATAAAGCTACAAATAAATTACAAGATAATAAAAGTAGATAGCTTTTGTCACACAAGAAAGTCATTTGTCCCTGAATGATCGATAACTAGTCTGGTATTCATTATTGCAATTTTATATGAGGGAGAGGCATGACCTAACATCCTTTCTCTACTTGGATCATATGCACTTATGATTGGAACCCTAGCAAGAATCCGCAACTACTAAAGATCTTTAAGGTAAAGCCCAACCATTGCATTAAGTATCAAGTCCTCTTTACTCCGATACGTAACAACCCACTTACTCGGGTCTGTGCTTCTGTCACTCACGCCACCCCAGCAAATCATGAACGCATTGCAACACCCTACAATGGGGATCCCTCATGTTTTCCCAACAGGGAGAGCACCATAGGACAACACCAAAATAAAACACACAACTCACACCAATCACGATCATCTATCAACCCATAGGACAAAACGGATCTACTCAAACATCATAGGATAACCACATATCATTGGGTACTAATATATAGCGTTTATCACCATGTTTAAGTAGACATTACAGCGGGTACAAGAGAGGTTACGCCGCTGCATAGAGGAGGAGAGAGTTGGTGTTGATGGCGGTGAAGTTGTTGGTGTAGATCGCCGACACGATGATTGCCCCGACGGCGCTCCGGCGCCATCGGGAGAGAGGGGGAGAGAGCCCCTTCCTTCTTCTTCTTCTTCCTTGGCCTCCCCCTAGATGGGAGGAGAGTTCCTCCTCTAGTCCATGGCCTCCATGCTAGATTGGATCTATCTTTGTGTTCTCTTTTGTTTTGCGTTCCTGTTTTCTGGACGAAAATCGTTTCTCATATTCCCGATGATCCATAACTTTTATTATGCTGAGATTTTAACATGATTTTTTTCCGGATATAAGCTTCCTTGCGCCCGAAGAAGAGCTCCAACCGACTTATGGGAGGCCACGATACACCTGGGCGCGCCCTGGTGGGTTTGTGTTGATTCCACCTCCCATAAATCACAAATATTCCAAAATAATTCTCCATAAATTTTTATTGCTTTTGGGCATCATTTGATATGTATATTCTATGAAATAGAAAAACATGCAACAAACAGGAACTGGACTGGGCACTGGATCAATATGTTAGTCCAATAAATTATATAAAATGTTGCCAGAAGTATGTGAAAGTTGTATAATATTGGCATGAAAAAATCAAATATTATAGATACGACGAAGACATATCAGCATCCCAAGCTTAATTCCCGCTCGTCCTCGAGTAGGTAAATGATAAAAAAGATAATTTTTGATGTGGAATGATACCTAGCATAATCTTGATCATAAATGTAATCATGGCATTAATATTAATACACGAGTGATTCAAAGCAGTAGTCTATAATTTGACATAAAGACATCAATACTCAGGCATCCCGACAAACAATCATGTCTTTCAAAATATCAATGCTAAAGAACGCTATTCCTACAAAATCATATAGTCTTGTCATGCTCCATCTTCTTAACACAAAGTATTTATAATGCACAACCACGATGACAAGCTGAGCAATTCGTTCATACTTTTTAATGCGCTTCAGCTTTTTCAACCCACACGCAATACATGAGCGCAAGCCATGGACATAGCACTATGGATGGAATAGAGTATGTTGATAGAGGTAAACATAGAGAAGACAAAAAAGTAAGAAAGTTTCGCATCAACGCGACTAATCAACGGGCTATGGAGATCCCCATCAATTGATACCAATGCGAGGAGTAGGCATTGCCATGCAACGGATGCACTAAGAGCTATAAGTGTATGAAAGCTCAAACTGAAACTAAGTGGGTGTGCATCTAACTCTATAATGAATTTTTTTCACTAGTATATGAAAGTGACAACATAGGAGACTCTCTATATGAAAAACATGGTGCTACTCTGAAGCACAAGTGTGGAATTTGCATGCCCCTTCTCTCTTTTCCCTCATTTTTTCTTTTCCCCTTTTTCTTTTTTCTTGGGCTCTTTTTGGCCTCACTTTTTCTTTTTATATATATATTTGTCCGGAGCCTCATCCCGACTTATTGGGGAATCATAGTTTCCATCATACTTTCCTCACTGGGACATGCTCTAATAATAAATAATGATGATCATCACACTTCTATTTACTTACAACTCAATATCACAACTCGATACCTAGAACAAAGTATGACTCTATATGAATGCCTCTGACAGTGTACCAGGACGTGCAATGATCTAGCGTAGCAGAGATATCAAAAAAAGGACAAACCATGGAAATATCATGCTAGATATCTTACGAGGTTAATGGTACGTACTGCTGCTGAAGATGTTGAATGGCCAGTATCGCGCAGACGACAGGCAATGCCAGTGCGCCGCCGGGTTCCGGCGTTGAGTCGTGCCTTATCCCTAGCAATATGTGCCATCCCCTCAAGAAATTCCTGAGTTCATCTACCGTGATCTGAGCGCGAGGTGAAAGGCGGCGCTTGTAGGTACGTGATGCCCGGCTCAAAACCCGTGTTGTTATGTCGATGCATCGGCCTCTATAACCTACTATTTGGGCCAAGTCCAATTCCAGTCCTACACATTGGGGCTAAAAAAACCTTACGTGCGTCTATGTCGTGGCGAATCCTATACGGCACCCTCAAGGTGCCCGTTATAGCCTTAGCGGTACAGGACACACACCCCTTTTCCGCGCTAGGCCGGCCCATGTTCCATTTTTTCTATTTTAAATAAACAAAAAACAAGACATGTACATGTCGTGGTTGGAACAGGGGATCTCCTAGTTAAACGCTCGCTACCACAACCAACTAACTAGGGTGTTCATGTGTGCGTTCATTCATAGGGGTGAGTGTATGCGCGTGTACATGAGCGCTTGCGTCTGTACTGTGTTAAAAACAGTCTTTGACGTGTTTAGTTATAGTTTTTTTACTTCTTTTCTTCTCTTTTTATGCTGGAACGGTTTTTTCTATTTCATTCATTTCCATTTTACTTTATTCTGCTAAATATTTTTTATTCATTTCAAATTCATGAACTTTTTTCAAATTTGATGAACTTTTTTCAAATTCAATGCACTTTTTTCAAATTTGATGAACTTTTTCAAATTTCACGAACTCTTTATCAAATGCGATGAACTTTTTTCAAATGCGATGAACTTTTTTTCAAATCCGATGAACTTTTTTCAAATGCGATGAACTTATTTTCAAATGCAATGAACTTTTTTCAAATGCTATGAACTCTTTTCAAATGCAAGAACATTTTTTTTTTCATATTTGTGAACTTTTATGAAATTCATGTCCTATTTATAATTCATGATTTTTTTCTTCAAATTTTCGTGGTTTTTACTATTTTCTGAAAGTCAATGTTTGACCAGTCAACTAGTCAACCGCGACCAGTCACCGTGATCGACCGAACCAGGAAACACGATCGATGGAATCAAGGAAATAAGTGGTCAGCGATTTTTGTCGAGTTGTTGGGCTCGCCCACAAGCTGAGGCGCACGTGCGCCAAGATGCAGAACCGGCGCTTAAAGCGCCCGTTAGGAGCTCCCCTATGTTGTTGGCTACTCCGCTTGCGTGCGTGTACCTGGGAGGCCCCCTGTATTTCTAGGGCCCGGGGCGGGCGCCCCTCCTGCACCGGACGCGGCTCCTCTACCGCGCCTCTTAGCATGGCACAGGTGTCATGCCGCCTTCGTACGCCCGCAGACGTACTCACATGGGTCAGAATATGAGAATTACCAAAAGCTAATCTGCCCAGCCCATCCATTAGTTGGGTCACACGTCTGAACTGATTAACTATATCCCGCTTGAAAAAGAACTCATCAACTATAAACCCCTAAAACACTAATTAACTTTAAAAAATAATTAACTAGTATAATTAATACATGACCAACACTGTAAAATGAAAATGAACTTATGTAAGAAAATATGTTTTGCTAAATAGTATAGGTCATATTTTACACAGAGATGGTTTTAATCAATTTGATTGGCACCTTTTTTTGTCTTTATTCCATAGTACATGTAACTAGCACATTCGTCGATCACACACAACTATAGTTAGGGCATCTACAACGCCGACCCATAAACCAACCGTCCGGACCGTGCTGTTCAGACCGCGAAAGCCATCTCTGGCCGACCTGTATCAGTCTGCGAGGCGGTTCAGACGCGATTTCTCCTACAAACCGGAGACAAAAGTGGGGAGGTTTGCGGGAGTCTGGACCGATCCCAAGCCCGCTTCTAACTGCCCTGGTCCACGAAAAACCCGTCACCCGCCCCTCCCGCACTTTTCTTCTAATGCACCCATTGCTTACCGCGCCACATTCATGCTGACCCAAAGCACGCGGAGGCCGGCATTTGATGCCGCGATGTGACCGGAGGGATGGAGGGCGACGCTGACCGACACGACCTCTCGGCAGTCGCCGCTTCAATGTGGACGCATGTTCCCAAGGAACCAACTCCTTTAGCTGCACCGTATTGAAGCAGTTGACCAACCGTTCACACGGCCTGACTGCGGCTATTTAAGTCGCGCTCCAGTGCCGTTCACATCACATCCTCGCCCAGCTCTCTCTACATCTTTGATGATGGGCAAGTCCTGGATGTCGGCGCTGCCATGAGATTTTGGGGCGGGATCCAAGCATCGTCTCCGCCGCCTCGATGGGGAGATGGCTAGGTATGGTGAGGAATGGTCCCTCACCGAGATCGCCGCCACCGCCAACGACCGCCCTCCTCTCCCCTAGCCCATGTCCTCGGTGGCCACGGCCGCACTGCACACGGTGCAAGAGGAGGCGGAGAATATCATCTGCAAGCGTCAGGCGGCCGCCGAGAAGCCCTGTCTGGACGCCACCACCTTCCACTGTCCCAAGCCTGACTCCGGAAACTCCGATGGCGGGTCGGGCAACGATGACGAAGGACGAAGGGATCTAGGGTAGCGGTGCCTAACGACGACATTGGTGAAGCGAGCGTTGATCAAAGGGATCCAGGGTGGCCATCCTCAATGATAGCCCGGTGCACGCTTGGATCCAGTGTGGCGGTCTTTAACTGTAGTTAAGTACTCCCTTTGTAAAGAAATATAAGAACGTTTAGTGATTTAACCGCTCCTATATTTCTTTATAGAGGGAGTACGACCTATGGACATGCAACAGTGGTTGCAAGCTGTTGGGGAACACATTATTTGAATTTTTTTTCCTATGATCACGCAAAATCTATCTAGGGATGCATAGCAACGAGAGGGGAGAGTGTGTCCACGTACCCTCGTAGACCGAAAGCGGAAGCGTTGAGCAACGCGGTTGATGTAGTCAAACATCTTCGCGATCCAACCGATCAAGTACTGAACGCATGGCACCTCCGCGATCTGCACACGTTCATCTTGGTGACGTCCCTTAAACTCTAGATCCAGCTGAGGCCGAGGGAGAGTTTCGTTAGCACGATGGCGTGTTAACGGTGATGATGAAGTTATCGACGCAGGGCTTCGCCTAAGCACTAAGCCAATATGACCGAGGTGTGTTTCTGTGGAGGGGGGCAATGCACACGTCTAAAAAAATTGTCAACTTGTGTGTTCTAGGGTGCCCCTCTGCCCCCGTATATAAAGGAGCAAGGGGGAGGCCGGCTGGCCCTCATAGAGCGCGCCCAAGGGGGGCAATCCTACTCCAAGTAGGAGTTGGATCCCCCTTTCCTAGTACTACTAGGAGAAGAAGGAAGGAGAGGGGAAAGAGAAGGAAGGAGGGGGCGCCGCCCCTCCCCCTAGTCCAACTCGGACTAGGCCCATGGGGGGCGTGCGGCCAGCCCTTGGCTGCTCCTCTCTCTCTCCCCTAGGCCCAATAAAAGCCCATTACTTCTCCAGTGGTTTCAATAACCCTTCCGGCACTCTAATATATATCCGGTGACCCTCGGAACTATTCCAGTATCTGAATATAGTCATCCAATATATCAATCTTTATGTCTCGACCATTTCGAGACTCCACGTCATGTCTGTGATCATATCCGGGACTCCGAACAACCTTCGGTAGATCAAATCACACAAACTCATAATACCGATCGTCATCAAACGTTAAACGTGCGGACCCTACGGGTTCAACGACTACACAAACTCATCTCCGGTCAATAACCAACAACGGAAGCTGGATGCTCATATTGGTTCCTACATATTCTACGGAGATCTTTATCGGTCAAACCACACAACAACATACTTGTTACCTTTGTCATCGGTATGTTACTTTCCCGAGGTTCGATGGTCGGTATCATCATATCTAGTTCAATCTAGTTACCGACAAGTCTCTTTACTCATTCCGTAATGCAACATCCGGCAACTAACTTACTATTCACATTGTTTGCACGACTTATAGTGATGTGCATTACTGAGAGGGCCTAGAGATACCTCTCCGACAATCGAAGTGACAAATCCTAAACTCGATCTATGCCAACTCAACAAACACCATTGGAGACACCTGTAGAGCATCTTTATAATGACCTAGTTACATTGTGACGTTTGATGGCACACTAAGTGTTCCTCCGGTATTCGGGAGTTGCATAATCTCATAGCCACAGGAACATGTATAAGTTATGAAGAAAGCAATAGCAATAAACTAAACGATCATAGTGCTAAGCTAATGGATGGGTCAAGTCAATCACATCATTCTCTAATGATGTGATCCCGTTCATCAAATGAGAACTCATGTCTATGGCTAGGAAACTTAACCATCTTTGATTAACGAGCTAGTCAAGTAGAGTCATACTAGTGACACTCTGTTTGTCTATGTATTCACACATGTACTAAGTTTCCGGTTAATACAATTCTAGCATGAATAATAAACATTTATCATGATATAAGGAAATATAAATAACAACTTTATTATTGCCTCCAGGGCATATTTCCTTCAGTCTACCACTTGCACTAGAGTCAATAATCTAGATTACATTGTAATGATTCTAACACCCAGGGAGTCTTGGTGTTGATCATGTTTTGCTCGTGAGAGAGGCTTAGTCAACGGGTCTGCAACATTCAGATCTGTATGTATCTTGCAAATCTCTATGTGTCCCTCCTGGACTTGATCACGGATGGAATTGAAGCGTCTCTTGATGTGCTTGGTTCTCTTGTGAAATCTGGATTCCTTTGCCAAGGCAATTGCACCAGTATTGTCACAAAATATTTTGATTGGACCCGATTCACTAGGTATGACACCTAGATCGGATATGAACTCCTTCATCTAGAATCCTTCATATGCTGCTTCCGAAGCAGCTATGTATTCCGCTTCGCACGTAGATCCCGCCACGAAGCTTTGCTTAGAACTGCACCAACTGACAGCTCCACCATTCAATAAAAATACGTATCCGGTTTGTAACTTAGAGTCATCCGGATCAGTGTCAAAGCTTGCATCGACGTAATCGTTTATGACGAGCTCTTTGTCACCTCCATAAACGAGAAACATATCCTTAGTCCTTTTCAGGTATTTCAGAATATTCTTGACCGCTGTCCATTGATCCACTCATGGATTACTTTGGTACCTCCCTGCTAAACTAATAGCTACACACACATCAGGTCTGGTACACAGCATTGCATACATGATAGAACCTATGGCTGAAGCATAGGGAATGACTTTCATTTTCTCTCTATCTTCTATAGTGGTCGGGCATTGAGTCTGACTCAACTTCACACCTTGTAACACAGGCAAGAACCCTTTCTTTGCTTGATCCATTTTGAACTTCTTCAAAACTTTATCATGGTATGTGCTTTGTGAAATTCCAATTAAGCGTCTTGATCTACCTCTATAGATCTTGATACCCAATATATATCAGCTTCACCGAGGTCTTTCATTGAAAAATTCTTATTCAAGTATCCTTTTATGCTATTCAGAAATCCAGTATCATTTCCGATCAACAATATGTCATCCACATATAATATTAGAAATGCTACAGAGCTCCCACTCACTTTCTTGTAAATACAGGCTTCTCCAAAAGTCTGTATAAAACCATATGCTTTGATCACACTATCAAAGCGTATATTCCAACTCCGACAAATCCTTTGTTAGCACACTTTGTTAGCACCTTTTGGATCGACGAAACCTTCTAGTTGCATCATATACAACTCTTCCTTAAGATATCCATTAAGGAATGCAGTTTTGACATCCAGTTGCCAAATTTCATAATCATAAAATGCGGCAATTGGTAACATGATTCGGACGGACTTAAGCATCGCTATGGGTGAGAAGGTCTCATTGTAGTCAACTCCTTGAACTGGTCGAAAACCTTTCGCAACAAGTCGATCTTTGTAGATAGTAACATTACCGTTAGGGTCAGTCTTCTTCTTGAAGATCCATTTATTCTCATCGGGCAAGTCAACCAAAGTCCACACTTTGTTCTCATACATGGATCCCATCTCAGATTTCATGGCCTCAAGCCATTTTGCAGAATGTGGGCTCATCATTGCTTCCTCATAGTTTGTAGGTTCGTCATGGTCAAGTAACGTGACCTCCAGAACAAGATTACCGTACCACTCTGGTGCAGATCTTACTCTGGTTGACCTATGAGGTTCGGTAGTAACTTGATCAGAAGTTTCATGATCATCATCATTAGCTTCCTCACTAATTGGTGTAGGAATCACTGGAACTGATTTATGTGATGAACTACTTTCCAATAAGGGAGCAGGTACAATTACCTCATTAAGTTCTACTTTCCCCCTACTCACTTCTTTCGAGAGAAACTCCTTCTCTAGAAAGGATCCATTCTTAGCAACGAATATCTTGCCTTTGGATCTGTGATAGAAGGTGTACCCAACAGTCCGCTTTGGGTATCCTATGAAGACACATTTCTCTGATTTGGGTTCGCGCTGATTAGGTTGAAGCTTTTTCACATAAGTATCGCAGCCCCAAACTTTAAGAAACGACAACTTGGGTTTCTTGCCAAACCATAGTTCATAAGGTGTCGTCTCAACGGATTTCGATGGTGCCCTATTTAACGTGAATGTAACCGTCTCTAAAGCATAACCCCAAAATGATAGCGGTAAATCAGTAAGAGACATCATAGATCACACCATATCAAATAAAGTGCGGTTACAACGTTCGGACACACCATTACGTTGTGGTGTTCCAGGTGGTGTGAGTTGCGAAACTATTCCGCATTGTTTCAAATGAAGACCAAACTCATAACTCAAATATTCACCTCCATGATCCAATCGTAGAAGCTCTGTTGCTCCCTCCATTGTTCCGGAGAACGGAGTTTTAGTCATCTTGCCCATGAGGCATGGTTTGCAAGCATCAAGTGATTCATAATCAAGTGATTCCAAAATCCCATCAACATGGAGTTTCTTCATGCGCTTTACACCAATATGACCTAAACGGCAGTGCCACAAATAAGTTGCGCTATCATTATTAAACTTATATCTTTTGGCTTCAATACTATGAATATGTGTATCACTACTATCAAGATTTAGTAAAAAATGACCACTCATCAAGGGTGCATGACCATTAAAGATATTAGTCATATAAATAGAACAACCATTATTCTCCGATTTAAATGAATAACCGTCTCGCATCAAACAAGATCTAGATATAATGTTCATGCTTAACACGGGCACCAAATAACAATTATTCAGGTCTAAAACTAATCCCAAAGTTACATGTAGAGGTAGCGTGTCGACGGCGATCACATCGAATTTGGAACCATTTCCCATGTGCATCATCACCTCGTCCTTAGCTAATCTTCGCTTAATCCTTAGCCCCTGTTTCGAGTTGAAATATTAGCAATAGAACCAGTATCATATACCCATGCGCTAGTACAAGCATTAGTAAGCTACACATCAATAACATGTATATCAAATATACCTTTCAGTTTGCCATCCTTCTTATCCGCCAAATACTTGGGGCAGTTCCGCTTCGAATGACCAGTCCCTTTGCAGTAGAAGCACTCAGTCTCAGGCTTAGGTCCAGTCTTGGGCTTCTTCACTTGAGCAGCAACTTGCTTGCCGTTCTTCTTGAAGTTCCCCTCCTTCCCGTTGCCCTTCTTCTTGAAACTGGTGGTCTTGTTGACCATCAACACTTGATGCTCCTTCTTGATATCTACCTCCACAGCATTTAGCATCGCGAAGAGCTCGGGAACTGTCTTATCCATCCCTTGCATATTATAGTTCATCACGAAGCTTTTGTAGCTTGGTGGCAGTGCTTGAAGAACTCTGTCAATGACACTATCAACTGGAAGATTAACTCCTAGCTAAATCAAGTGATTGTAGTACCCAGATATTCTAAGTATGTGCTCACTGACAGAACTATTCTCCTCCATTTTGCAGCTGTCGGAGTAATTGGACACGGGTACCCCGAAGACGGCGAGACAAGAATTCAAGACATCGGGGCTAGCAAAGCCCCTCAGTACAACTACCTAGCCGACGGCTGACTGCTGGCTGCTGACTGCTCCACCAGGCCGACTGCTGGCTGCTGACTGCTGGCTGCCGACTGCTGGCTGCTGACTGCTCCACCAGGCCGACTGCTGGCTGCGGACTGCTCCACCAGGCCGACTGTTGGCTGCCGACTGCTCCACCAGGCCGACTGTTGGCTGCCGACTCCTCTGCCAGGCCCACTGCCCGAAGTCAACTACAGCCTGACGAGACACCGATGGGACGACCATACCGCGACGTCATCTATAGTGTACCGTGTCCCCTGGGTACTGATTTATAAATTACCCCAGGGGACAAGCATGACATGCACCATGCCACTAGCCATGCCTACATAGCTTGGCTTGTAAGCTACCCAAGGTAGCTTACAACCAAAGCCACTACCACCCATGCCAACTCCTATATATATAGCTAGCTCCATCCATCCATCAGAGGATGGACTCACAGACTCACGCACACACACAAGCTAGCTAGCTAGCAAGAGAGCTAGCTAGCAATCCATCCATCCACTCCTACGGGCAAGCATGCCCAAGCACACCCATTCGGCCAAGAGCAACGGCCACCATGCCACATGCATATACGAGGCCAGATTCCTATGGGACTGACCTCAGATACAGCTCCAGGAGCACTCTGTACCAGATATACCACATATACTCAGACTTGCAGGAGTAGGGGTGTTATCTCTCCGGAGAGCCCTGAACCTGGGTAAACTAGCGCGTGATACTCGCATACCTGTCCCTCAATATTCTGGCAGCAGTCTTGCCCTCACACAAAGCCACCTTGTGGCATATGTCGTCTTGCATCCCCCGTGAGAATACCACGACATTTGGCACCCACCGTGGGGTGGTACTATGCTACCGCGCTGCTGCTGGTTTCGCAGTTCGGGCGGGACCACCTTTGTCATCTCCACCGCGGCGTCGCACCGTCTCTCCGGTAGCGCTCGGGGGCTCGACTTCAACCCGTCCCCGGAGCGGCCGCGCGGGACGGCGCGTCCTCATCACCGGCCTCGCCACCTTCGTCATCACCACCGTTGCGACGCTGGCCGCCCGTCCGCGCACGCGCCACGCGCGCGTTGCCTCGCTTCGGTCGGCCGCGTCCGTGCGTGCCGTGCCGCGTCGCTCACGTCTATTCCCCTCCGCATTATGCCTTGCTCCGGCCGAAGCACGCGTTTGCTTCTTCATATATCGTCTATACAAGCTAGCTAGCTGCTAAGTCAGATATCGGTCAAACCATAGCCATACACTATCCATTCGCCAGCCAGATGCAAGTTGGATATTGCCTGTGTATTGGTCAGGTAGTAACCATACATCAGTCAGACAGTTGCCAGACAATGGGCTCGGCCCGATGCCCAGCCCTCCACCGCTCGCGGCCGTCGTCGCGCTCCCCGCGCTGGCGCTGCTCCTCGCCGCCGCGCTCGCGCCGGTGCCAGACCGCACCTCAGCAGCAGCTGCCGCCGCCGCACCTGCCTGCTGCTTCGCCCGTCTCCGCACCTTCCGTCCCTGTGCGTGCACGCACCTGTTCCCAGCTAGCTAGCTAGCAGGGCTGATGGATTCAGCTGCCTGTGTGCTAGCTTAGCTAGCTAGCTGGGCTCGTACGCGCGCACGATGCCGGCAGGCCGTGCGAGCTTCGCCGTCGCTCCGGCCGGCGACTCTGTCGGGCCTCCACCTACTCCTACCAACCCCGATGGCGCTCTACTCCAACCCAGGTCCGTTGCGCCGTTGACCACCTCCACGGCCGCGCAGCCGCATGTCCGCGGGCCCCTTTGCCATCACCGGGCCGCCCTAGCCTCCCTCCGCGTGAGCTCCCCGTCGGGGCCCATCCATCCGCGCCCCGTCGGTCCGCCCCTGGCTCTGCTCCACCCCGGCTCCGCTCGCCCTGTAGTGCCCCGCCGCCTCCCCGCGCCGGTTCGGCCGCACGCATTTGCCTCCGACCGACCACGCTGCCGCGTCGCCCGCTGCGGCTTCCCGCCCCCGGCCTCCGCCAGCTCCGCGCCCGTGCCGCCTGCTCATCACTGCCTCGCGCCTCCCGGCTCCACCGGCCCCGCTCCTCCCGCCGGCTCCCGCGTCGTCAACCGGCCTCTAGCAGAGCCGAGGCGCCGGCCCGGTCGCCCGTCTCCCCGTGCCTGCCGGCCCCCACGAAGGCCGACTACTCATCCGGCCGGCTTGGCCGGCAACTAGCCCCCGCCTGCCCCGTAGCCGGCTCGCCGGGTCCGGCCACTCCCGCAGCGGCACGCGCCCCGGCCCGGCCGGGTTCGAGCCTCTCCGCCTCTTCCGCGGGACCCGGTCGCCGGCTCCCGCGGCCGCCCAGTGTTGACGCCGACTACGCCCTCGCGCGGGGACCCCGCCTGCCGCCACGGCCGAGTCACCCGATGCTGACTCGCCGCCAGTCAGCCCCCGCACGCCCGCCTGGTCTCCCCCGCGCGCGGGACCTGCCGCCATTTCCACATCGAGCAGGAGGTCCGCCTCTCCTCCGCGTGACAGCCCGCGTCCGGCGTCTCGCTCCTCGGAGCCGACTGCTGCGCCCTCACCAGCTAGCTCCCGCGCTGGTTGGCTCCCCCGCAACCCGGATGCCGGCTGCTGCCGTCCCGCTCCTGCCGACTGCTCGGGCAGAGAAAAGATGAAGAAAGAAAGGGAAGAGGCCGATTTCCTAGTAGCCGGCTGGGAAAAGTGGGCTGACTGCCCAAGAAAAGTTAAGGGCCGACTGCCCAAAGCCAGAAAAAAGAAGATATGAAGTGCTGTGTCCGACTGCTCAAGGCCGGCTGGGAGAAAAAGAGAGGGCTGGCTGCCCGTGATCCGGCTAAAAAAGCCAAGGGCCGACTACCCACAGCCGGCTGGCGGACAGAAAGAGAAAAAAGTAAGAGAGTTGTGCGTTCGACTCCACGCAACCGGCTGGAATATACGTTCGACTGCCAGATGTGCATCCGACCGCTGACTGCCTGGCCGGATGCAAAGAGTCCGACTGCTGTGTCGGAGTCCGCCTGCCCAGCCGGCTGAAGAAGAAAAAGAAGAAGACAAAGTAGTTGCCGGGAGATCCGGCCCGACTGCTCAGCAGTCGGCCCAGATCTCGAGGGCTACACCCAGCGGGTGCGCTGACGCGCCCCCGCAAAGAAGAAGACGGAATAGTCACCGGGAGATCCGGCCCGACTGCTCAGCAGTCGGCCCGAATCTCGTGGGCTACACCCAGTGGGTGTGCTGGCGCGCCCCCACGGAAGATTGCAAATAAGAGAAGAGTTTTGTCCGGCTCTGAGAAGCCGGCAGAAGAGAGAAAGAAAAAAAGGTGCTGCAAGACGCCTCGCCGCCTGGCCGGTCGAGCCTGACCGGCCGGGACCCCTTCGAGCACCCGGAGGCTCGAAAGCTGCACCCAGCGGGTGCACCAGCGCGCTCAGCAAGCATTGAGCCACGCCGGCTATCTTCGGCAAACTCCGCCTCCGCTACACGAAAAACGAATGTGAGCTCCTCACCCACATATTTTTTGCACCACGGATAACCCCGAGCGATGCTCGAGGGCTGTCTCCGCATTTTATTACAGTTGCATCACTGTTCGCCCCGGCGCCAGCCAGAGTTGGCTTGGGGGCTGGCCGCTTGGCCTAAGACGTTAGTTCCCGCAGACGGCTTAGTACCGTGCGCGGTACAAAAGGCCCACTCTTAGTCACAAACCGCAGAGCGGCTATCCGGCTAGCAAGAGTGAACGTTGGAGGCCACCCACACGAAAAACGTCCGGGAAGAAAAATGGTTCGGGCAACCCGGTCGTTTCCTTTACAAGTATCTACTCGGTTGAATCTGCTCCCAGACTCTGAGTACTATACACTCCACTTCGCGGCCCACTCTCAGCAACAGACCGCAGAGCGGCTGTCCGGCAAGCAAGAGCACAAGCCAAGAAGTGGAGGGAACACAAAAACGATTAAGGGGGCTCGGATGAAACCGAGTCGGCACCCTCCGCATAAAACTTGCAATGCTAAAAGCAAACATTTGATATATCTGCGTGGACTAACTTTGTCTTTTTCATGATCATTTCCATGAACACTCGCCAAAAAACCTCCGCCCAACTTTGCCAAGTTGCCCGGAGGCTTGGGGGCTACTGTCGGAGTAATTGGACACGGATACCCCGAAGACGGCGAGACAAGAATTCAAGACATCGGGGCTAGCAAAGCCCCTCAATCCAACTACCTGGCCGGCGGCTGACTACTGGCTGCTGACTGCTCCACCAGGCCGACTGCTGGTTGCCGACTGCTGGCTGCTGACTGCTCCACCAGGCCGACTGCTGGCCGCCGACTGCTCCACCAGGCCGACTGCTGGCTGCCGACTGCTCCACCAGGCCGACTGCTGGCTGCCGACTCCTCCGCCAGGCCGACTTCCCGAAGTCAACTACAGCCTGACGAGACACCGACGGGACGACCATACCGCGACGTCATCTACAGTGTACCGTGTCCCCTGGGTACTGATTTATAAAGTACCCTAGGGGATAAGCATGACATGCACCATGCCACTATCCATGCCTACATAGCTTGGCTTGTAAGCTACCCAAGGTAGCTTACAACCAAAGCCACTACCACCCATGCCAACTCCTATATATATAGCTATCTCCATCCATCGATCAGAGGATGGACTCACACAGTCACGCACACACACAAGCTAGCTATCTAGCAAGAGAGCTAGCTATCTAGCAAGAGAGCTAGCTAGCAATCCATCCATCCACTCTACTGGCAAGCATGCCCAAGCACACCCATTCGGCCAAGAGCAACGGCCACCATGCCACATGAATATACGAGGCCAAATGCCTATGGCACTGACCTCAGATACAGCTCCAGGAGCACTCTGTACCAGATATACCACATATATTCAGACATGCAGGAGTAGGGGTGTTATCTCTCCGGAGAGCCCCGAACCTGGGTAAACTAGCGCGTGATACTCGCATACCCGTCCCTGGATATTCCGGCAGCAGTCTTGCCCTCACACGAAGCCACCTTGTGGCATATGTCGTCTTGCACCCCCCATGAGAATACCACGTCAGCAGCTGTAGAACTTATTGGAGTCTTCATATCTCTCAATCTGAGCATTTGCTTGAAATATTAACTTCAACTCGTGGAACATCTCATATGCTCCATGACGTTCAAAACATTGTTGAAGTCCCGGTTCTAAGCCATAAAGCATGGCACACTGAACTATCGAGTAGTCATCAGCTTTGCTCTGCCAGGTGTTCATAACATTTGGAGTTGCTCCTGCAGCGGATTTGGCACCGAGCGGTGCTTCCAGGACGTAATTCTTCTGTGCAGCAATGAGGATGATCCTCAAGTTACGGACCCAGTCCTTGCAGTTGCTACCATCATCTTTCAACTTAGCTTTCTCTAGGAACGCATTAAAATTCAATGGAACAACAACACGGGCCATTAATCTACAACAACATAGACATGTAAAATAATATCAGGTACTAAGTTCATGACAAATTAAAGTTCAATTAATCATATTACTTAAGAACTCTCACTTAGATAGACATCCCTCTAATCATCTAAGTGATCATGTGATCCATGCCAATTAAACCATGTCCGATCATCACGTGAGATGGAGTAGTTTTCAATGGTGAACATCACTATGTTGATCATATCTACTATATGCACTACAAAAAAATACACTTCCGTGATGATACGTGTTTGTCACAGTAGGTCACATTTTTCTTTCATGCATGTACATCCATGACAAATTTATAACAGAATCAAGATAGGCATACTTGTGCTGTCGTAGAAGTGTTCCATGACATTACCAAAATTATCATCATGGAAGTGTCCACTTCCATGACGATAAATCGCGCGTCATGGAAATGCTTTCTTCAAGGGTGACCGACACGTGGCATCCACCGTAATGGGTCGCCGTCAAGCTATCAGGTCTGGTTTTGGATCCGATAACCCATTAACAGCCCAGACCAATGAGGATTTTCCACGTGTAAAATTGTCATTGGCCGGAGGAAACACGTGTTGGCTTACCGTTGGGACAGATGTCATCCATTCATTGGCCAGGAGGCGCCTATGATAGGTCGACACGTGGCACGGCCCAACAGAGGCCCATTCCGGTGAAAAGGCCGGTTTGTTTGACTTGGTCAAAAGGTAACGGGCTGGCCCACAGAAAGCCTGTTCCTATATAGCCCATTTACGGCCCGCTAACTCACGGCCCGTTACGGCCTATTAGAATTAAGCCCAATAGCTTCATCCGGGCCATCCAATATGATTCCAGCCCGTTGTAACTTCCGGCCCATGTATGGCCCATGATGTCTTTTGGCCCGTACGAGGCCGTTTGTAACTCTCGCCCCATTAACGAACCGTAGTGAATCTGGCCCGCAATGAACAATGTATCGCTTCATACCCACCAACGGCCCATTATTCCATTGGCCCGTTTCCAACCCATGTTATCTTTCGGCCTTCTCAGGGCCCATTTATTCTTGGGCTTATTTCTAGCATTCGGTTACTTACAGCCTGTTACTGGCCTTTTCTACTTGTGGGCCAAATTCAGCCCGTGGTTACAATCGGCCCGTTTGCGGCCCGTTAATCCGTTGGGCCGTTTTCATAGTGTCATCAAATACGTCCAATTAACAATAGCCCGTTATTGTCGGCCCATGAACGAAAGATTCCAAATCTAGCCCTTTTACAGCCCATAATGCGGTATGTTATTGGCCCATGTTTGGCCGATCGATCATACGGCCCGTATAAGGCACATTGATGCTACGGCCCATATAAGGCCCATTGTTTCTACGACCCTTACAAGGCCCATTGTTTCTACGGCCCATAGGAGGCCCATGGTAACTACAGTAAGTATGTAGCCCATGGTTATTGTGGCCTAGTTTTAAAAAATAGGTTATTGCGGCCAAACCGCGGAAAAAGAACTACACTGACTACAAGCAAACAAATAAACAAGACAAAAAGTAAATAAATAAGCAAGAAAGTTATGCTAGGCTATCACGGCTATTACACATATTACATCCACTGGGCATCAAAGTTCGCCACCAGTGCAAATATAGGGAACAAAGCAGCATATCATATACACTGGTTGTCAAAGTTGGCGACCAGTGCAAATAAACACCGCAACAAAACAAGTCCAAAACTGAAACCACTTGAGAAGATCTCAAGAAATAATATCCTGGGTACCCATAATGCTGGCAAGATGCTTAGCAAGCTTATTAACTTTCTCTTGTTTGGCGCTTAAATCCTTCAGCGCTTGTTGTTGCACCAGAAAGTATGCATCTGAATTCTGCAGGGACTTCCTCAGTCCTTCAGCTTTCTGTCATAGCACATCTGATCGATGTCTTTCAAATTTAAGTTGAGACTCAAGAAGACGAACTAATTCAGGCAGCGAGTTCGAAGAGCTTGTGCCAGTAGTAGTGGCCAGTAACTCGAACACTACATCAAGACAGGACTTTTGGGTTCTTTCACTGTTGTCAAGATAGTTTTTATCAGCTTTCTTGGAGACCAACAGGGACGTCTCACTATCTTGAACCTTATCTGCATTACCTCCTTTACCATTGCATAACAGGATACTGTTCTCCAATATTTTGTCCGTATTATAAAAGAGAAACAAGCACACACATCACAATTTTACCATGTTGTATATGGTAACAACATGAAACAAACATATATCTATGTACCATGGTAACTTTATGGTCTATATCATTCTAGTTTTTGTTGCCAAATCAAGATAGAGACACAGTTCAAATAATATTTGTTCAAGACAAAGCAGAATAGACAAAATATAAGTGTGGGAAACTATAGAGCAATAACAACACTTGTAATGTGCATGACATGAGAACATAACTGTTTATTCAATTGAAACTAAAATCAATATAGAGCAATTTACAACAACAAACCAGCTAAAGAAACAGGTTTAAAACATACCTGTTGCGCTATTGGAGTTTCAATTCCATCCTTCAAATTTGAAAATAGTTGGTATGAGTAAATACAGTGATGCAAGAGCAAAGGAGTATGAACCATAGCTACATAACCTGACATGAGAACAATTCTTCTCCTTTAAGCGTTGAGTTAGGATTCGGAGTGGTGGTCCTTGTGCTTTGGGCACTGCAGTTCCCTTACTAACTGATCATGTTTGGGTGCTCTGTGGTGGAGACGGTGCTGTGTCAACTGGAACTGGGTTACTATCTGCTGGGTTGGGGTTAGAAGGGGAGTAGCTGGTTCTCTATCCATCTAGGTAAGGGTACAATCTGCGAGAGTCTGGGTTATGTGTGGTGGGGCTGGTTCTTGGGCAAGAACAACCATGGTCTATCTTCATCAACTGGTAGCACTATCTTTTCTGAAGACCGTGTTGTTACTCCCATAGATACTGCCATCACCCTCTCCAATTCAAATGGCTGATAAACAAGAAAAGTAATTGAATGTACAGACATTGTACGATAAGATAGGTGCAATGGATAGTGGGGAATAAAAGAGGGCATGAAATAATTCACATTTATGTTGTCTACCCAAACAGGATAGCATGAGACAATTTCACATATATGATGGCTAACTAAATAGGATAGCATGACACAATTTCACATTATGATGGCTAACTAAAAAAGATGGAAAGACATAGTTCAAAATATGATGACTATGTAAACAAGATGACATGATATAACTATATAATGTGTTTATTAAATAGGCTGGCATGCCATAATTCACATACATGCCGCCTATGGAAACATGATAGCATGATATAATTCAGGATAGAATGACATAATTCAAAATATGATGACTGTAAACACTAAACAGGATGAGATGATATAACTATATGATGTCTTTATTAAATGGGTTGCCATGCCATAATTCAGATACATGTTGTGTATGTAAACATGATGGCATGATATAATTCAAATATACGATTTATATAGTAAGCAAGTAAGCAGATGGCAATCCATATATGATGTAAAAACTAAGCAATGCAAGACAACATGCATGACATGGGTAATATAACCCTACCAAGTTTGAGCATAGACCTCAGGGGGGAAATAGGACTGGTCATCAGTCTCTGAATCCTCCTCTGAGGAGATCTCTGTAACCAGCAAGATTTTTGCTTCAGCAGGTAGCATTGTCTGCTCTGAATACCTTGTTTTCACTCCAGATACTTCCATCACCGCTTCAAATGGCTGATGCACAGGAAGAGTAGTTGAATATACAAATGTTGTCGACAAATGGAACATGTAATACAAAAAAATGATAGCATGATATAATTCACATACATGAAGATTGGCTAAATAGCATGGCATTGGATAATTCACATATATAATGCCTTTGCAACAAGATAGCATTGCATAATTCACATATATAATGTCTTCCAACAAGATGGCAATGCATAATTCACATATATGGTATTTAGACACTAAACAGGTGGCATTCACACAAAGCATGTCTAAACTAATCAAATGACATAGCAATGAAAGACATCATACGCACGATATGAGCAACATAACCCTGCCACACCTTGGGGGGGGGGAATAGGACTGGTCATTTGTCTCTAAATCCTCCTCTGAGGAGCTATCCGTAACCAGCTAGATATGCGCTTCGTCAGATAGCATAGTCTGCTCTGAAGACCTTGTTTTCACTCCAGAATTTTCCATCACCGTGTCAAATGGCTGATGCACACGAAGAGCAGTTGAATGTACTAACATTGTAGACAAATGTAATACGTAATGAAAAAAGGATGCCTGATATAATTCACATATAAGATGACTGGATAAGAAGGATGGCATTGCAAAATTCACATATATGATGCCTGGCTAAACAAGATGGTGTTGCATAATTCACATAAACGATGGATAAACTAAACATATGGCATTCACACAAAGCACGTCTAAACTAAGCAAATGACATATTTGATGTATAAAGTAAGCAATGCAAGGCACCATATGCATGATATAACCAACATCAGCATGCCAAGTTAGAGCGAAGACCTCAGGGGGTAAATAGGAGTGGTCTTCTCCTTCTGAATCCCCCTCGGAACCACTGGTGCACGTCGGTCCTAGACAAACGGTTTTTAACCCCTTTCCACGACGGCATTTGGAACCGCCGTGAAGTGAGTGTGGGTGATAGTCCTTCCCACACGACCCAGAAACCGTCGGGGATAGGGCCCCTATAGTACTCCTACTCGTTTCAACTCGCATTTCCATCACAGTTGGTATTCTGTGGTGCTACGTTTACGATGCGTGGCCCATCACAAACGGTTCACTATTATAGAATGTTTATGATGCGCGGCCCATCACAAACGATTCACCTTTAAGAAGATTAGCTAATCATCGTACGAGTGTCAGACAGGATTACGAAACATCAGACCGTCGTAACATCATCGTACACGACAACTATCGCACACGCTATCCTGTGGTGCAACGTTTATGATGCATACTTCATTAGAAACAGTTTGTGGTTGTGAATCATGTACGATAAGGCAACTAACACAAACGTTTAGTTTGCCTGCACCGTTTGTGATATTGTTTGACATCGCACACGGTTTGCAAAGGGCAACTGTGTGCATGCTTGCACACGTTTCCTCTATGTGAACCATCTCGGATTATGGTGCATATCGCAAATGTTTGTTTTTTACCAACCATGTGTGCCGTAACAACCTGGAGAGCATAATTTCACCTTAATTTAATTGCTTCTTTTCCAAATTGTACCGGATATGCATCCGAATTTGAATGTATGCTACACCTTTATTCATATCCATCAGGTTCAAACAACCAATGCATTATTCGATTCATAGGTACATATGTTCAAGAATTACATAAGAACCAAATAAAGAATGATGAACCATAGTTGTATACTTGTAATATTAAAGACGGTAAAGAAAGAGGCAAAATATATTCTAGTTGCTGAACAAGGTGAAGCGGAATGCCCATATTGTGCCCTCCTCCATGCAGAAGGCACGCACGACTCTAGTCCAACCCCTTGTGATGGCTGACCACCCATCCTTCACGGTCTTCATGAAAACATCTAGTTAATCATCATGTTATGGTAGAAATACTTTAACCTTTGCATGCCCACCAATCATGTAGTTTGAGAGGTAATCTTGTGTAAACTGCTTTGGCAACCACTGCAAAGGAAAAAGATTCAGACATTGTCATCTAACACAACTCATTATGGGCAGTAAAAAGAAGGCTGCAGAGTTCTTACTTACCATCCTGCAGTTCGCTGTTGTCTTGGATAAAGTGTAAACAAATAGTTTAATTGCCATCTTTGGACCCATTTTACTAACAATCTTTATCAGCTTCCTCACTCGATGCTAGTTCATAGATATCTCATTGCCCCATTGATGACCCACAAGTATAGGAGATCTATCGTAGTCCTTTCGATAAGTAAGAGTGTCGAACCCAACGAGGAGCAGTAGGAAATGATAAGCGGTTTCCAGCAAGGTTTTCTCTGCAAGTACTGAAACAAGTGGTAATAGATAGTTTTGTGATAGGATAATTTGTAACGAGCAAAAAGTAACAAATGTAAATAAAGTGCAGCAAGGTGGCCCAATCCTTTTTGTAGAAAAGGACAAGCCTGGACAAACTCTTATATAGAGAAAAGCGCTCCCGAGGACGCATGGGAATATCGTCAAGCTAGTTTTCATCACGTTCATAACATTCGTGTTCGGTACTTTGATAATCTGATATGTGGGTAGACCGGTGCTTGGGTACTGTCCTTACTTGGACAAGCATCCCACTTATGATTAACCTCTATTGCAAGCACCCTCAACTACAACAAAATTATTAAGGTAAACCTAACCATAGCATGAAAAATATGGATCCAAATCAGCCCCTTACGAAGCAACGCATAAACTAGGGTTTAAGCTTCTGTCACTCTAGCAACCCATCATCTACTAATTACTCCCCAATGCCTTCCTCTAGGCCCAAACAATGGTGAAGTGTCATGTAGTCGACGTTCACATGACACCACTAGAGGGGTGACAACATACATCTCATCAAAATATTGAACGAAGACCGAATTCACATGACTACTAATATCAAGACTTCTCCCATGTCCTTAGGAACAAACGTAACTACTCACAAAGCATATTCACGTTCATAATCAGAGGGGTATTAATATGCATATAGGATCTGAACATATGATTTTTCACCAAATAAACCAACTAGCATCAACTACAAGGAGTAATTAACACTACTAGCAACCCACAGGTACCAATCTCATACTTGGAGACAAGAATTGGATACAAGAGATGAACTAGGGTTTTGAGAGGAGATGGTGCTGATGATGATGTTGATGGAGATTGCCCTCTCCCGATGAGAGGAGCGTTGGTGATGACGATGGCGATGATTTTCCCCTCCCGGAGGGAAGTTTCCCCGGCAGAATAGATCCACCAGAGCCCTAGATTGGTTCCGCCAAGGTTCCGCCTCGTGGCGGCGGAGTTTCGTCTGAGATGATGGCTTATGATTTTTTCTCATCAAAAGACCTCATATAGCAGAAGATGGCCATCAGAGGGCCACCAGGGATCCACGAGGTAGGGGGGCGCGCCCAAGGGGGTAGGGCACGCCCCCACCCTCGTGGGCAAGGTGTGGCCCCCCTGGTGAACTTCTTCCGCTGAGTATTTTTTATATATTCTGAAAACGTCTTCCGTGAAGTTTCAGGACTTTTGGAGCTGTGCAGAATAGGTCTCTAATATTTGCTCCTTTTCCAGCCCAGAATCCCAGCTGCTGGCATTCTCCCTCTTTATGTAAACCATGTAAAATAAGAGAGAATAGGCATAAGTATTGTGACATAATGTGTAATAACAGCCCACAATGCAATAAATATCGACATAAAAGCATGATACAAAATGGACGTATCAACTCCCCAAGCTTAGACCTCGCTTGTCCTCAAGCGAAAGCCAAAATCGAAAAATATTTCCACATGTTTAGAGATAGAGGTGTCGATAAAAATAAAATACGGACATGAGGGTATCATGATCATTCTTAGAACAACAACTTATATAATTCTTGTCATATAATTTCTTATGCTAGTGTAATAATTCAATCACAATTTCAAGTATGAATCGTAAACTTCATTGACAACTAACAAATTATAATCTCAGTCATTGGAGCAATTGCAATTTATCATAACATAGCAAATACTAAACTTTCGACGCCGCAGCAGCACAAGGCCTTTGGTCCCGGTTGGTGGCACCAACCGGGACTAAAGGGGGCATTGGTCACGGTTGGTGCCACGAACTGTGACCAATGCCCCCCTTTAGTCCCGGTTGGTGCTACCAACCGGGACCAAAGGCCGCCGCTTCCCGCCCTTTGGGCTGCTGAAAAGAGGCCTTTGGTCCCGGTTGGTGGCACCAACCGGGACTAATGCCCACCTTTAGTCCTGGTTGCTGCCACGAACCGGGACTAAAGGCTCTGCTATATAAGTCCACACTTAGGAAATTTTCACTCTCATCTTGCAGTTGCCGCCCCCGACGACGCCGACGCCGCCCGCCCCGGCCGCCCCCGTCGTCGTCGTCACCCACGCCCCTGCCCCGACGCGCACCGCCCCGGCCCACCCCCGTCGCCGTCGCCCGCGTCCCTGCCCCGACGCATGCCGCCCCAGCCCACCCTCGCCGTCGCCCGCGCCGGCCCCTTCCCCGACGCGCGCCGCCCCAGCCCGCCGTCGCCGTTGCCCGCGCCCCCTACCCCGAGTGCGCGCCCACTGCCCCGTCACCATCCTCGCCGCCGACCCCGCGGTCCTCCTGGTCCGGCCGGCGCCCTCCCTAGCTAGCATTTTTTTTCATATATATGCTTTTTTTTCTTATATATGCTTTTTTTATATATATGTATATATGTTCTCTGTGTATATATATGTTCATGTATATATGCAAAAGATAGTTTTTTAGAAAAATTAGGATTTTTTTCTGTTCATAGATTTTTTGGTGATATTAATTATTTTAAATATGCAAATGTTTGTATATTCATATGAACAATGAATTAGGCAATACTACTTCATGTATTTTTAAGAAGGAAGAAGAAGAAAAAGAATGAGAGGAAAAAGGAAATAAGAAGAGGAAGAAAGGAGAAGAAGAGGGGAGAGGAAGACGACGAGAAATAAATAAGAAGAAGAAAAAAGAAGAAAAAGAAGAGGGACGGGTCGATATACCCCCTCCCGATAACTTCAACACGAGGGGGGTCGATATACCCCCTCCCCGATAATATTATTTTCCCATGTACGTATGTCGTGTCGATATAAACTCCCGATAACTTCAACACGAGGGGGGGTCAATAATATTATTTCCCCGCATGTACGTATGTCGTGTCGATATAAACTCCTGATAACTTCAACACGTGGGGTGGGGTCGATATACCCCCTCCCGATAACTTCAGCACGTGGGGGGGTCGATATACCCCCTCCCGATAACTTCAACACGAGGGGGGGGGTCGAACATGAGAGGAAGAAGACGATAAAAAAACAAGAGGAAGAAGAAAAAAAGAGGAGAAGAAATAATAGAAGAGTTCTTCTCCTCTATTCTTTCTTCTCCTCTATTTTTTTTCTTCTTCCTCTTTTTTTTATCAGGAACGAGGGTCGTCGAGGGTCGCCGAGCGGTAGAGGAAACCCTAAATAGAAAGTATCGTCGGTGTGAGATACATGTGGCCGTCGGTGTCGGACAGTACATCCATGTCCCACAAGTGACGCGGGCTTCGATGCCCACGTCACTTGTGGGACGTGGATGTAGTGTCTGACACCGATGGCCACATGTATCTCACACCCACGATACTTGGTATTTAGGGTTTCCTCTACCATTCGGCGACCCTCGACGACCCTCGTTTCTGATAAAAAAAAGAGGAAGAAGAAGAAAAAAAAGAGGAGAAGAAAGATTTCTTCTCCTCCTTTTCTTCTTCTTCTTCCTCTTTATTTTATCGGGAACGAGGGTCGTCGAGGGTCAGGGTCGCCGAGCGGTAGAGGAAACCCTAAATAGCATGTATCGTCGATGTGAGATACATGTGGTCGTCGGTGTCGGACAGTACATCCATGTCCCACAAGTGACGCAGGCTTCGACGCCCACGTCACTTGTGGGACGTGGATGTAGTGTCCGACACCGACGGCCACATGTATCTCACACCCACGATACTTGCTATTTAGGGTTTCCTCTACCGCTCCGTGACCCTTGACGACCCTCGTTCCCGATAAAAAAAAGAGGAAGAAGAAGAAAAAAAGAGGAGAAGAAAGAATAGAGGAGTTCTTACTCCTCTATTCTTTCTTCTCCTCTTTTTTTTCTTCTTCCTCTTCTTTTTTTATCCTTGAAGCATTGTCGAGGCCACCCCAAACCCTAGAGAAGAAGCATCGAGGCCACCCCAAACCCTAGAGAAGCAGCGTCGAGGCCACTAATTAATATTAGTTCTACGTTTGCCACTAATATATCCATCTGTCATTTTTGAATAATAATTGCCATGTTGTAAATATTTGTAGAAACTATGGACACCGCCCGAGACGAAGTACAAGAAGAGTTGTTGGGGGACGAGGAAGTGATGCCGTCTGCTCGTTGTTTCTCAACGACACCGATGGTCTGGAAGCAGCTAGCTATGATTATGATGGCTCCGGTGACCTAATGTCGGTGCAAGAAGGAGACTGTGAGGACGGCTCCGGTGACCCAATGCCGGTGCAAGAAGGAGACCGTGATGACGTCTCCGGTGACCGAACCAAGTCCGGCCAGGTATATATATATTAGTTAAGCTTCTACTGACTAGCTAATTGATGCATTCATTGTTTTGGTATGTACACATATTAATTAAGTCTTTGTTCTTTTTTTTAGCCCTCTGGATCGAGCACATCTTCGGTAAAGAGACGAGGCCCGAAGAAAAAGTTGAGCTCAGATGAAAAGTTTGAGATCATAGCAATCGCGCCCGACAGCCAACCGATTGAACCCCTCCGTACAAAGAGCACATTTGTTGCTCAGTGCGGGGTTTTGGTTAGGGACAAGATCTCGATCAGCATCTAGCAATGGTTAAAGCCGTCTACAGAAGACCCTGAGGTGTCTTATGTGAATGATATGTAGAAAAATGATCTTTGGACTGAGCTGAAGTCAAATTTCACCCTACCGCCAGAGGATGATCGGGAGAAGCCAGTTAAAGAGCAATTCATCAAGTCTTTTGCTCTTAAGAGGATGGCAGAACTATTCAGGAGGTGGAAGAAAGAGCTGAATAAGTTTGTCGAAAATAAAGAGACACCAGAATTAAAGGGCAGATATGAGAAGATCAGAGATCACTGGCCCCCATTTGTGGCCCACAAGACATCGAAAAAGAGTAAGAAGATGT
This sequence comes from Triticum urartu, assembly GCF_056163025.1. Classification (NCBI taxonomy): domain Eukaryota; kingdom Viridiplantae; phylum Streptophyta; class Magnoliopsida; order Poales; family Poaceae; genus Triticum; species Triticum urartu. Next base: position 81,881,948 of record NC_141875.1, read on the forward strand.
CGGCGACAAACAAGCAAAATGCTGCGAAGAAGAAGCATCACCATCGCATGGGGTCAGGTGCCTACCTCGTAGCCCGGCCTAAGTGGGCCAAGACTGAGAATGATCTGGTTGATAAAGGGATCGAACCAGAGACAATTAACTGGCCAGACCATTGCCGGACTTGGTTCTTCGCAGCTGGCGGAACCTTGGACCCTGTATCAGGGAAGTGCATTTGGATGAACGATCAAATGGACATACCAGTCAAGAAGCTTCAGCAGTATATCGAAGCAGCGCAGCAAGGGACGTTCTTTCCAGACAGAGAGAACGACGGGCTCACAATGGCCCTCGGGAATCCTGAGCACCCTGGATGGACACGAGGCACGCCAGGCTCCATTCCGTGGAAGGTTGGATTTCTGGACGCAGGCGGTTACAAATGCCAGGAGAGGAGGAAAAAAGTGCAGCAGACCCAAATGCACGCGCTGCAAGCAAGGGTACAAGCAATAGAGGAACAAGAAGCAAATCGCAGCAAACGAACTGCCGAAGCTTCCCCCGAAACTACCCCGCCATCTCAGCGGAGAAGAAGCGTGGCTTCCACCGAGCTGCTTCAGCCGGAGCATGTCTTGACGGCTCCTGCCAGCTATCCTGTGGATGCTATCACGGAGTCTCAAAATTGCCACCTTATGACGCAATGGATGAATTTGAAGGTCAAGGCAGCTGTTGGCTCTGTTTATCCTACTGAACCCGGCGCAACTTTTCACTGCTGGACGATTCCAGAAGGATATGCTAGGGTGATGGTGGATGAAATAACAGAGAGATTTGAGGACCTCCAGCTTGACCACCCTACCGGTGAAGGGGAGACTATGCTGGGTTCTGCTCTGAAGACTCCATGCCTATGGTGGAAGGAGCTCATCAACCTTCCGAACTGGACGCCTCCGCCTCCTCCTCCTCCTCCGGCGAGTCAGGGCACTCCGCCTCCTCCTCCGGTGAGTCAGGGCACTCCGCCTCCTCCACCGCCTCCTCCTCCGGCGAGTGACGATCAGGGCACTCGGCCGGCTCCTTCTCCGGCGCGTGGCGGCACTCCGCCTCCTTCTCCGCCTGCCCCGGCACGCCCGAGCAGCCAGCCTCCTCCTTCTCCGCCTCGTCAGCAAGGGCGGAAGAGACCTACCGCTGTTCCGGGTGTCCGGCGCGTCGTAGTCCTTCTCCTCCGCCTCGTAAGCAAGTAAAGAAGACAACCGCTCTGTCTGCTCTGCCGGCGTCTAGCAGTACAGCCAGAGGCGGGAGAACATACAGATTCGGTCCTTCTCTGAAGACTCCGGAGAAGTTACCATATGAGAGGACCCCGGAGGAGAATGCCGAGATCGCGCGAGAAGAAGTGAGGAACTTCTTTGAAGGGGTGAAAGAAAATAAACATCCACCTCCAGAGGAGAAGGTAGATCCGATGAAAGCGAAGCGCACTCTGGCTTCCCTGACAAAACCACCCAAGTCTCCGCCGAAAGGAAACTATGAACGCATTATTGGAAAGGAATTTGTCGAAGCGGAGCGGTCGGGAAGTACTGTCAGTGATCAAAGGCTGAAAGAACGACGAGCTGGGAAAAAAATTGCACAGCTCAATGAACAAGCAAAGCAATCGTGCCCACCGCTCAAGGTGCCTAGCAACATCGTCGCTAATGATCCGAGGATGGTGCCCGGTTATAGCAATCTTGGAGATTACCTGCCCGACGATGTACATTATGATTTCATGGAGGTGCAGATACAAAGATACGAGTACGGGAAGCCTCTCGTCAAAGATGAAAGATCTCTATCAACGATGATGCGAAGATTGCATGATTGGTACTTGAAAATCTGCAGAGAGTCTAGGGGGAGGAATACTTTGTATGTGAGAGTTAAAAAGGAGCATGACCTCGTTGGAATTGATCTGTTACCTGTTCCATTTGAGGAGTTCTTTCAGTTTTTCAATCAATTGGCCCTCGATAAAGCAACGGTCGCCTGCTACTGTCATTAAGTCTCTCTATATAGCTCAACTCTTTCATTGCATGTATTTATAATTATCCTCACTATATTATGCAGATTGAAGATCGCCGAATTGAAGAAAAGACAAGTCGGTGATATTGGGTTCATTAACACATATCTCATAGATGAAACTGAGGTTAAATTTCATCCCGCAGATACCGAGGCCAACTTGCTACGATTGTTGGTAATAAATGAAAACAAAGATATAATACTCTTTCCTTACAACTTCAAGTGAGTGTTACTGTCTTGTGCGTATTTGGTTTCCCTTATATATTAGTCAAGGTTATAGTAATGTAATTGATGAGTTATGCATGTGTGTGCAGTTTCCACTATATTCTCCTAGAGATTAAGCTTGAGAAGGGACTAGTAACCGTCTTAGACTCAAAACGAAAAGATCCCTAGGACTATGCGGACATGACTCAAATGCTCAAGTAGTAAGTTAAATCGATCATTATCCACCACATCAGCAACTTTGTTCATTTCCTGATATATCAAGTAATTGTTTTCTTTGTCTGGCAGGGATTGGCAAAAAATCACCAAAAAAGCTCCGGGACTCCCGAAGAAGCTGGAATTTAGACACCCAAAAGTAAGTACTATAATAGCATGTTTCGTGCATCTCCTATTGATTCAAGCGCTAGTTTCATCAATACCATTTGGCATTCTTGCTTATCAGTTTGATTGACCTCTATTTCTTGTAAAGTGGTTGTGGCAGGAACAAGGGAATAATTTCTGTGGATACTACATTTGCGATTCCATCCGCCACACGACCTGTGAGCGGGGCTACTCTGACGAAAAATATGAAGTGCGTAAATAACAACATTCACAATTTTATTTTATTACCATCATTTGTGTTGAGTTTCATTCATTCATATATATATATATTGACCCCCTTCTTTCAAATTAGATGTTTTGGAAGCGGGATGAACTCCTAGCACCAGCTCGCATGCGAGCAATTCAAGAGGAATTGGCGGCATTCTTTCTTGACCACGTGATCGCTGAAGACGGAGAATACTATGTGGACCATGAGTCCGTATGTTAGGAGATTATATTTGTAAGAGATAATTATTGTATATATGTAGCCGGTAGTGTCGGATAGATATACGAGAACTTGTTGTTCGACCAATCTCTCGGATAAGGAGAGATGGTCGATATCACTTCTCTCTGTATGCATATATGTTCATGACGATCTTCGGTTTCCTTCGTTTGCTTACTAGCTAGCTAGCGTGTCTAGTCCTCTCTATACGTATGTATAGTACGTAGCGTCGACCAAGCACGGACATAAGAGAGGACACTTCTCTCTATTAATTATAGCTAGCTAACACAATATATGAAACACCTAAATTAACCCCCCAGAACCCCCAACCCCCCCCCCCCCCTTCAAAAAAAAACAAAAACCCCAACCACAGAAATGCTGACGCGTGGATGCCTATTGGTCCCGGTTGGTGCCACCAACCGGGACCAAATGGTCTCCTGCCTGGGCTCCGCGCACAGGCCACGTGGAGGCCCATCTGTCCCGGTTTTGGATTGAATCAGGACTAAAGGGACAGGGCATTAGTACCGACCCTTCAGTCCCGGTTCAGGAATCGGGACAAAAGGCCCTTACGAACCGGGACAACAGGCCCTTTTTCTACTAGTGATAAGAGCTTTTCAGCAAGTCCACATACTCAACTATCATATAGTCTTTCACCATTATTGACACTCACGCAATACTTAGGGGTATGGAGTTTTAAATCGGACACAGAGAAAGATAGGGGCTTATAGTTTTGCCTCCCAACGTTTTACCTCAAGGGTAATGTCAACAATAATAGTTCATGAAAACTCACATCTAACTAGCCATATATACCAGGATCCTTCCAACATACTGTGCTTGCCAAAGGATAAAATGCAAAAAGGAAGGGCGAAGATCACCATGACTCTTACGCAGGGTATGAGATAAAAGTAAAAGATAGGCCCTTCGCAGAGGGAAGCAGAGGTTGTCATGCGCTTTTATAGTTGGATGCACAAAATCTTAATGCGAAAGAGCGTCACTTTATATTGCCACTTGTAATATGGACCTTTATTATACAGTCTGTCGCTTTTATTTCTTCCATATCACACGATCGTATAAAGCTTATTTCTCCCCCACTAATAAGTCATACATATTTAGAGAGAAACTTTTATTGCTTTGCACCGATGACAACTTACTTGGGGGACTTATTCAATCCAAAGGTAGGTATGTTGGACTCTTATGGCAAAACTGGTTTAAGGGTATTTGGAAGCACAAGTAGTATCTCTACTTGGTGCGATGAATTTGGCTAGCATGAGAGGGAAAGGCAAGCTCAACCATGTTGGATGATCCATGACAATATAATTTATCTCAGATGTAAGAAAACATAACCCATTATGTTGTCTTCCTTGTCCAACGTAACTCTTTAGCATGTCATATTTTAATGAGTGCTCACAATCATAAAAGATGTCCAAGATAGTATATCTATATGTGAAGACCTTTCTTTCTTTATTACTTCCTATTAATTGCAACGATGACCAAAACTATGTTTGTCAACTCTCAACAACTTTTATTCATCATACTTTTTCTATGTGAGCTCATTACTTTCCATTAGATCCATATGCTCTCTTTGTTTCTATTTATTTCTTTTATTCGCTTAGGATCATGGCAAAAGAATCAAGCCATTGACTCAACACTAATCTTTATTATATATAGATCACGGACTCGATTACATAGAGGAATTATAAATCAAAACTCACAACTAGATCATACTAAGAAATTTAATTCTACTAGATCAAGATATTACCAAAAGGATTGAACTAAGAAAAATGGTAAAGATAAAAGTGATGGTGATACAATACCAGTGCACTCCCCCAAGCTTGGCAGTTGCCAAGGGGAGTGCCCATACCCATGTGGTTATGTCTCCTTTGTTGGTGAAGAAGGTGGAGTTGTTGATGATGGATAGTCGCACATTGAGTGTAGGAGGTCTTCTAACTTGCGGATAATACCCTTGAGTGCGATGATATGCTCCTTCAACAAAATATTTTCATGTGTGAGATACTTATTTTGTATACGAGCTAACTCAATCATCTTGAAAGCTTCAATCTCTGTTGGGGTAAGAAGATTGTGATCAAGTTGAAGGGTGTCTTCTATTGCCAGAACTTGGCCCTCCATAGCCTTCTTGATCCCTTCATCCTTGTTGATCTCCATCGGTTCTTCTCTCTTCAGATCTATCTTCATTAGCCAAGCATTGTTGCCCTCATGGTTGGAGGAGGAGGGAGACGACATAGTGCCTGGCCTTGAAAACCCTGACAGAAAACAGCTCGAAACAAAGAGATGAGATTTTTGCGTGATACGGGAGTCAAAACCTCCGAGAGATTATATAATGGATTTTTACTGACCGAAATACGTGTCGTGTAAGAAAACGGAGTCCAGAAAGCGCACGAGGTGCCCACGAGTTAGGGGGGCGCGCCCTCCACCCTCGTGTCCTTCCCGGACTGCTTCTTATTTTTCTATTTTTCTAAATATTCCAAAACGAAGAAATATTGCCTTAAAAACTGTTTTGGAGTCGGTTTACTTACTGTACCACATACCTATTCCTTTTCGGAGTCTAAGACGTTCCGGAAAGTGTCCCTTATGTATTCCTCCGGGGTTATGGTTTCAATAACATTGGTTTCAACATTTATGGGATTACCTGAGATATAATGTTTGATTCTTTGACCGTTCACCACCTTCAGATTTGTGCCTTCGAAGTTGTTGATTTTTATGGCACCGGAACAATATACCTCCTCGATAACGTAAGGACCTTCCCATTTAGAGAGAAGTTTTCCTTCAAAAAATCTTAAACGAGAGTTGTATAGCAATACATAATCACCTACATTAAACTCACGCTTTTGTATCCTTATATCATGCCATCTTTTAACTTTTTATTTAAACAACTTGGCATTTTCGTAGGCTTGAGTTATCCATTCATTGAGTGAGCTAATATCAAATAACCTCTTCTCACCAGCAAGTTTAAAATCATAATTTAGCTCTTTAATAGCCCAATATTCCTTGTGTTCTAGTTCGAGAGGTAAGTGACATGCTTTTCCATAAACCATTTTATACGGAGACATACCCATATGATTTTTATATGCAGTTCTATAGGCCCATAATGCATCATCAAGTTTCTTGGACCAATTCTTTTGAGATCTATTAATAGTCTTTTGCAAAATTAATTTGGGTTCTCTATTACTCAATTCTACTTGACCACTAGACTGAGGGTGATAAGGAGATGCAATTCTATGATTAACATCATAGTTAGCAAGCATTTTACGGAAAGCACCATGAATAAAATGTGAACCACCATCAGTCATTAAATATCTAGGGACTCCAAATCTTGGAAAAATAACTTCTTTAAGCATTTTAATAGAAGTGTTATGATCAACACTACTAGTTGGAATAGCTTCTACCCACTTAGTAACATAATCAACAGCAACTAAAATATGTGTATATCCATTAGAGGAAGGAAATTGTCCCATATAATCAAAGCCCCAAACATCAAATGGTTCAATAACAAGTGAATAATTCACAGGCATTTCTTGACGTCTACTAATATTACCAATTCTTTGACATTCATCACAAGATAAAACAAACTTACGGGCATCCTTGAAGAGAGTAGGCCAATAAAAACCAGATTGCAATACCTTAGGTGCAGTTCTATCTCCAGCATGGTGTCCTCCATAAGCTTCGGAGTGACACTTGCGTAGGATCTGTTCCTATTCATGCTCAGGCACACAACATTTAATAACACCATCTACTCCTTTATAAAGATGTGGGTCATCCCAAAAGTAATGCCTCAAATCATAGAAGAACTTTTTCTTTTGTTGGTATGTGAAACTAGGTGGTATGAATTTAGCAACAATATAATTAGCATAATCAGTATACCATGGAGTAGTATGAGAAGTATTTATGACATTTAATTGCTCATCAGGAAAGCTATCATCAATAGGTAGTGGGTCATCAAGCACATTTTCTAACCTAGACAAGTTGTCTGCAATGGGGTTCTCAGCTCCCTTTCTATCAACAATATGTAAGTCAAATTCTTGTCGCAACAGAACCCATCTAATAAGTCTAGGTTTAGCATCTTTCTTTTCCATACGATATTTAATAGTAGCATGATCAGTGTGAATAGTTACTTTAGAATCAACAATATAAGGTCTGAACTTATCACAAGCAAATACAACTGCTAAGAATTCTTTTTCAGTAGTAGCATAATTTCTTTGAGCATTGTCTAGGGTTTTACTAGCATATCGAATAAAGTTTAATTTCTTATCAACTCTTTGTCCTAGAACTGCACCTACAGCATAATCACTAGCATCACACATAATTTCAAAAGGTAAATTCTAATCAGGTGGCTGAACAATAGGTCCAGAGATTAATGCTTTCTTAAGTATTTCAAATACTTCTACACAATCATCATCAAAGACAAATGGTATATCTTTTTGTAATAAATTAGTCAGGGGCCGAGAAATTTTGGAGAAGTCCTTAATAAACCTCCTATAATATCTGGCGTGACCAAGAAAACTTCTTATACCTTTGATATCCTTGGGACATGGCATCTTTTCAATAGCATCAACCTTGGCTTTATCAACCTCAATACCTCTTTCAGAAACTTTATGCCCCAGGACAATACCTTCATTAACCATAAAGTGGCACTTTTCCCAATTCAAGACAAGATTAGTTTCTTCACATCTCTGCAAAACTCGATCAAGGTTGCTTAAGCAGTCATCAAAAGAAGATCCGTAGATGGAGAAGTCATCCATGAAAACCTCACAAATCGTTTCACAAAAGTCAGAGAATATAGCCATCATGCATCTTTGAAAGGTAGCAGGTGCATTGCATAAACCAAAAGGCATACGTCTATAAGCAAAAGTAACAAAAGGGCAAGTAAAAGTAGTCTTTGATTGATCTTTGGCTGACATAGGTATTTGAGAGAAACCAGAATAACCATCTAGAAAGAAAAAATGTGTATGTTTGGATAGTCTTTCTAGCATTTGATCGATAAAAGGTAAGGGGTAATGATCCTTTTTAGTGGCCTTATTTAATTTGCGGAAATCAATTACCATCCTATAACCTGTAATAGTTCTTTGAGGGATCAATTCATATTTATCATTAGGAACAATAGTAATACCTCCCTTCTTGGGGACACAATGGACATGACTTACCCACTTACTATCAGCAACGGGATAAATTATACATGCCTCAAGGAGCTTTAGTATTTCCTTTCTTACCACTTCTTTCATTTTAGGATTCAGCCGTCGTTGATGATCACGAACTAGTTTAGCATCTTCTTCCAAATTTATTTTATGTTGACATAGAGTGGGACTAATACCCTAAAGATCATCAAGAGTATACCCAATAGAAGCACGATGCTTCTTCAGAGTTTTCAATAATCTCTCTTCCTCATGCTCTGAAAGGTTACATGATATTTTTTTTCTCATCAAGATAAGCATATTTAAGAGTATCAGGCAATGGTTTAAGCTCAAACACGGGATCACCCATGGGTGGAGGAGGATCCCCTAAGATTTCAACAGGTAAATTGTTTTTCAGAATAGGTTCCTGTTTAAAGAATACTTCATTTATTTCCCTTCTTTCATTCATAAACATATCATTTTCATGGTCTAGCAAATATTGTTCTAAAGGATCACTAGGAGGTACGGCAATAGAAGCAAGACCAATAATTTCATCCTTACTAGGCAATTCTTCTTCATGGTGTTGTCTACTAAATTTAGAGAAATTAAATTCATGAGACATATCATCTAAACCGACAGTAACAACATCCCTTTTGCAATCTATGGTAGCATTAAAAGTGTTCAAGAAGGGTCTACCAAATATAATGGGACAAAAGCTATCTTGTGGGGAACCAAGAACAAGAAAATCAGCAGGATATTTAGTTTTCCCACACAAGACTTCAACATCTCTAACAATTCCCATTGGTGAAATATCAATATCTTCTAACTCAACAGGTGCAATATCATGCATAATTTCTCTATAAAGGCTAATAGGTATTGCACTAGCACTGGCACCCATATCACATAAGCCATGATAACAATGATCTCCTATTTTAACAGAAATAACAGGCATGCCTACCATGGGTCTAGGTTTATATTTAGCACAAGGTTTAGCAATTCTAGTAGTTTCATCACAGAAATAAATAACATGCCCATCAATATTATCAGACAAGAGATCTTTAACAATAGCAATATTAGGTTCAACTTTAACTTGCTAAGGAGGTGTATATGTTTTAATATTGCATTAACCACAGTTGAAGCTTTAGCATGATCCTTTATCCTAACAGGGAAAGGTGGTTTCTCAACATAAGCAGTAGGAACAATATGATTAGTATAAGTGATAATCTTTTCTTCAACTTTAATAGGTGCAACTACTTTTACTTCTATGGGAGGATGATATTTAAACCACTTCTCCTTGGGGAGATCAACATAAGTAGCAAAAGATTCACAGAAAGAAGCTACTATCTGAGAGTCAAGTCCATATTTAGTGCTAATTACGGAAAACATCGGTATCCATAAAAGATTTAACACAATCAAACTTAGGTGTCATACCTGACTCCTTACCTTTGTCAAGGTCCCAATCTTCAGAGTTGCATTTAATTCTTTCCAATAAATCCCATTTGAATTCAATAGTCTTCATCATAAAATAGCTAGCACAAGAAGTATTGAGCATGGTGCGATTGTTATCAGAAAGCCGAGTGTCGATGTCAAAACCGGTGGATCTCGGGTAGGGGGTCCCGAACTGTGCGTCTAAGGCGGATGGTAATAGGAGGCAGGGGACATGATGTTTTACCCAGGTTCGGACCCTCTTGATGGAGGTAAAACCCTACGTCCTGCTTGACTATTCTTGATAATATGAGTAGTACAAGAGTTGATCTACCATGAGATCAGAGAGGCTAAACCCTAGAAGCTAGCCTATGGTATGATTGTATGTTGTCCTACGAACTAAAACCCTCTGGTTTATATAGACACCGAAGGGGCTAGGGTTACACAGAGTCGGTTACGAGGAAGGAGATCTACATATCCGTATTTCCAAGCTTGCCTCCCACGCTAAGGAGAGTCCCATCTAGACACGGGAGGAAGTCTTCAATCTTGTATCTTCATAGTCCAACAGTGCGGCCAAAGGATATAATCCGGCTGTCCGGATACCCCCTAATCTAGGACTCCCTCAGTAGCCCCTGAACCAGGCTTCAATGACGATTAGTCCGGCGCGCAGATTGTCTTCGGCATTGCAAGGCGGGTTCCTCCTCCAAATACTTCATAGAAGATTTTGAACACAAGGATCATGTCCGGCTCTGAAAAATAAGTTCCACATACCACCGTAGAGGGAATAATATTTACACAAATCTAATCTGCTGACGTACCCCGTAGTGTGACATCACACCACAGCCAGGTCTTTATTCGAATCGTTTTTCCTAACCTATCTCAGCGTGTTTCGCGAGGCGGTTTCCTTGGCACGTCTTGTCGAAGCAGAGATCGTGTCCCCTTATTACGGGATTCCCATTAATACGGACGTGGGTAACCCAACCGTGCCTATTAGTAGGACTCCTAAATCTTAGGCAAGTCCCAAACGGCCATGAGGAGGATGCTTGATATTCACCCTCTTTATAAAGGGGACAAGGCCTTTTCCTCTCGATCTTAATCGAATCCGCCTCTCGCATCGAGTTCCAACACCCAAAGCTCAGGTTTAGGCACTTCGAACCTTCAACTATGTCCAGATCCAACCTTCAAGGTCGATGGATGCCTTCCTCCGTCACAGAGGAGGACACCCGAGGGCAGGTCGTCCCTACTCCCGAACCCAACGAGAGCGTCGTGTTCGTCTCCCACTTCCTCCGAGGACTTGGCCTCGCTCTGGATCCCTTTGTTAGGGGTCTTATGTTCCATTACGGGCTAGATACTCACGATCTGGCCCCGGATTCCCTTCTTCACATCTCGACATTTATTGTCGTATGTGAGGCCTTCCTCCGCATTACCCCTCACTTTGGCCTGTGGCTCAAGACCTTCGACGTGAAGCCAAAGATGATCGAGGGGCAGCACGCGGCGTGCGGAGGCGCTGCAATAAGCAAAATTGCTGACGCTCCATGGCCTGAGGGTTACTTCCCAGAGGTTTCTGGATTGTGGCAACGGGAGTGGTTCTAAATGACAGCTCCCCGAAGTGCCAAGTGGGTAGCTGCCCCCGCCTTCCGCTCAGGCCCCCTACCACAACTGATGTCGTGGATCAGCAGGGGGCTGAGCTGGGGTCTAGCCAAGGACGTGCCAGTGCTGCAAAGCCGTATCCAAGATCTCTTTGAGAGAGATATCAGTCTGGTTATGGTGGTGCAAGTTATGCTCTTCCGTCAAGTCTAGCCCTGCAAACGCCAGCCCCTCCGCATGTGGTAATTCAACCCGGAAGGACCGCGAGCTACCCAACATTTCCTCGGCATGACGCACGAAGAGATGTACAAATTGTTCTTCGGACCACAAATAATGTGTCCGGACATCACCGAGGATGCAGGTCTGAGCTGCAATCACCCAGATACCCAAGCAAGTAGCCCCGCATCCGAACACACTGTCCGTTTTATTTATAGAAACGTTGCCCTAAAAAAGAAAAACCGCTCTTGGTCCAGGATTGGATAGTGAAGGCAAAGTTGATCAGGTGTCCGCCCCCCCTCCCTAAGACCTCACCAAATCCCGTGTTAACCAGGATGCTGGAGATCGCGCCTTATCAAGCGCCCTTGGGAGAAGATAAAGGTGGGAACAAGGAGGTTAGCGCCTCCGCAAAGGAGGTTAGCCGGGGAGGAGGGACTGAAACTTCCTCTCCCTAGGGAAGGAAGAGGACCGCCTCCGAGGACCTGGAGACAATGGTCTCCAAATGGGGGAAGAAATCTTCGCCGGAGGGTCCTGCATCGGGGGCTGCCCCTGCTGCACTATGCCCTCAAGGGGATTAGCCCTCCACCGAGCTGTAAGTAAAATGGTACTTAATAATAAAAATATCTCGCTTTACTTTTGAGGAAAATAACCGAAGCATTTATCTTGTAGTTCAGATCTTAGCCCTTCTCAGCAGAGCTCGTCTTCAGGGGATCTTCTTCCAGAGATGATGGAGAGCGAAACGCCTCCCCCTGCCACACCGCCTCACGAGACGGGCGACCCCGAGGTGTCGTCGCGGAGGGTTTCCCCTGATCCGGCAAGGCCAGAAGGTAATCCTATGACCACCCGAAGTCCTCAGTATCCGGCTCTTGAAGAGAGCAATCAAAAGATTCCGACACCGTTTAGTGTGCGGTCGGACGTACTGAGGGATCTGCTAGAGCAAGCGGCTATCTCATAAGAGCACCGCACGTTGATGGGTATGGTAATTGAAAGGATCTCGTCCGCCGAAAGCGGGTTGCATGAAGCCTTTATGAGTCTACTGACGGGTTTTGAGGTACGTGAAATGATGTACAGTTTTGACAGTACCGCACATTTTTAGATGTGCCCTGTGTAGATAGTAGCCCCTGAGCCTCTAGTTGTCGTCGAAAACGGCGGCAAACAGAGGATCATAGTCCCAGGTAATAACTAGACCGCCTTTATGTGCAGGTGGTTGAAGCTCCGGTGGTTAGCCGGACTGATGGGTTTGCCGAACTAAGGCGGCAGCTGGATGCGGCAGATGCCGACATCGTGCTTGTCAACAAGCGTCTTGACGAGGCAAAGGGTCAGTGATTTTTCTGGTGATCGTCACATAGTAAGAGCAGCATGATGCCAGTATCTTTAATATGTTGTGACTTCAGTTGGAGCTGCCACCGTGGAGACCCTTCGGGCAGAACTTGCCCAAGCCAAGGAGCAAGCAAGGAGCAGCAATGCAGCCTCTTTAAAGGCGGCCGAGGGTTTAAAGGCTGAACAGGCCGCACATTGCGAGAGCAAAGAAAAAATTGCCAAGATGGCCGTAGAGTCAAAACATGCTGCTGACCGTTACCAGCTTCTTCAAGAGGAAAATCGGGCGAAGGCTACGGACCTGGAGAAGGCCTGGGTGGCTGCCGAGGAAGCGCGCTCCAAAATTGGAGCGACGAAGGAGGATCTGAATCAAGCTGCGGATATCATTTCTAGGAAGCCCTTCTTGTTACGGACTAAGTTCGGAGATCCAAAATATGCTCCTCTAGGACGGCTATGGAGTTCTGCGGACGAGTACATGGATTTGGCTGCAAGTGCTGCTGATGCGGCCGAGTACTTCAAGGATCAGAAGGGTCCTGAAGTGGAGAAGCTGTTCTGGTCACAGTTTCACGCTCAAGTCCGTCCGCTGTTGCTGAATGAGCGATTGACCGTTGGGCCGAGCTCCATAGATTATCCGGATTTGCCATGAGGTCCGTAGTGGATCATCTATGGCCAGGAGGGCCAAGGCCGAATAGCTACTTTAGCTTGGTGCAACAATTCCTTGGTGCTGTGCCACGCATCGATGCTGTAAAGAGGTCGGCGTGCATAGAGGGCTCGCGGATGGCCCTTGCCCGTGTCAAAACATACTGGGTGGAGATGGATGCCAGCACTGTTGCGGCACAGGGTTCGGCCATAGGCCGAGTGGCTGCCGAGCACTACTTTGAAGAAGTTATTGAAGGCGCTTGTTTGATAGAGGCTCAGTGCTCGAAGAATATTATGTTTAAGTGACATGTATTCCCATTGTAAGAACAATGTTTTATTGAATTTATCAAGGCTATATTTATACTTTTGCCCAAATGTGCTATGATGCCTCCTGTGCGGCTGTTTATGTATATATGTATATAACCTGAAAGATGGCAGTCATCGGCTTCAGCCCCCACGCATATAATGCGGGGGTGTTCGCAGAAGACGCATGTTCACACTTGATCCAACGTCTTGGTCCATTAAGGAGGTGATAGTGCAGCGAACTTGGCAAACGGACTATAATGCTTTAACACTTTCACTTAGCCAGAGGAGTTTGACAGTGGGGCTACTATATAGCCCCTGGTGGCTCTGCGCTCAACCGTATTTGGGGCGCGTACATGCCTGGCCGGGAAATGGCCCTTCGTTAAGGCAGAGGAATCCCGAAGATTCCCCTAGGTCATCGAGTGGTTGACCAGTCTCACGCTATATCATCACTGTCAGTTTTCGACTTTCTCTACTGAGGTGCTCGTCCGGATGAACCAGGGCACAATCGCAGTAGTTTTCCTGGTGCCGCCTTAGCTGATAGAGCGGAACGTAAGGCAGCAAAACATAGGAGCCGGGCAAACCCAACATTTGACCAAAGACATGATTTGGAGCTGATGCATATAAGGCCAAACTCACGACGCCGAACACTCCCTAGGGTATTCGGTCTTTATGATGTAAACCGGGTCGAAACACTGCCCTTTGTAACGAGCCCCTGGTGTCCAGGTACGTGCAATATTCTGACGTGGCCACATGCCAATACGTCAGCATCCTTCTCGATTGTACTGAGAATCTGAGGGATGTGTATCAACAAGAGGCAGTAAAGAAGGCTTACGCAGGGTCTTAATCTAAAAAGAATCCTTGGAACGGGTCCCTGCTGCATGTCTGCGCCCGTGTCTCCGTTGTGCCGTATTCTGGACGGGTGTAGCATGATGGTCATCTGAAAATGAAAGGAAATTAATTGAAAAGTTGTCGTGCAAAAGGTAGGTTATACTAAATAAGCCATGTACAGTTCAAAATGAGTAAAGTTGAGCCTAATTGCCACTTGTTTGCGCGTGTTGAGCCCCTTGTATTGTAATAGGGGTATAGCCATCAAACCTATATCGATTACATATAGCTACACCAGGCTCGTCCAACCGCGTCCGTGGTCTTAACGACCCGTCAGATGCTTTAGTTGGTGAGGCCGTTTAGTGTGCGGCTGCCAAGGCAGCCGCACGGTCTTCCGTGCGCAAGGAGCACTCAATATTTCCATTTACTGTAATGATTCCACGTGGACCGGGCATCTTAAGCATGAGAGAAGCGTAATGCGGTATTGCGTTAAAGTGAGCGAAAGCTTCGCGTCCGAGTAGTGCTTGATAACCACTTTGGAACGGAGCGATGTGGAATGTTAAATTTTCGCTGCGGAAGTTATCGGGAAAGCCGAATATAACCTCTAGTAGCAGGGAGCTCGTGCAATGGGCCTCTGGGCCTAGCGTTATTCCTTTAAAGGTAGTATTGCTGCGGCTAATTTTTGTTGGGTCTATCCCCATTTTGCGGACTGTGTCCTGATATATCAGGTTTAAACTGCTGTCGCCGTCCATCAGGACTCGTGTGAAGTGGTATCTGTCAATTATTGGGTCTAATGCCAAGGCAGCCCATCCTACATGCCGGATACTTGCCGAGTAATCCCGATGGTCAATGGTGATCGGTTGGGACGACCAGTGGCAGAACTCCGCGGTGAGAGGCCCTGGGGCATGTGTCTCTAGGAGTGCCGCTTTGTTTCTCCCCTTTGTCACGTGTAAGACGTTTACTGTTTTGACTTCTGGTGGGAATTTCTTCTGTTCCGCAGTGCTTTGCTTGCGAGGCTCGTCCTCGTCTTCGCTTGTTGTATCCTGACCCTTATGTTCGGCGTTGAGCTTGCCGGACTGCTTGAAGACCCAACATTCTCTATGGGTATGATTTGCAGGTTTATCAGGGGTGCTGTGGATCTGACATATTTTATCTAGAATCTTGTTTAGGCTGGACAGTTCGTCTCGGTTGCCTTTGGAGGGCAGCTTTTGTTAACCTGGCCGAGAGCTCCTAACTCCGGCATTTACCGACGTACACTTTGGGCTGTATTCTTTATTCCGGTGCTTGTTTTTGCTGCTTCATGGTCTCCTGTTTCCGTCCCTGACTTCGGATGTACTTGGGTCGCTGGTGCTGCATCGGGCTAACCAGCTGTCCTCGCCCGCGCAAAAGCGGGTCATGAGGCTTGTTAATGCTGCCATTGTTCTCGGCTTTTCTTGGCCGAGGTGTGTGGCAAGCCATTCGTCTCGAACGCTGTGCTTAAAAGCTACTAAGGCTTCGGCGTCCGAGCAGTCGACTATTTGGTTCTTTTTAGTGAGAAACCTGTTCCAAAGCTTTCGGGCTGACTCTCCGGGCTGTTGAGTTACATGACTCAAATCGTCTGCATCCGGTGGTCGGACATAGGTCCCTTGAAAATTTGCCCGAAAAGCGTCTTCGAGCTCTTCCCAGCTTCCAATGGAGTTTTCGTGGAGGCTTTTAAGCCAGTGCCGAGCTGGCCCTTTGAGCTTGAGGGGTAAGTACTTGATGGCGTGGAGATCGTCTCCTCGAGCCATATGGAGATGGAGGATGTAGTCCTCAATCCAGACCCCAGGGTCTGTCGTTCCGTCGTACGCCTCTATGCTTACGGGTTTGAATCCCTCTGGAAATTCATGGTCTAGCACCTCATCGGTGAAACATAGGGGGTGTGCGGCACCCCTGTATTTGGGTGTACCGTGGTGTTGGGATGTTTGTTGTGTTGCATTGCATGCTGGAGCGCGCTTGCATGGCCCATAGATGGATCTGGTTGCGCCGTCCTTTTGATGCGAGCCCTCATGTGGGTCGCATACTGGCTTATGTGCGGCGTCGTTTGCCGCTTTATGTTGGCCACAAGGTCGTCTATCCGACCGGATGGCCGTTTTGTTTTTTGATTGCGGGGGATCTAAGGCCTCCTCATCGAATTCAGGTAGCAACTTTCGCTTCTGGTAGCTCTTGGTGTGGCGATTACCGCCGTACTTTGCTGCAGTGTTGAGTACTTCACTCCATCTGATTCTGAGTGTGTCTTGTGCAGCCCTGAGCCTTTGCTTCTACTTTTTCAGACTCCTTGCAGTGGCAACAAGCCTTTGATGGGTATTCTGTTGCTTCGGGTGCCTGTCCGGTGTGATGTCATCCGGACCATTATCTTCGACGGAGTCGGGTTGTTCGGTTTGATTCTCCATGTTGCCGTGGTCGGACGATGGTTCAATGCCATGTTTATCGTCCGCTGGCTCCCCTTGCTTTATCGCATGGTTTATATGATCGCTGCTTCTGCCAAGGCGGGATTTGGAGTGACGCTTACGCCGCCCCTTTGACTGCTTCTCAGGGGAACAACCCTTCGCTGCGTCCTTCCATTCTTCGTCGTCGTTTTCTTTGGGTGTGTCCACCATGTATAGATCATATGATGAAGCGGGCATCCAATGCCCTGTGGGTAGTGGTTCCTGTTCATTTCCTACATCGTCGTGCATACCATCGATGCCTTCGGAGTCGAAGTCGAGCATGTCGGTCAAATCATCGACAGTGGCTACTAAGTGTGTGGTGGGTGGGCGGCGAATTTCTTCGTCATCCGCATCCCAATTCTACCGGACGTAGTTCGGCCAGGGCTCTCCTGACAGAGAGAGAGAGACCTTAATGAGTTCAATATGTCGCCGAAAGGCGAGTGCTGAAAGATATCCGCGGAGGTGAACTCCATGATCGGCGCCCAGTCGGATTCGATGGGCACGGGCGCAGGCGGTTCGGAGTCCGTGGCCGTGGAAGAATCCGACAGTTTGGCGTCATGGCTCTTATGAAGGGTAAGGTCGATACTTGGCTCGATCGCTGATGAGAGTGCAGCCTCCGCGGTGGGGTCTATCCACCCGTCACTAGATGGTGCAACTGGCTCCGATTTGAGGGTCGGAGCGGTCGCCGGTGCGATCTCCTGAACACTGTCCGATGGTGGAGCTAAGTCATGCTCATCGTGACCGTGTGGCGCACTCAGCAAGGGCTCGAATCCGTCGAAGATCAAGTCTCCGTGGATGTCGGCTGTGTAGTTCAAGTTTCCAAATCTGACCTGATAGCCAGGGGCGTAGCTCTCGATCTACTCCAGATGGCCAAGCGAGTTGGCCCATAGTGCGGAGCCGCCGAATACAAAGATCTGTCCGGGGAGAAAAGTCTCACCCTGGACTGCATCGCTATCGATGATCGAAGGAGCCATCAAGCCTAATGATGACAACATAGAGGAACTCTCGATGAAAGCACCAATGTCGGTGTCAAACCCGGCGGATCTCGGGTAGGGGGTCCTGAACTATGCGTCTAAGGCGGATGGTAACAGGAGGCAGGGGACACGATGTTTTACCCAGTTTTGGGCCCTCTTGATGGAGGTAAAACCCTACGTCCTGCTTGACTATTCTTGATAATATGGGTAGTACAAGAGTTGATCTACCACGAGATCAGAGAGACTAAACCCTAGAAGCTAGCCTATGGTATGATTGTATGTTGTCCTACGGACTAAAACCCTCCGGTTTATATAGACACCGGAGGGGGCTAGGGTTACACAGAGTCGGTTACAAGGAAGGAGATCCACATATCCGTATTGCCAAGCTTGCCTCCCACGCCAAGGAGAGTCCCATCCGGACACGGGACGAAGTCTTCAATCTTGTATCTTCATAGTCCAACAGTCCGGCCAAAGGATTTAATCCGGCTGTCCGGATACCCCCTAATCCAGGACTCCCTCACGGAGCATATAAATTTTGAATAATCATTTCTCTTGAGAGCTCATGATTGGGGCATGAATATAACATTGATTTAAGCCTCCCCCAAGCTTGAGCGATGCTTTCTCCTTCGCGAGGCCAAAAATTATATATATAATTGTGATCACGATGAACAAGATGCATAGGATAAAACTTCTGACGAAATTCCAATTTCAATTGTTTGTAATTCCAAGACTCCATATCATCACATAGCCTATACCATGTCGATGCATCTCCCTTCAAAGATAAAGGGAAGACCTTCTACTTAACAACATCTCCGGGTACACTTGCAAGCTTAAATAAGCCACAAACTTCATCTAAATATATTAAGTGCTCATCAGGATGCTTTGTTCCATCTCCTACAAAAGGATTAGCTAGCAGTTTTTCTATCATACCCGAAGGAATTTCAAAGTAGACATTTTCATTTTCAGAAGGTTCAGTAGGTTGAGGAGCAACTCTTTGCTCTACAGGTCGGGGTGAAGATACCCCAAACAAGCCCCTCAGAGGATTACTTTCCATAGTAACAAGTGACAGTAAATCTCAGCACACTATATAAATTTTCCTTACCAAATTCCACCTTCCAAAGGGGCTTCACTCACCGGCAACGGCGCCAGAAAAGAGTCTTGATGACCCACAAGTATAGGGGATCTATCGTAGTCCTTTCGATAAGTAAGAGTGTCAAACCCAACGAGGAGCAGAAGGAAATGATAAGCGGTTTCCAGCAAGGTTTTCTCTGCAAGTACTGAAACAAGTGGTAACAGATAGTTTTGTGATAGGATAATTTGTAACGAGCAACAAGTAACAAATGTAAATAAAGTGCAGCAAGGTGTCCCAATCCTTTTTGTAGCAAAGGACAAGCCTGTACAAACTCTTATATAGAGAAAAGTGCTCCCGAGGATGCATGGGAATATCGTCAAGCTAGTTTTCATCATGTTCATAAGATTCGCGTTCAGTACTTTGATAATCTGATATGTGGGTGGACCGGTGCTTGGGTACTTTCCTTACTTGGACACGCATCCCACTTATGATTAACCTCTATTGCAAGCATCCACAACTACAACAAAAGTATTAAGGTAAACCTAACCACGGCATGAAACATATGGATGCAAATCAGCCCCTTACGAAGCAACGCATAAACTAGGGTTTAAGCTTCTGTCACTCTAGCAACCCATCATCTACTTATTACTCCACAATGCCTTCCTCTAGGCCTAAACAATGGTGAAGTGTCATGTAGTCAACGTTCACATGACACCACTAGAGGTGTGACAACATACATCTCATCAAAATATCGAACGAAGACCAAATTCACTTGACTACTAATAGCAAGACTTCTCCCATGTCCTCAGGAACAAACGTAACTACTCACAAAGCATATTCATGTTCATAATCAGAGGGGTATTAATATGGATATAGGATCTGAACATATGATCTTCCACCAGATAAACCAAATAGCATCAACTACGAGGAGTAATTAACACGTCTAGCAACCCACAGGTACCAATCCCGGACTTGGAGACAAGAATTGGATACAAGAGATGAACTAGGGTTTTGATAGGAGATGGTGCTGATGAAGATGTTGATGGAGATTGCCATCTCCCGATTGTAGCGGCCCGACCTCAGATGGTCAAGTCTCTGTGCTTCAGTGTCATCCCTGGATCGGTAATGCTGACACACACAATACTCGAAGGATTTATAACAGAGTAGCAATCACACACTTATTACATCGAATGTCTCAAGAGAGAACTTATTACAATAATATGGCTTAAGGCCATCTAATACGATAATAGTGGAAGGCTTGGAAGATAAGGTGAGTCCATCAACTCCAACGGCATAACTAAGCTGCACGACAACGACCTAACGAACCTTACTCCTCATCTGAAAAGTCTGCAACATAATACGTTGCAGCCCGAAACGGGTCATCACATGGAATATGCTGGCAAAGTAACACAGTAGAGCAAGAACAAAATAATTCTATCACTACATGCATATTTGGCTGGTGGAAAGCTCTATGGTTACAGTTTTGCGAAAAGCCAATTTTCCCCTACAACAAAGGAATAGATTTTAATTTTACTATCATGGTAGTTGAAACATCATTGAGAAGGTTCCTCCAACTCAATCCCAATTAAAGTGATTAACAACCCAACAATATTAATTATACATAATGAGATACATGTGATAACCCAAGTACTAGATACTCAAGAATTGTCCATAACCGGGGACACGGCTAACCATGATTAGATTGTACACTCTGCAGAGGTTTGCGCACTTCTCCCCACAAGACTCGATCTCCTCCGTTGGATTTCTTGCACTACAGGGTGTTTGAGAAACGGATGACCGAGACACAGTCTTTTAGAAACATTAACTCTCTACTCCGAACAGACCATACCAAACGTACATCCCACTACCTACTGATCTGCCTCTTCAAGAGCTTCACGTAACTTACTCAACTATGCTAGAGCCCATAATAGCTTGTGGCTGCACACGGAAGTTTCTAGCATGAATCATCTCAGTTCCCTTTGAGCCTGGGTGGCGGTCCATAGGAAGATCACACTGGTACTCCGGGATTTCCAAAAAAATACAGGCAACACTAGGTACTCCAGGTGCCTCAATCCACCCAGTTGTTTGATTAAGTTGCCACCTTAAGTTGAACCATTAATTTAACAATCTCACATCTGTCATGGATTTCATTCAAACCCAAACCACGTCTACGAGCATAGCATAGCATAGTAATATAAGCAACACGTAGAGTAACTCCCAAAGGTTTGAATATAACAGGGCAATAGGTTCTACCTAATCAACTACTTCCCAACCCACAAGTTAATGACATCGTAATCATGCAATGTTTGAGGATTGGAACTAATGCATAAAAACTGGGTGATAAAGGGGTATGATCAAAGTTTTACTTGCCTTGCTGACGATCTGCGAAACCTAGGGACTCGTAGTAGCACGCTTCGCACTCCGAGTGTTCTATCGCAAGAAAAAAATAGCATACATAAGTAACAAGCAACGATGCACAAGCAAAACTCAAATAAAAGAGGTTGACTAGAAAATTCAAATTAAGAACTCTAGTTTGCAAAAAGAATCAAATCAAATGGAGCAACGAAACTCAAATGGTGAAAGAAAGAAGCTTCGTTTACTAATCTGAAACTAGGTCAAATTTTACAGTAGAGAAAACTTTTTTGAGTTGGTTAAATGGAAAGAGGGTTTCGAGATGAAACTATAGGCGCTTGAATCGCCTAATTCTGACTAACGAGCGAAAAGATAAACAAAAACTAAGATCGGATGAAAAATCGCGATCAGATAAAATCGCGGATTAAATCCGATAAAAGAAAACTGACGAACAGACTAACGAACGAGCGTTTGTTAGTTGTGTCTAATGGGCGAAGAACCGTTCGTTAACACGAACGTTCGGACGAAAGTCCGCTAACTAGAAGAACCGAGAAAAACCGGTGAATCCGAAAAAACGGATCTAGGGTTTAAAAAATCCGAAAAAACGGATCTAGGGTTTAAAAACGGATCCGGTGAATCCGAAAGAACGTTGCGGCTCGCGAGGGCGGCGGCAGCGGCGCTCGGCTGCGGCGGGGGCGGCTAGGCACGGCGCGGGCGGCGGTGCAAGGCGCACGACAGTGGCTGCGGCGGCGGTGGCAGTGGCGTTTGGGGCGGGGTGGCGGCGTATATAAAGGGACGGGGCGGGGCGGCTTAGAGGAGGGGTCAAGGCGGCGGCGGTGGAGTGGAGTCCGGCTCGGACTCCTTGTCCGAGTCGGCGGCGGCGGCGGCCTGGCTCGGTTGGGCCTTAGGCCCAGTCGGGCGCAGGAACTTCTAAAAAAAATATCGCCGACCGAAATAAAATCCTAAAAAAATAAATAAATAAACTAAAAATGCCAAAATAAATTTTCACCGTCTAAATAAAATATTTAGAACGAGATGAACATTTTCTTGGCCCTAAAATGCAATTTTGAAAACGTGCAATTTTTCTAATGCAAACAAAATTGCAATAAAATCCAAATGGAGCAAATATTTGATTTCAGTATTTTTCCTCCAATATTTCATTTATTTTGGAGAAGTCATATTGTCTCCTCTCTTGTATTTTAGTATGAAATATTTTCAGAGAGAAAAATAATTAAAACCATAATCCTCGTTTCAAAATTTGATAAAAGAATCAAATATGAAAACTGGGAAAATCCCCAACTCTCTCTGAGGGTCCTTGAGTTGCTTAGAATTTCGAGGATTATGGAACGGAAAAGCAATAAAACATGATATGCAATGATGATCTAATGTATAACATTCCAAATTGAAAATTTGGGACGTTACAAACCTACCCCCCTTAAGATGAATCTCGCCCTCGAGATTCGAGCTAGCTAGAAAATAGGTGCGGGTGGTCTTTGCGGAGATCAACCTCTCGTTCCCAGGTGGCTTCGTCCTCAGTATGGTGGCTCCACTGAACTTTACACAACTTGATAACCTTACTTCGGGTGATTCTGGTGGCAAACTCAAGAATCTGAACTGGTTTCTCCTCATAAGTCAAATCACTGTCCAACTGAATCGCCTCCAGGGGTACTGTATCTCTAAGCGGTATATTTGCCATCTCAGCATGACACTTCTTTAGCTATGAAACGTGAAACACGTCATGAACTCCTGACAGTCCCTCGGGTAACTCCAACTTGTAGGCAACTTCTCCCATCCGTTCCAAAATACGATACAGTCCTACAAATCTCGGGGCTAACTTTCCCTTAACTCCAAAACGTTTCACTCCTCGCAAGGGTGACACTCGCAGATATGCTCGATCTCCAATTTCATAGGTTACCTCCTTGCGTTTTGAGTTAGCATAACTCTTCTGCCTAGAGTGAGCAATCTTCAATCTGTCTCGAATCAATTTAACCTTCTGCTCAGACTCCTTGGTCAAGTCTGGTCCAAACAACTATCGGTCTCCTACCTCGTCCCACATCAACGGTGTTCTGCACCTTCGTCCATACATGGCTTCAAACGGTGCCATCTTCAAACTGGCTTGATAGCTATTGATGTAGGAAAACTCTGTGTATGGCAAATTGTCATCCCAACTAGATCCATAATCTAGCGCACAGGCTCTCAACATGTCCTCCAAAATTTGGTTGACTCTCTCTGTTTGTCCATCCGTATGCGGATGAAATGCTGTACTAAACTCCAATCTCATTCCCAGGGTCTGGTGCAACTGGTGCCAAAACTTTGAGGTAAACTATGTTCCTCGATCTGATACGATGGTCCTTGGAACTCCATGCAGACATACTATCCTGGACATATATATCTTGGCCAGCTTTGCACTCGTATAGGTGGTTTTCACTGGGATGAAGTGAGCTACTTTGGTCAAGCGATCAACTACTACCCATATGGAATCATATCCTTCTTTGGTCCTGGGCAATCCGGTGATAAAGTCCATGCCCAGTTTATCCCACTTCCATTCGGGTATCGGCATAGGCTGTAACAGTCCTGCTGGCTTTTGATGCTCTGCCTTCACGCGTTGACATACATCACATACGGCGACATACTCGGCAATATCCTCCTTCATACCGGTCCACCAGAAACGTTCCTTCAAATCCAAATACATCTTGGTGTTTCCGGGGTGTATCGAGTATGGTGAGTCATGGGCCTCTTGAAGTATTAACTTCCTGATCTCTTGGTTATTGGGCACATAAACTCGGTCCTCAAACCATAGGGTATCGTGCTCATCTTCACGAAATCTTTGGCATTTCCTTTGCTCATCTTCTCCTTTATCTCAACAATCTCCTTGTCCTCTTTCTGGGCTTCCCGAATCTTGTCCAGCAATGTCGACTGGAACTCCATTGTTGCAAGAAATCCTCTAGGAACAATCTCCAATCGAAGTTCCATGATGTCCTCTACTAATTCCTTCGGCAGTCCCTTACTTTCAAGGATATTAGCATAACTGTTCCCGCTCAAAGTGTCTGCTACGACATTGGCCTTTCCTGGATGATAGTGTAGCTTCATGTCATAATCCTTTATAAGTTCCAACCATCTCCTCTGTCTAAGGTTCAGTTCCTTCTGGGTGAAAATGTACTTCAAACTCTTATGGTCCGTGTACACATCACAAGGTTTCCAATAAGGTAATGTCTCCAGGTCTTCAATGCATGTACTATGGCTGCTAACTCCAAATCATGCGTGGCATAGTTCAACTCATGAGGTTTCAATTGTCGTGAAGCATACGAAACAACTCTCCCGTCCTGCATAAGCACACATCCAAGTCCTAAGAGTGAGGCATCGCAGTACACTTGGAACTCCTTATGCATATCTGGCAGTGTTAGCACTGGCACTGTAGTCAAACGTTTCATCAATTCCTGGAAACTTGCCTCGCAATCTTCTGTCCATTTAAACTTAGTATCCTTCTTCAACAGTTCAGTCATTGGCTTTGCAATCTTGGAAAAATTCTTGATGAATCTTCGGTAGTATCCTCCGAGTCCAAGAAAACTGCGGATCTCGCTAACTGAAGTGGGTGCCAACCATTCAGTGACTGACTGAGTTTTGCTGGGGTCTACTGCTATACCTTCTCCCGATATAACATGTCCAAGGAACCCGACTTCCTTCAACCAAAATTCGCATTTGCTAAACTTAGCATACAACTGGTGTTCCCTGAGTTTCTCGAGTACTAAGTGCAAATGCTCCTTGTGCTCCTCCTCGTTCCTCGAGTATACCATAATATCATCAATAAACACCACAACAAACTTGTCCAAATACTCCATGAACAACTTGTTCATCATGCTCATGAAATAGGTAGGGGCGTTAGTCAGTCCAAATGACATGACCGTGTACTCGTATAATCCATATCGTGCTGTGAACGCTGTCTTTGGTATGTCCTTCTCTCGTATCTTCAACTGATGATACCCCGATCGCAAATCGATCTTCGAAAACACTTTAGCTCCTTGCAACTGATCAAACAGATCGTTGATCATCGACAGTGGGTACTTGTTCTTAATCGTCACTTCATTTAATGCTCGATAATCAACAACCATCCTCAGGGATTTATCCTTCTTCTCAACCAAAAGTACTGGGGCTCCCCAAGGTGATGAACTTCTTCGGATGTATCCTTTCTCCAATAATTCCTTGATCTGTTTCTTAATTTCTTCCAGATCATTTGCGGGCATCCGATAGGGTCTCTTGGATATTGGTCCTGTACCTGGCAACAGCTCTATCAAAAACTCAATGTCTCTATCTGGTGGCATGCCTGGTAACTCCTTTGGAAAAACATCCGGGTAATCCTTCACTACATGCACTTCCTCCTGAACAACTCCCGTAAGGGCATTCACTTGACTCCTCCTAGGCACATGCCTAGATACATACTTAATCCTTTTCCCTTCCGGGGTGGTGAGATAAATCGACTTACTACCACAGTCAATGCTTCCTCCAAATTTTGACATCCAGTCCATACCCAATATCACATCCAATCCTTTTGACTCCCAGATAATTAGGTCGGACGAAAAAACATGTGTACCAATGGTTAAGGGTATCTGGTCACACCATCGGCTGGCCATATACTCTACTCCGGGTGAACTTACTAAAAGAGGGGTCCTAAGGGTTTGGGTTGGTAGTTTAAACTTATCCACGAATCCCCTTGATATGTATGAATGCGATGCACCAGTATCGAAAAGAACAAGAGTGGTAAATGACTTAACCAAAAACTTACCTATTACCGCGTCCGGCTGCTCTTCAACCTCCTCCACGTTAACGTGGTTCACTTGTCCTTTGTTGAATGGATTTGGCTTCTTCCCAGCGCTCCCATTTCCATTTCCATTCTTTCCTTCAGGGCACTCCGTGGCGTAGTGTCCAGTCTTCCCGCACTTGAAACAAGTAACATGACTTAAGTCCCTTTTGGCGAGTGTGGTTGGGTTGGGGCGGTTATGATTATTGTTGGTTCCGTTCCCATTCCCAGTCTTAGAACCATTGTGGTTATGCGATCCTCCTCTAGTGTGGTTGTGACCTCCATGGTTATGAACAAGTCCTCCCGAGTTCGGGGTTAGGCGAGGTTTCTGCTGAGCTCTTGAGCTATACTTCCCTTGTCCATACTTCCTCTTGCGGCTCTCAATCTGCTGTTGCTTCCCTTCAATCATAAGAGCCTTATCTACCAACTCCTGGTAGTTGTTGAAGGTTGCTACCATCAAATGCATACTCATCTCATCATTCAGCCCTTCCATAAACTTCTCCTGGTTCGCTGCATCTGTGCCCACATCATCAGGGGCGTAGCGAGATAACTTGCTAAAATCATCCACGTACTGAGCCACAGTACGGTTCCCTTGGCGTAGGTTGCAGAACACCCACTTCTTCATTTGCATAGCTCCAGTGGAGACATGGGCTGTGCGGAAAGCTTGCTGAAACTGGTCCCAAGTGACATTGGCTATAGGAAAAGTGGTTGTGTAATTCTCCCACCATGAGGCTGCTGGTCCATCCAATTGATGTGCGGCAAAGCGCACTCTCTCAGGATCTATGCAACCTGCGGTGGTCAACTCCCTTCCAATACGGCGTAGCCAATCGTCCGCAACTATGGGCTCGGTGCTACTGGAAAACACCGGCGGTTGTAACCTTAGAAAACGGGCTAGGTTGTCCACGGGCGGCGGGTTGTTGTTGGTGTTGTTGTTGTTGTTGCCCTGATTCTGAACTAGCAATTGCATCAACGTATTCTGCTGTTGGATCAACTGGGTGAGCTCCGGTGGGAAGGCAAAATTGGTGTCACGTCTCGGAGGCATCTGAGGGGTTTAGATGGAAGAGATTTAGAATATGAAAGAGGTCTAATCAAAAAACACTACCCATATGCACATGAGACAAACACAATCCTTTCACTCAATCAATCAAGCAAGGGCATACAAACGATCTCGAACTATCGCACAAGTGTTCAACTACTACTAAATACATGGGGGAATACTAGTGATATATGGCAGTCATCTAGAAATTTTGATCGGTGGAAGACTCCATGATGTCTGCTCCAGCTTCGTCTTTATAGTCATCATCACTAGGATCGGAATCGGTGTTGTCGATGATGATGTAGTTGTCCGGGCAAGTGGGATCTTCGTCTTCGTCTCCCGGTGCTGGTCCTCCCATGATTACTCTGATCTTCTTGACTAGGTCGTCATTCTTCTCCATTAGTGTCTTGATTTCCTCCTCATACCCATCGCGTGTAAACTTGAGTTCTTCCTCCAGCTCGATGATCCTAGTCTTCGCCTTATTTAAGTCCATCATGTCCACGCACATCTGGTTCTCCTGGCATCGAATGTGCTGGTTTAACTCCTGAATGAAGGCTGCAATGGATATATCCTTCCTGGTGCTGATTACTTCCCATTGCTTGTCTCGGCGCCCACATATTTGGTAAAGAGTGCCCTTAAGCTCCCTGTTGTAAACTTCTCCAATGCGTCCAATGGTAATGTGGGCTGCCATGCTCTTGCCTAGACTCCAGGTGGGTGCTTTGAAAGAAAACTCTATGGGTTTAGAAGTTGGCGAGAACGTCCTTCCTGGAACTTGTACTTGAATCATCCAGCGCTCCTCTTCAGGTAAAGTGGCGTTGTACGTCCCGGTGAAGCTTGGTATTCCAATGTTCAAGTACCTAGTGACTTCCTTCAAGTGACGTCCAAAAGGAGTGTCTTCATCCGGTTGTGCAAACTTGTTCTTCATCTCCGTCATCCTAAAGAGTAGAAAATGGAGAGGAGTCAGAAATGAGAAGAGAGGTGTGACCTAGGGTTTATCTTAGTGGTCGTGTCCTACACTCAGCGTGTGCTCTGATAACATCTTGTAGCGACCTGACCTCAGATGGTCAAGTCTCTGTGCTGCAGTGTCATCCCTGGATCGGTAATGCTGACACACACAGTACTCGAAGGATTTATAACAGAGTAGCAATCACACACTTATTACATTGAATGTATCAAGAGAGAACTTATTACAATAATATGGCTTAAGTCCATCTAATACGATAACAGCGGAAGGCTTGGAAAATAAGGTGAGTCCATGAACTCCAACGACATAACTGAGCTGCACGGCAATGACCTAACGAACCTTACTCCTCGTCTGAAAATTCTGCAACATAATACGTTGCAGCCCGAAACGGGTCAGCACATGGGATATGCTCGCAAAGTAACATGGTAGAGCAAGAGCAAAATAATGCTATCACTACATGCATATTTGGCTGGTGGAAAGCTCTATGGTTACAGTTTTGCGAAAAGCTGTCAGGACTGGTTTTTTCGGGATATTAATTTCCCAAAAGAGGCCCTTGTGCTCACCAGCCCCAGGATTACTGTTAGCTGATGAGACACCAACTTGTTACAGAAACTCCAAGCAAACTACAAAATATGTAGTACAAGACCATTCTGGCCTATGGGTACAACAATTGGTTTCTAGTGGTTGATGGCGGAAGCGATTTGCGAATCATCAGCGTCTATGGGACTCCATTTCCCTCAGGAACAGCTGACCAGGATAAATCCTATCTTCGCGAGGCCGCTATCTCCATTGCGTAGGTTCCGGGGCTGTCATCGCAACGTTCCTTTCCACGCAAGAAATCTAGCCAAGACAATAGCCAGGGACAAGCCAGTGAGTACTTTGAATGTACTCGCAAACATTAAGAACACATGTATAGTATGGCCACTGATAATTGTGCTTTAAAATATACTATGATCACTTCGACAGTTATGAAATAAGGCTCATGATGCACGCAAGTAGATCATTTAAATAAAACATGAGTAAGCAATCAGGGTGTAGAAAGGCAGAGCACCGATCGGGTGTCTGAAGCAACGCCTCGAAGGATAATAATATGAAGCATGCCTCAGTCGGGCGTCTGAGCGACACCACATAAAGGGCTTATAATTAGATAAAATATCAAGCATGCCACAGTCGGGCGTCTGTGTGACACCGCATAAAGGGCTTATAAGTAAATAAAATAACAAGCATGCCACAGTCGGGCGTCTGTGCGACACCACATAAAGGGCTTAGAAGTAAATGAAATGACAAGCATGCCACAGTCGGGCGTCTGTGCGACACCACATAAAGGGCTTATATAACAATAATCACAGTGAGTACCCAGGAGGTAGAACCGTCCCAGGGATACTCAATAATTCAAATATCATAAATGGTTAGTCCATAACAATAATAATCATAATCATCATATGTCACAAGTTATGATCCATGTTCTGGTTTAGTAGTTTCTCCTCCGAAGACCGACACTAAGACCGACACTTGACCCATCCCAGACTGTAGTCCTTAACCATGGACACGGCTATTCGAATAGGTATAATATCTCTGCAGAGGGTGTACTCTTTACCCACTAGCAACAGATTCCTTTAGTCCATCGGGACTAATTCCGTCCATGGTCTTTTGATTGAAAACACACCTGACCGCACATACCAGTCTAACTCACCAGTGTCTGAATCACCCTTGACACCTGTTAAGCAAAACTCTAAGTGGGGAGGCTACAACCTCGACGAGCATGGGATCACAAAATTTATACCGCGCGCAAACTGGGGGAGCTACCCCCTTCGGCTACAACCGAAAACACCCATGCCCCCGGACCGGATGACTGGCTTAAATCCAGGGCCATGGAACCCTCATCGCGGTCTCTCTGTACGGTGTGTGCTAGACAGGGGTTGACAACTTACTGAACCATACCCTACCTGCGGCAGGGACAAGTGGCAGCACGAAACAAGTATGGGGGTTACTGGAACAAGACTCGATCTACGGCCGACTTAGGAGGCTTAAGTATTTCCTGCATGATTAGCTCAAGGATAATATTTCACACCCATCAGACACAACCACCACTCATCATACCTCCCCCTGCCCCGCCAGTCATAACCGCCTCGACGAGGGACAAGCTCGTGTCTATCCAAGACAGAGACTTTGCCGGATCCTTCCCGGTAGGCATGAGAGGCATATGAGGGTGATTGCTATCACAAGTATGTCCATTTCCAACAGCAAAACTTTCCATCTTTGCACTCAAAGCATATGATCATATTGTCACAAACACATAACGGATACTCCGTGTCACGGTGGTGTTGTAACTGTATCAAACATCACACGATAATATTATGCCTGAGTTCAGAATTGCTTGCCTTCAAGCTGTGGAGAGGTGAGGTGCCCTCCAAAACTTTTGAAAGTTATATCTCCCTTCCAAATTCCTATTTTCAAAAATATTCAAATAACACATACTTCAAAAACAGTACAAAAAGTTGTCCTAATTATTTTTGAAATAAATCTTAAAATAAACTAGGTGAAATTTGAGAGAGGTAGGAAGAGGAATCAATTCATTTGGAGTTTTCTTGAAAAAGATATAGCCAGTCAAAGTTTTAGTCAAACTCTGTTTTTAAAATAACACAGAAAAGAAAACGTTTCGACGAGAATACGCTTTCAAAGTAGGGGAGACGTACTTTCGGTTGTTTGTGTTTTCACTTAAAACACGCGGGCGGGGCTGGGTCGCTGACAGTGGGTCCAGGGGGCCCACTGGTCAGGTTTGACCAGTCCTCTCTCCCTCCTCTTCCTCTGCCCGAACGGAGGCGAGGCTCCAGCGATCAACGCCGGTGAACGGCGGCTCCCCGTGGGCTCCAGAGGGTGGGGATGGATCCGCAAGACCAGTGCGGTCCTCCTGGTGGTCGTTGGGTCGGCGGGGGTGGAGGGAATCGCCGGCGACGAGCTCCGTGGCGGAGGAAGCTTTGGGTGAAATTGGGGTTCTGGGTTGCGGTGGCTCTGGGTTGCGTTTGAGGGGTTGGGCAGCTCCGCGAGGTTGAGGGGAGTCGAGTGGTGGCGCTAGATGAACGGGAGGGGCTCGGGTTGTGACGCACGACACCGGAACGAGGCGGAGGCCGCACAGATCGGAGACGGGGAAGAAAGCTTCCCACCGTCGACTGCTGGCCGTGGTAACTCTAGAGAGGTGGCTTGAGGTCGCCTGAATGCTTAGTCGAGCTCGGGGTTCCCTTTTATAGGCGGCCAAGGTCGGTTCTGTGGCGGCCGTGGATAAGCTCGTCGGCGACCGTCATTCTGTAGGGGCAGGGCGACGTGGCGGCGATGAGCGCTAGAGGACGCGTTTGCGGATGAGATCGAGTTATCCCAGGGGCAACTGGCGCGCTGGGGAGGGTCGGGCGGTGCTGCCATGGCCGGGGCCTGCTGTGGCCGGCCGCTAGTTGCCACGGCCGACCTGACGGCGGCGCTGTAGAGCTCCAGGGGCGGCTCTGCGGTGAGGGGAGGGGTCGGGGCGTCGACTGGGCGAGGGGAAGGGCCAGAGCGAGCACAGGGCGTTGGCAGCAGGACCCGGCGACTCGCGTCCACGCACGTGCAAAACGCGCGCTCTGGGCGCGCCTAGAGCGTGCACGCCAAGCATTCGGCGAAATGCCCGAGCATGCTAGGCGGCGTGGGTGGAGCTGGGGATTAGCAGGTCTAGGCTAGGGTCTCTTAGGAGATTAATGGACATGCCAGTAGGTACAGAGGGACAAGATCACAGTGCAAAACCAAAATCATGCCAAAACTGGACATGCACACCAGGTGTTTGACAGAATGCCAAAGGCACCTAGGCAACTCTTGGGGTGGCCCAAATCTCCAGATCAGAGTCTCTTTGGATGAATAAGAGAGTGGTGAGGTTAGTTTGTCAAAAGCAGAAACTTGTCAGTTTAAGTTTGTGAGGAAATTGATTTTGGACAAAAAGGGAAAGGCACCATTGCATGAACTTAAAATCCTCCAATGAGTCCACTCTCCTGGACTTAAGGGTTTAGCAGGATGGGCTATAAGTAGGAAAAGGAATCATGGGTAAAAGAACAAGATAAAAAGGGGTTGCAGTACAAACCACCAAGATGGATCAGAATGAAAAAGAGGTTGATTCACTCAATTTTTTCAAAGAACATAAAAGGGCATTTGCATAAAGTTGCATAATATACTCCTATTAACATCCCATCATTTTGGTGGAAGCTAGAAAGGAATATTTAAATGGGTTGTAGTGCAAAATTGCCCACTGGACCAGATTTGAAAATTTGGTGTAGAGCTCAAAATATTAAATGAATGGAATATATTTTTGCATAAAAGTGATATAAAAACATCACATGACATCTCCAAATTTTGGTGAAAATTTTAAGTAAATTTATCAAGTGGTTGTAGTTCAAAAAGAGCTCCAAAACTAATGAAAAATCATTTTAAGGAATAAAGCTCAGAGAGAAATGCTTGTGCAAACAAATTCCACTGATAATAGGAACGATTTCTTGAGAGGGTAAACAAGTCCAATAATATATTTGAAAGGTTGTCACTTGGGGTAAAACTCCATAATAACCAAGAAAGAATGGTTCTGAAATCAATGGAAAATCCAGAAAATGAAAGTTTGAATTTCCTGGTAGAATTTTAGTTAATAAAACAAGGTCAAAATTTTGGGGTGTCACAACACTACCCCCCTTAAGAAAAATCTCGTCCTCGAGATTTGCTAAAAGCTGCTTTACGAAAATATAAGCAATAAAATGTGGCTACAGTCAGAGGGCAATATGTGGTGTAAAACCACAGTGTGGAACACTGGCGCTGCGTGGGAAAATCTACGGTTAGGGGGGAAAACGAGAGATTTCTATGCCGGATACAGTAAATTTAGAATAAATTCTAAATTTATAATACGCTGGTCATACCCGAGAGCACAGTGCTCTCACTGGCTGACAGGTGGACCCGGGGTCTACTGTCAGTCTCTTCTTCTTCCTTCGGTTCTCTCTTCTTCCTCGCTCCTACGCGCTTTCCCGCGCTTTCTCCACCGGCGACGTCTAGCGCGTAGGGCATCTAGGCCTTACCTGCGGTAGTGCGCGGAGTGCTAGCTGCCGGTGCAGCGTGCACTCACCTCGCAGGCCAGCATGCTGTCGGCACTGCTCGTGGATTCACCTCCGAACACCGGCGATCGGGCGACGAGCGGCGCTGGTGGACTCCACCCACCGCACACCGAGCTCGAGCTATAAAACGGCTGAGGTGCTTCTCTCTTCTTCCTCACACCTGGCCTCGCTTCTCCTTCCCCTTCTTCCTCCTCCATTTCCGTTTACAGAAGCTAGAGACGAGGTTTTAATGGCGGAGGCGATGCCGGATTGGTACGTGATCCTGATGTGCGGAGGGCTGGCGGCATTGCTGGGGCTCTCCGTGCTCCTGTGCACGATGATCCTTGATGATCGACGTGACGCTACTGCTCGAGTGCTGGCTCTTCGCGGTGGCGGTCATCACGAGGAGTAGGTGTGGTGTCGGGTGCTAACTGTTGTCGGTATACCGGGTAACTTGTACCCGGATGATTATCCACTAATCTCTCCTTCAGAGACTATGGTGTACTAGGGAGATGATTAGCCAGATGCAGCACGGTTACGTGGTGTTGCAGGTAGTGTATGTGTTCGAGTGGTTGTGGTTGTGAGTCTGCTGCTGTGCTGCTGCATGAATAAAAAAATCCATGTCGTGAGGAGATATATGCTACAGCAACTCAGGGAAAAGAAATCTCACTCCTGGATTTTTCGCGAGAGAAAATTAGTTAATCAAAATTTACAGCAGCAAAAACTACTCACCACAATTGAAACCAAATATTTATCTCAATACATAAGAATTAAAATAACACGCATGAGTTACAACACTTAGCTAAATGCTGGAATAAAAGAACAAGGCAGTGACGTCTAGAACGAAAATGGCAACTGGACGGGGTGCCGAGAAAACGTCTCTGGTACTGGGGCACACTCTTCTTCTATCGGGGAAAGCGGGTTGATCAGTCGATGAACGCGTCTCTCCTGGCCGGGCCTTAGTGGTCTGCCGATGGCGATCTGAGGATTCAAATCAGCGAGGCTCTGGAGATAACCCATCACTCGCTGGGTCAAACGCTCTTGAGCGATGACATACTAGACAAGGTTGGCCAGTACTGGGTCTCTCTCAATTCGTCCACTAGGAAAAGATGTCACTTCCCCGGCTTCTGCACGGCTCGGAAACTAGTAATACCCTCATTCGCTGGCATAGGGTACCACGAATCGAAGGCGAACAAGCGCTTCGTGTGCAGCCGCTTCTATGGCCATTTGCGGAGTCGGCATAGATTTCCCTAGGATGGAGACTTCCGTTGGGTCTTGGTTTGCGTCTACGGGAGGGATGTGTACTGCTGCCCAATATTTCGAGGTGGAAGAGGTGATCCTCGATTTGAGCAGCTCGGACTGGGGTGGCTGGGTAGAACCCATGGTACTGCAGGTAAAGTCCCACAATATTTTAACAAAACTACCCGGGGTTGAATCCGGGGTTCTCAGATAAATGCTAGGGCTCGGCATGGCAAGAAATGGTTGTGAGGGTGGTGCACAAGACGAGGGGTACTTGGCACGGTCACGAGGTGGCCTTTTATATAGCAACTGGGCTGGGTTATTTACCGCGGTGAGGGGCACTTGTTTGCTGGTTCTGCTCTCATGGGGGTCGGGGGCAAAGCCACAGATACACACATCTCAAAAAAGTGACGTGTTACTGTGGGTTCCGTTGGGGTTGGTTTTGGTAGCCACGCCCAGGATTAAAATGTAGCCGTACACCAACGCACTCATGCATGGCCACTATTCAAAATAGGGATGCACAAGCAGGTAGCCCTCCAGTATGGCGATACATGATCACACAATTACAGGGTGTGGGGTATACTAAGACTTGGTACTACTCGAGTGACTTAGTCTACCTCGTTCATATCTAAGCGGGCGTGCCTTGCGGCTGTTGAGTTTTCTCCACGAGCTTCACCGTCGGAGTTAGCTGCAGGGGGTTGCGGAATTGCAGGGTCGGGGTAGTGATGATGACCATCGCGGGGATTGTTGGCCACAATCCCGTTGGAGTGTGTTCCCAAAAGGCGACGAAGCACTTCTGGGGTCATCAAAGCACCTTGGTTGATGGCTAGGGCTGACCTCAAGGTCTCGATCGGTTGTCCGAATAGCACGACTGGATTGTCGGCGTCGGGCTCATCTTCTCTTCTTGCTGGGGGTCGGCGGATCAGTTCTCCGCGAGTTGCGATCAGATCGAGGGTGATTTGATCGAATAGTCCCTCTAGTGCGCTTACATAGCGCACCAGATGCAATAATGCAGGATCCGTCTCGTGATCTCCGTTGGCAACTTGTGGTGGTCTACCATACCCGTCACAGCTGGGGTAGTAGTAGAAGGAGCGACAGCTAACTCGGGGTGACAAGTGCCGGAGTTGAACTATAGCTTCTCGAGCAGCTAATTGGATGGCTTGTGGCTCAAAGGAAGTTGTCCTTCCGGTGAACCTGTAGGGGCGTTCTGGTGAAAAACCCCTACCATAGATGTGCACAGTGGCCCAAAATTGACGGCTCTCACCGCTCATGGACCCTTGCTACACAACATATTCTGGGGGCTCTTCTAATGCAAAGGCACGGCAGGTGAGGTTTGCTAGCACGGTCACAAAACCTCCAAGGTTGGTTGCTGTGGTCTCATTGTGAACAATGGGGCCAAGCATTATGGCATGGTGTGGGGGTAGAGGCTGTGCTGTGCTGGGTTGAGGCTAGCGTGCCCTTTTATAGAAAAAGGGAACGGAGTCTTCCTTCGCACGCTTGCGAGAAAGACTATTTAGGGGCTGGTCACTAGCGTGTGACTGGCAGGTTAGGCTGATAGGTTGGGCACCGACTGCCAAAAGGTGTCGGGTCACTGTGTGGCTATCTCACGCGAGAAGCTTGGCCGGGGTGTGGTTAAGGTCTGGTGGGTTGGTTTACCAAGGTGTTTCGACCTGGCTAAGATAGGATTAACCAATGGTCAGCCTGGCTCTGATACCAAGTTTGTCAGGATCAGGTTTTTTCGGGATATTAATTTCCCAAAAGCGGCCCTTGTGCTCACCAGCCCCAGGATTACTGTTAGCTGATGAGACACCAACTTGTTACAGAAACTCCAAGCAAACTACAAAATATGTAGTACAAGACCATTCTGGCCTATGGGTACAACAATTGGTTTCTAGTGGTTGATGGCGGAAGCGGTTTGCGAATCATCAGCGTCTATGGGACTCCATTTCCCTTAGGAAGAGCTGACCAGGATAACTCCTATCTTCGCGAGGCCGCTATCTCCATTCCGTAGGTTCTGGGGCTGTCATCGCAACGTTCCTTTCCATGCAAGAAATCTGGCCAAGACAATAGCCAGGGACAAGCCAGTGAGTACTTTGAATGTACTCGCAAACATTAAGAACACAGGTATAATATGGCCACTGATAATCATGCTTTAAAATATAGTATAATCAGTTCGATAGTTATGAAATAAGGCTCATGATGCACGCAAGTAGATCATTTAAATAAAACATGAGTAAGCAATCAGGGTGTAGAAAGGCAGAGCACCGATCGGGTGTCTGAAGCAATGCCTCAAAAGATAATAATATGAAGCATGCCTCAGTCGGGCGTCTGCGCGACACCACATAAAGGGCTTATAAGTAGATAAAATATCAAGCATGCCACAGTCGGGCGTCTATGCGACACCGCATAAAGGGCTTATAAGTAAATAAAATAACAAGCATGCCACAGTCGGGCGTCTGTGCGACACCACATAAAGGGCTTATAAGTAAATGAAATGACAAGCATGCCACAGTCGGGCGTCTGTGCGACACCACATAAAGGGCTTATATAACAATAATCACAGTGAGTACCCAGGAGGTAGAACCGTCCCAGGGATACTCAATAATTCAAATAACATAAATGGTTAGTCCATAATAATAATAATAATAATCATCATACGTCACAAGTTATGATCCATGTTCTGGTTTAGTAGTTTCTCCTCCGAAGACCGACACTAAGACCGACACTTGACCCATCCCAGACTGTAGTCCTTAACCATGGACACAGCTATTCGAATAGGTATAATATCTCTGCAGAGGGTGTACTCTTTACCCACTAGCAACGGATTCCTTTAGTCCATCGGGACTAATTCCGTCCACGGTCTTTTGATTGAAAACACACCTGACCGCACACACCAGCCTAACTCACCAGTGTCTGGAATCACCCTTGACACCTGTTAAGAAAAACTCTAAGTGGGGAGGCTACAACCTCGACTAGCATGGGATCAAAAAATTTATACCGTGTGCAAACTGGGGGAGCTACCCCCTTCGGCTACAACCGAAAACACCCATGCCCCCGGACCGGATGACTGGCTTTAATCCAGGGCCATGGAACCCTCATCGCGGTCTCTCTGTACGGTGTGTGCTAGACAGGGGTTGACAACTTACTGAACCGTACCCTACCTGCGGCAGGGACAAGTGGCAGCACGAAACAAGTATGGGGGTTACTGGAACAAGACTCGATCTATGGCCGACTCAAGAGGCTTAAGTATTTCCTGCATGATTAGCTCAAGGATAATATTTCACACCCATCAGACACAACCACCACTCATCATACCTCCCCTGCCCCGCCAGTCATAACCGCCTCGACGAGGGACAAGCTCGTGTCTACACAAGACAGAGACTTTCCCGGATCCTTCCCGGTAGGCATGAGAGGCATATGAGGGTGATTGCTATCACAAGTATGTCCATTTCCAACAGCAAAAATTTCCATCTTTGCACTCAAAGCGTATGATCATATTGTCACAAACACATAACGGATACTCCGTGTCACGATGGTGTTGTAACTGTATCAAACATCACACGATAATAGTATGCCTGAGTTCAGAATTGCTTGCCTTCAAGGTGTGGAGAGGTGAGGTGCCCTCCAAAACTTTTGAAAGTTATATCTCCCTTCCAAATTCCTATTTTCAAAAATATTCAAATAACACATACTTCAAAAACAGTACAAAAAGTTGTCCTAATTATTTTTGAAATAAATCTTAAAATAAACTAGGTGAAATTTGAGAGAGGTAGGAAAAGGAGTCAATTCATTTGGAGTTTTATTTAAAAAGATATAGCCAGTCAAAGTTTCAATCAAACTCTGTTTTTTAAATAACACAGAAAAGAAAATGTTTCGACGAGAATACGCTTTCAAAGTAGGGGAGACGTACTTTCGACTGTTTGCGTTTTCACTTAAAACACGCGGGCGGGGCTGGGTCGCTGACAGTGGGTCCAGGGGGCCCACTGGTCAGGTTTGACCAGTCCTCTCTCCCTCCTCTTCCTCTGCCCGAACGGAGGCGAGGCTCCGCCGATCAACGGGATGGATCTGCTAGACCGGTGCGGTCCTCCCGGTGGTCGTTGGGTCGGCGGGGGTGGAAGGAATCGCCGGCGATGAGCTCCGCGGCGGAGGAAGCTTCGGGTGAAATTGGGGTTCTGGGTTGCGGTGGCTCTGGGTTGCATTTGAGGGGTTGGGCAGCTCCGCGAGGTTGAGGGGAGTCGAGTGGTGGCGCTAGATGGACGGGAGGGGCTCGGGTTGTGACGCACGGCACCGGAACAAGGCGGAGACCGTACAGATTGGAGACGGGGAAGAAAGCTTCCCGCCGTCGACTGCTGGCCGTGGTAACTCTAGAGAGGTGGCTTGAGGTCGCTTGAATGCTTAGTCGAGCTCGGGGTTCCCTTTTATAGGCGGCCAAGGTCGGTTCTGCGGCGGCCGTGGATAAGCTCGTCGGCGACCGTCATTCTGTCGGGGCAGGGCGACGTGGCGGCGACGAGCGCTAGCGGACGCGTTTGCGGATGAGATCGAGTTGTCCCAGGGGCAGCTGGCGCGCTGGGGAGGCTCGGGCGGTGCTGCCATGGCCGGGGCCTGATGTGGCCGGCCGCTAGTTGCCACGGCCGACCTGACGGCGGCGCTGTAGAGCTCCAGGGGCAGCTCTGCGGCGAGGGGAGGGGTCGGGGCGTCGACTGGGCGAGGGGAAGGGCCAGAGCGAGCGCGAGGCGTCGGCAGCGGGACGCGGCGACTCGCATGCACGCACGTGCAAAATGCGCGCTCTGGGCGGGCCCAGAGCGTGCACGCCAAGCATTCGGCGAAATGCCCTAGCATGCTAGGCGGCGTGGGTGGAGCTAGGGATTAGCAGGTCTAGGCTAGGGTCTCTTAGGAGATTAATGGACATGCCAGTAGGTACAGAGGGGCAAGATCACAATGCAAAACCAAAATCGTGCCAAAACTGGACATGCACACCAGGTGTTTGACATAATGCCAAAGGCACCTAGGCAACTCTTGGGGTGGCCGAAATCTCCAGATCAGAGTCTCTTTGGATGAATAAGAGAGTGGTGAGGTTAGTTTGTCAAAAGCAGAAACTTGTCAGTTCAAGTTTGTGAGGAAATTGATTTTGGATAGAAAGGGAAAGGCACCATTGCATGAACTTAAAATCCTCCAATGAGTCCACTCTCCTGGACTTAAGGGTTTAGCAGGATGGGCTATAAGTAGGAAAAGGAATCATGGGTAAAAGAACAAGAGAAAAAGGGGTTGCAGTACAAACCACCAAGATGGATCAGAATGAAAAAGAGGTTGATTCACTCAATTTTTTCAAAGAACATAAAAGGGCTTTTGCATAAAGTTGCATAATATACTCCTATTAACATCCCATCATTTTGGTGGAAGCTAGAAAGGAATATTTAAATGGGTTGTAGTGCAAAATTGCCCACTAGACCAGATTTGAAAAATTGGTGTAGAGCTCAAAATATTAAATGAATGGAATATATTTTTGCATAAAATTGATTTAAAAACTTCACATGACATCTCCAAATTTTGGTGAAAATTTTAAATAAATTTATCAAGTGGTTGTAGTTCAAAAAGAGCTCCAAAACTAATGAAAAATCATTTTAAGGAATAAATCTCAGAGAGAAATGCTTGTGCAAACAAATTCCACTGATAATAGGAATGCTTTCTTGAGAGGGTAAACAAGCCCAATAATATATTTGAAAGGTTGTCACTTGGGGTAAAACTCCATAATAACCAAGAAAGAATGGTTCTGAAATCAATGGAAAATCCAGAAAATGAAAGTTTGAATTTCCTGGCAGAATTTTAGTTAATAAAACAAGGTCAAAATTTTGGGGTGTCACAAAAGCCAATTTTCCCCTACAACAATGGAATAGATTTTAGTTTTACTATCATGGTAGTTGAAACATCATTGAGAAGGTTCCTCCAACTCAATCCCAATTAAAGTGATTAACAACCCAACAATATTAATTCAACATGATGAGATACATGTGATAACCCAAGTACTAGATACTCAAGAATTGTCCATAACCGAGGACACGGCTAACCATGATTAGATTGTACACTCTGCAGAGGTTTGCACACTTTTCCCCACAAGACTCGATCTCCTCCGTTGGATTTCTCGCACTACAGGGTGTTTGAGAAACGGATGACCGAGACACAGTCTTTCAGAAACATTAACTCTCTACTCCGGACAGACCATACCAAACCTACAACCCACTACCTGCTGATCTGCCTCTTCAAGAGCTTCACGTAACTTACTCAACTATGCTAGAGCCCATAATAGCTTGTGGCTGCACACGGAAATTTCTAGCATGAATCATCTCAGTTCCCTTTGAGCCTGGGTGGCGGTCCATAGGAAGATCACACGGGTACTCCGGGATTTCCAAAAAATACAGGCAACACTAGGTACTCCAGGTGCCTCAATCCACCCAGTTGTTTGATTAAGTTGCCACCTTAAGTTGAACCATTAATTTAACAATCTCACATCTGTCATGGATTTCACTCAAACCCAAACCATGTCTACGAGCATAGCATAGCATAGTAATATAAGCAACACGTAGAGTAACTCCCAAGGGTTTGAATGTAACAGGGCAATAGGTTCTTCCTCATCAACTACTTCCCAACCCACAAGTTAATGACATCCTAATCATGCAATGTTTGAGGATTGGAACTAATGCATAAAAACTGGGTGATAAAGGGGTATGATCAAAGTGTTACTTGCCTTGCTGACGATCTGCGAAACCTAGGGACTCGTAGTAGCATGCTTCACACTCTGGGTGTTCTATCACAAGCAAACAATAGCATACATAAGTAACAAGCAACGATGCACAAGCAAAACTCAAATAAAAGAGGTTGACCAGTAAGTTCAGATTAAGAACTTTGCTTCGCAAAAAGAATCAAATCAAATGGAGCAACGAAACTCAAACGGCGAAAGAAAGAAGCTTCGTTTACTAATCTGAAACTAGGTCAAATTTTACAGTAGAGAAAACTTGTTTGAGTTGGTTAAACGAAAAGAGGGTTTCGAGATGAAACTCTAGGCGCTTGAATCGCCTGATTCCGACTAACGAGCGAAATGATAAACAGAAACTAAGATCGGATCAGAAATCGTGATCAGAGAAAATCGCGGATTAAATCCGATAAAAGAAAACTGACGAACAGACTAATGAACGAGCGTTCATTAGCTGTATCTAACGGGCGAAGAACCGTTCGTTAGCACGAATGTTCGGACGAACGTCCGCTAACTAGAAGAACCGAGAAAAACCGGCGAATCCGAAAAAAACGGATCTAGGGTTTCAAAAAAAACCGAATGGTTTCATAAAAAACCGGTGGCGGAGTCCGACGACTACCTCCGGCGAGGGGTCCGGCCAGGCGAGGTGCGGCGGCGGAGCGGCGGCTCATGGGGGCGGCGGCGGCAAGGCGGCGGCGGCAAGGCGGCGGTGGCTAGGCGCGGCGCCGGCGGCAGGGATAGGCGGCGGTGGCTGCGGCGGCGGTGGCGGTGGTGGCAACGCGGCGGCTGCGGGGCTAGGCGCGCGGCGGTGGCTGCGGCGGCGGTGGAGGTTTGGGGTGGGGTGGCGGCGTATATAAAGGGACGAGGCGGGGCGGCTTGGAGGAGGGGTCAAGGCAGCAGCGGTGGAGTGGAGT
This sequence comes from Triticum urartu, assembly GCF_056163025.1. Taxonomy (NCBI): domain Eukaryota; kingdom Viridiplantae; phylum Streptophyta; class Magnoliopsida; order Poales; family Poaceae; genus Triticum; species Triticum urartu. The sequence continues at coordinate 81,924,042 of NC_141875.1, forward strand.
CCGGCTTGGACTCCTTGTCCGAGTCGGCGGAGGCGGCGCGCGCGCAGGGGCAGTGGCGGCGGCCTGGCTCGGCTGGGCCTTACGCCCAGTCGGGCGCGAGAACTTAAAAAAAAAAATTCGCCGACCGAAATAAAATCCTAGAAAAATAAATAAAAAACTAAAAATGCCAAAATAAATTTTCACCGTCTAAATAAAATATTTAGAACGAGATAAACATTTTCTTGGCCCTAAAATGCAATTTTGAAAACGTGCAATTTTTCTAATGCAAACAAAATTGCAACAAAATCCAAATGGAACAAATATTTGATTTTAGTATTTTTCCTCCAATATTTCATTTATTTTGGAGAAGTCATATTATCTCCTCTCTTGTATTTTAGTATGAAATATTTTCGGAGATAAAAATAATTAAAACCAAAATCCTTGTTTCAAAATTTGATAAAAGAATCAAATATGAAAACCGAGAAAATCCCCAACTCTCTCTGAGGGTCCTTGAGTTGCTTAGGATTTCGAGGATTACGGAACGGAAAAGCAATAAAACATGATATGCAATGATGATCTAATGTATAACATTCCAAATTGAAAATTTGGGATGTTACACCGATGAGAGGAGCGTTGGTGATGACGATGGCGATGATTTCCCTCTCCCGGAGGGAAGTTTCCCTGGCAGAACAGCTCCGCCAGAGCCCTAGATTGGTTCCACCAAGGTTCCGCCTCGTGGCGACAAAGTTTCGTCCAAGAATATGGCTTATGGTTTTTTTCTCATCGAAAGACCTCATATAGCAGAAGATGGCCATCAGAGGGCCACTAGGGGGCCCACGAGGTAGGGGGCGCACCCAGGGGGGTAGGGCGCGCCCCCCACCCTCGTGGGCAGGGTGTGGCCTCCCTAGTGAACTTCTTCCGTTGTGTATTTTTTATATATTCTGAAAACGTCTTCCGTGAAGCTTCAGGACTTTTGGAGTTGTGCAGAATAGGTCTCTAATATTTGCTCCTTTTCCAGCCCAGAATCCCAGCTGCCGGCATTCTCCCTCTTTATGTAAACCTTGTAAAATAAGAGAGAATAGGCATAAGTATTGTGACATAACGTGTAATAACAGCCCATAATGCAATAAATATCGACACAAAAGCATGATGCAAAATGGGCGTATCACCCATACACAGGAAGGGTCGAAGCGCGGATCTTTCACATATGTAGCTAAAAGCACCAAGTTAATATTAGAAGCTAAACAACAATTACACAATGGTGTAGCACAACACTCTTTTATAATATGTCTATATACATCTGTATGTGGTAGTCCATTTGAAATCTCTAAAAAGACAAATATTTAGGAACGGAGGGAGTATCTTATAACATCCAATATACTCACATATTAGATGAATTAACATCTTATATTATGGGCCGGAAGGAGCTTAGTGCATTCTTACAAATTATCGGCTGATTAACTGCTGTATCCAGGGGTTATAGTTAGTTTGAGCTAGTTCAGGCTCAAATAGCCCAAAAGTATATCTAAACATCGAGGCTAGTTTGAGCTAGTTGCATCTATAACTCACCCAAAAAAACTATCCAACCCAAGAGGTGCTAAGGAGCTAGTTCTCCTAGTGCATTTATTGTAAATCTAACCCTGCCATCAAAACAACTCTTTGGATGGAGTTAGTTCAGGGTTAGTAATGAGCTAGAAACTAACTGTAACCTCTAGCTAAGTTGAGTATCCAAACAAGGTTGTGTTGTTGTTGCTGCTGCTCTTCTACGTATATCTAGACATCATTAGAACATTAATGTAACACTCTTCCTTGTTGCTATGTAGCCTAGGATTAGGCTAGGTCGAGGGGCTTGGCCGGGTCGAGCGACCCGGCCAAGCGCGAGCCGGCTTGAGGGGCGATGCTGGCCCCGTCATTTTTAAAAAGGATCCGGGTTCCGTTGCCTGCCCGGGGTTCGTTCCCCCGACAGTAGTCCCGAAGCTGTGAAGGTCCGCTGTCTTTGGATGGGAGGGCCTTCGCAGTTTCCACCTTTGAAGGAGGCAAATTTTTAGACCGCCTGACTCGGTAACAACCATTGTGTTTCGGCTTCCGGAAGTCGGATCGCTGCATCCCGGGAGCGGCGGGAAACCGAGGAGTTCACCGAATCCTTGAGGCAATCTTTTGGGATTCGCGCGGGCGCCACGTGGCGTTGGGAGCCGGAGGGGCCTGACAGGCCACGCGTGTGACGGGATGGGGTGACGCGCTGGGGACCGCGGCCGCGCGCCCTCGGCCCACGTACGTGGATTTCTTGCAATGTCCACGAGTTGGTTGCCATTCTCAAGGCAGTTATTGCACGCGTACGTACGCATTTATTGAGGGGAAGTGGGAAAGGCGAGTGCAAACGATCCCAGTCCCCCACGTTTCGAACCGTGGCTTATAAATTGAGGCGAGTAGGGGTCAGCGGAAATCATTCTCGCTCGCGCCCCTGCCTTCGTCTTCCTTCCTCTGCTTCTTGCAACCACCGCACTGTGACGCCCGTTGCTTTGAGCAGAGCTTTGTAGCCACCTTCTTCTTTTTTCTCTCGCATCTTTGTCGATGGCGCTGCCGTCGGGCTCATGGATGGGCTCGACCGTCACCCTCGAAGACATCACCTATCTCCGCACCACCAGGCGCCTGCCGGGGAAGACGAAGGTCGCCGCGTGCCTCCCGCAGGGCGAGCGGGAGCCGCGGCCCGTGGGCATGGAGCGCGTCGCCTTCCTCTCGCACTTCAAGCGCGGGTTGGGCTTCCCGCGAGTGGCTTCTTATGCGACTTCCTGGAGTTCTACGGGCTCCAGCCCCATGATCTAGGCGCCGACGCCATTGTGCAGTTGTCGGGCTTCGTCACCCTCTACAAGGGGTACCTGGGGGTCGAGCCTTCGATCGACCTCTGGGTGCGTTTGTTCTCCCTTAAGCAGCAGGGGCCGAGGACCGGAGAGATGTCCAAGTGCGCGGCCGCCGTCATCTCCAAGTGGTCGGGCACTGACTGCCCGAAGATGCAACTGGAGGATTCTGCCAAGAAGTGGCAGAATTCTTTCTTCTAAGTCTGCAACCTTGGCACAGACTACATCAACTTGCCGCCCTTCGTCAACTCGCTGCCGAGGGAGAAGCAGAATTGGGGGTACTACCCCAAGAATCCGTCGCAGGAGGTGCTCAACCTGTGCGAGCGGGTGTAGGTGATGAAGAAGCGGGAGGGGCTCACCAGCATCGACCTCAGCACCGCCTTCATCGTCCACCGGGTGCTGCCGCTGTAGCAGCGCAGCCACCTCATCGGTCAGATGACCGGCCTCCAGGACCCTAACCGCATGGCGAACACGCGGCTGGGCGCGGACCAGGTTGCACGCTGGGTCCCCGTACAGCCACGCGAACCCGGCACCATCGGTGAGTCCTTGGTCTCCATATTTCACTGCTGCTTGTCTTCTTGTCCGCTCGATGCAACGCGGGAGGTGCTTCTGAATGACATTCGGCATCCTTACGACCGGGCGCGGGCGCAGGTGGTGCGTGTCGGCTCGGAGGAGCCCGAGGCCCACGGCGGAGAGGAGGAGGCGACCGCCAAAGCGGGCACAGGGCGCCGAGCAGGTAAGTATTGCGTTTATTTCTTGAGTCGCCCGGCGCGGGACGGTCTTGAGGGGCTGACGCGAGACGTTGATGTAGCGGCGCCGGGTGGAGGAGACGGCCGCGCGGCCGGGGCCGGGTCGTCTCGGGGGGGGGGGGCGCCGGCGGTGAGCAGGCCACACAGAGAGGACAGCGTCGCGCCGCGGGCCCCGACCACGAAGCGCGCGGCGGACCCGGACGGGGTGGCGAAGCCACCCGCTAAGAGGAGTTGCGCCGCACTGCAGGAGAGGGCGGCGAGGCCCGTCGTTTCGGTGCTGCCGGGGTGAGTTTCTTTTTTGGCTTGAACCGAGTTGCCGAGCAGCTCTGCTTGGCCTGTATTTAGTTTGTTTTGCGTCTCAGGTCACCGATCTCGCTGGCGCTGGCAGCGGTGGATGCAACGTCCGTCGAGGGCGCCGCGTTCCGGAGGAGCTGGTCCGGCACCATCGACCGAGACGGGGAGGAGGAGGAGCGGGAGGATCCGGACTTCGGTCTGGATCCGGCCGACGCCGAAGGCCTAGCCTGGCGGGACCAGAACCAGGCCGAGGCGGAGCTGGAGGCGGCGTCGACCCAGGCCTAGTTAGCGTCGTGGCGACGTGGACGCGAGCCGACGTGGCCGGAGATGCCGGCTGGGACGGTGGCGGCGGCGACGATCTTCGTGCCGTCGTGTGAGGAGGAGCACGGCCAGGGCTGCCGTGCAGACGTGGTGGACCTCGAACAGGAGGTCATGGTCGTTGGGGATGACACCCTGCTGCGGAGCGACATGGCCGAGCGGGCGGGGGCCAACGGAGGCGGCGGTGACGCCGTCTTGGGGGAGGCGTCGCGGACGGAGACGGCGGGGGCGGCTCGGACGCCGACGAGCGAGGCGCCATCGGTGGTGGAGGCGCAAGCCACTCGGCCCACCGAACCGGCTTCGGTGCCGGAGAGGGCACCGGAGAAGGCGCCGGAGGGGGCACCGGCCTCAGGGGAGGCGGCCAGCGGGGAGCACGCCCTGGTGCTCAGGACCGAGGGTCGTCGGGTCGCAGCCGACGCAGGCGGGACTGGCGAGGTCTTCTTCGGGCCTCCAACCCAGGAAGAACCGGCGATGGCCACTGTGACCAGGCGCCTGCGAGGGCGGGCAGACTAGATCCAGGCCTTCACCCCGGCTGAGGTCGAGGCAACACATGAGCTGGAGCACGCCGTGTTCGTAATTTTTTCATTGCCTTCTACTTTTTCCTTTTTCACTACTTCTTCCTTGTGGGGGCGTGCCAGCGCACCCATTGGGTGTAGCCCCCGAGATTCACGCCAACTACGTAGTAGTTGGGTCGGATCTTATCTTGCTGTCTTGTATTGATCGTTGCTTTCTGCAGTAACTGGATGCCTACTGGGTCGGTGTCTTCAACCGACTCCTTGAGAAGCACCGCAGTCTCAAGGAAAGGCTCGCCGCCAAGGAGGAGGAGCTCGCGCCACGGTAGGTACTTTTCTTGCATGCTCTTTTCTAGTGGGGGCGCGCTAGCGCACCCACTGGGTGTAGCCCCCGAGATTCGGGCCAACTGCATAGCAGTTGGGTCGAATCTTAAAGTTGTACTTTGTTTGTGAGTCTCTCTTCTCTAGCCGAGGTGTTGTCTTCGAGGACCCGGCTGATTCGGGCCGGTTTCCACTACGACCGGCTCGTTGCTGACGTCGGTCGGCTTGGAGCTGAGGTGGAGAGGGCGAGGCCGGAGGCGACGGGAGCCCGGCGAGCGCTCGACGAAGCCAGCCAGTTGCAGGAGCAGCTGGCGGGCGACAAGGGCCGTCTTGAGGCCGAGGTGGAGCACCTCAAGGCGGAGGCCTCCAAGGTTGTGGAGGCGCAACAAGCCCTTGCCGAGGCGGACCAGCAACGCGGCAAGCTGTCCGACGACAAGGGGTAGCTCTAGGCCGAGGTGGAGCGCGTGAAGAGAACCAGCCATAGTGGAGGAGACCCGGAAGGAAGAGAACCGGCGCCGCGAGGAGGCCGTGAAGGTGGCCGAGGACAAGGAGGCCGAGCTGAAGGCGGCCCTTGCCAAGGTTGCCGATCTGGAGAAGACGCTCCAGGAGCGTGACCGCACCATTGCCCGGGAGCGGCACAGTACGTTGCTCGAAGCGCAACACCTGGAAGAGTCCTTTTCTAGTAAGTGCTTTCCTTTGGTTTTGTTGTTGCCGGGTTGGGACTCCGGCTTCTTGTTTTTGGTGACTTTTCTTCTGACTTGCTTTTCTTTTCGACAGGGGCCTTCCCGGAGATGCGCCGGCTGGCGGAGGAGGCGGTCTGCTTTCAGCACGACCCGCAGGGGATCGTCAGCTCCGGGACTGACCCGCGGGTGGCCTGCACCTTCCTGGAGATTGTGGCTGCCGCAGAGGCCCGTCTGTGAGTCTTGAGCGAGGAAATGGGGCTGCTCTCTGAGGCCGGCACGGCGATGACGGCGGCCCTCTGGCCGGGTGCCGTCACGCCAACCAGCTTCACGCGGTTGGCGCGGTGGTTGCAGGCGGGCCCGGACCATCTTCATGAGTGGCAGGTTTCTGCCACCCGTGCCGGCGCTGAGATGGCGCTCAAGTTTGCGGTGTCTTAGCATCCGGATGTGGCGCTGGATGCGTTGATGGGCCAGCGGGCCGGCTCGGAGAGCCCGCCGCAGGTGGAGGCTAGACGGATCGCCGCCCAGGACAGCTACATTGCCGAGTTCGCCTTCCATGACGAGTTCCAGTCGGAGGAGGCGAAGGATGGCGGAGTCGTGCCTGCTGACGACTACTGCCTGCTTCTGGACGACTTAGAGGGCAGTTCTGAGGAGACGGACGTATACCGCGACGCGGACGCCCGGGAGGAGGATACCGGCACCTCAGCGGACCCGGGAGCTGCGCGATCCAGCGACGGGAATGCCTAATTTTCAACTTAGTAAAAATTTCTGTTAGGTAGCAGGTCCACCCACCCACTGGGGATTAGCCGGGTGTAATGAACTCTGGCCTTGGGCCTGTTTCTGAATTTATGATGTATGAGCTTTGTGAATGTTTGCGCTCTTGCTTTTCATTTTTTCGAGCCGTTTTCTTGCACTCTCCCCTCCCGAGCTTCTCCCCCGTGAGTCTGACGGCTGAGGCTCCGGTCCGTGACAAGGGTGACGGTGTCCTGGACTAGGGGATACTCACCACGTCGTCTCCATTGGATTGGGCCAAGGACCCCCATGGCCGTATGCTCATGGGCCAGTTCCGACAGCCGATGTATACACGAGGAAAATTCCACAAGACTTGGTGATCAAGACAAAGACTCCTCTCCACCAGCGTATTCAACTAGGACTCTTGTTATCCTAGGCCTCTGGTACATTATATAAGTCGAGGCCAGGCTAGTCGGTAGATTATTATGACATTACTCATCATACCTATAGGGTTTAGACCACAACATATGATCTCGAGGTAGAACAACTCTTGTAACCCCTATACTCATCAAAATCAATCAAGCATGAAGTAGGGTATTACCTCCATCAAGAGGGCTCGAACCTGGGTAAACATCGTGTCCCCTGTCTCCTGTTACCATCGATCCTTAGACGCATAGTTCGGGACCCCCTACCCGAAATCTACTGGTTTTGACACCGACAATGGTGCTTTCATTGAGAGTTCCGTTGTGTGATCGGCAAAGGATCAATGGCTCACCCGAAGATAAACTGCGACGCCGGCATCTTCGTCGCCGGCTCGACTGGTCACCTCGGCTCGACCGAGGACCGCGCTTCATCTCCGATCACCATGTTCGGACGGGGGCCTTCACCAACATCAACTCCGATCTCTATCAAGATTATGGAGGAATCATCCATGGAGCTCGGGGGCTCAACGTCAACATTGCTCACGGGTGACCGTGCTATTTTTCCGAACAGCGAACTTGTATTCGCTCCCACAACTTCCTCGAGCATTTCTTTGACGATTCCTTTGGTGGAATTGTGCGTAATTGGGTCTAAAACAATCATGCAAAATTTCGTCGAGTTGTGATGGAGGAATCTCCGGCAATCTACGATATGCCGGAGCCCTGTCAAATCTGGACGAAAATCTGGACAAGTTTAGTGCGTGGTCTCCAGCACCTATCTCGGACGTCTTTTGGAAGATCCAACCGTTGATCGGCTGTGGAATTCCTATATCTACCACCCCACAAAATTTCAGCTCAATCCGACCGTCCAAATTCCAGGAACCTTCCGATTAGTGCATCACCTTTCAGATTTGTTTTCTGCGCAAATACAGATCCGACAAGAATTCATGTTTCTTTAAGAACGTGATATTGGACAGCCTTTTTAAAGGAAATTTTCTTCTATGGTATTGTGTGTTATTTTTAACACGTGCCTATAAAATTTTAAGCATTCTTTGAGGCACTCTTTACCATCACGCTGGTGTCACACCAGTCCAGTAACATTGCTCCACGTCTGCCGACCTGCGCTAGACAGATCGTCGCTTCATCGAGCCGAGCCTAACCTTATCGGATCATTATCTCGGCAAGCCGAACAAGAGTTCGGCACCGCGAAGGATAAATCATCACCAACACCATCACCCCACGGATTGCACGGGTCAGGCGCGCCGACATTGCTGCTCGATCAGTTCATCAATCCGGCATTGACCGCGTCACAAGTTATGACCAACGTCGGCATGGCCGCACTGTTGCTTTTTCAAGCCGATGTCCATCACGCTGAACGGCTTCAACACCTCGGCTGACATGGTAGCTGCAACGTCTCTTTACTGACCCGCTCCGTCATCTCGGCTACACCGAGGACTTCGCTATTTCTTCATCAACATACTTCGGTGACTTCGGCGTCACCAGCCGACCAGCTTCGTCACGTTAGCTGGACCGGGGGCTTTGCCTTGGCGAGCCCACCTTTGCCAGCACCGCCATGCCGTCGCTTTATCGCCCATCAGGCAATAGGTGTGCGGATCTAGTCCCAATTTTGGGAGTAACCTTTCTTCATATTGCTGCAACACATAAACCAGGTGCTATTAATCCGAGTTTTTTTGTTTGGGTTTATTTTCCCAAGGAATTATTACTCTGTTTTGTTTCATCATCTATACACAGGTCTATCAAATGGTGGCCGCATTAACAACAGTAGCGTGGTGGTTCGGTCAGTTTCCGTATACAGTTCGGCGAATGCCGCATCCGAAACTCAGACCGGCCTGCGAATTCAGGCTTGGCCATGCCTTCATCGCGTCACGCCGACGCCCTGCATTGACATGACTTCGGCGCCAGGCCACATCTCTTTCAATAAATTATTTTTGCGAAAAGCAATTATCCTTTTTGGACCGCACTATTTTATGTGTGTAGGTGATCGACTTCGACTGCGTCACGCGGTTACTTTGGCAAGCCGACGTCGTTGTCCCAATCGGCTCGCGTGATCACCTTGTTGGTCGAATCGCCATACCGGCATGTTTGGTTGCCTCGGGGACTTCGGCATCGCTGAGATAGCTCTACCTCATCGAGTGTTCGTCACATGGGCCATATTTTTTTATTACTCACTTTGCATAAATTATTAATTATGCAACATTTTTACTATTATTATTACTATTATCTCCGGTTTGCACTATTTTTTGTGCACAGGTAAATGATCTGGGTCAGGCAGTGTTGTCACCTCGGTTGGACGTGGGGCTTCGTCAACACTTCGTTAACCCACCCCGGGGACTTCGGCGTGACTCTGTCGGCCTGCATTGGTCGTGCTATGTCACCACTTCGGAGTGCCGAGCTCTTTGCTCCGCCACCTCGGGACCGCCTTGGGGAATGGAACCTTGTCCCACATCAAGCTCGGACCGCGTCATAAATGCCGAAGACATTAACCAGCTAACTTGCTTTCATGCTCAAAAACTTACAGTTTTAAATTTTGTTCGGTTTGACCAAGCATTATACCTTTTTGGCAAAAAAGTTGTTTGTGACAAAATTCCTTGTCAAAACTTTGTTTGTGACACACAAATTCAAATACCCCGTTTATTTAGGGGCTTCCTTTATGAAGCCTTTCCTCTTGCATATGATTATACTTGTATGGCTTCGTTCCTTGTTCGTGTATTACACACAATATGCACCATGTTGACTTAAGTGTTTCGCAAGCTGGGTTGCCTGTTCTTACCCCTACATTCGCGATTGTTCGGCTAGGCGGTAAAGGGGGCACCTCTGTGATTGCTACTACCGGGTCATCCGAGTTAGTACCTCAGACTGGGTGAAGCCGAAAGCTAGCGCTCTTATTGTTTTCAATCATGGTCGGCACACAACGGAACTCATGAGTACAATAAATCTATTGCACAAGTCTCATAGTAACAATGACCAACTGAAGAAAGGTATCGGTGGAGGTACTATTTTCTTCGAAGTTGCTTCTTACACTTCGTTAGTAATATAGCATAAGTTCCCTGAGCGTGCTTTGTCTATTACAGCCTTATGGCCTGATTGCCTGGTTATCGGAACATAGTCCATACTTTCGACAGGTGGAGTACATGACACTTTTCGGTCCTTAAGCGAAGTGGGAGAAGCCGAAGGCTGGTTAAGACGTGTTTAAAGTCTGGGTGAACACAGATATGATATAAGTACATTGGTACATACAATCATTATACATAATTTTTTTTTACCCAAGTCACTTGGGGGCTCTTAAAATTTATATGAGCTGTTTTATAGTAAATGTGTTTTCTCCTTGGTCGTTGCAAAGTCTTTTTCTACCGCTCGAGTTCAGTTCGCTAAACAGGCCTCAAAGAAGTACTCCGCCTTTGGGATAAGGAGATCGAAGCCGTAGGCTGGCCTGCTTGAAGTGTTGAGATCGGGTGTGTCATGTTAAAGCACAACAGAAGCACAATTTTTTTTCTTTTTTCCAATTTTCGGATTGGCACCGAACACTTGATCTTTTTCGGACGTCAAGTTTTTACTGACATTTTTTGGTTTTCCAAGCATATAGAACTTTTAAACTATTTGTGTGTTTTCAGCACAAGTCTCGCTGTGCAACGCCGGACACCTTTAGAGATTCGGCAAAAACATTCTCGGATATTGCTAAATTTGCATCGGTTTCGAATTGTGTCTTCGGTCAATAGTTGGGTTGCCCAACTCCTGTGCTTGCCTCCTACGTTCCGCTTTGTTCGGCTAGGTGTGCAAAGGGAGAACCACTGCGATTGTGCTTCCAGCTCGCATGGTTAAGCACCTCAGTGGAGAAAGCCGAAAACTGACTATCACAATAAGCGTAAACTAGTCATCGATCTGATGACTATGTTAAATGACGGGTCGTTCATAACATTGGCCGAAGTATTTATGGCTTGACCTCGACTGTCGCTGAACACTAACTGGGGGCTAGTAATTGGCCTCCCAACTTTAAGCTCCTATGACTAAGTGAAAGTTATAAAGCCCGCATATCTGATTGCCTCATTTCCGCTATCACAACCGCCTCCGGGCACCGAGACGTCGGCTAAGGGTTGTTTTGTTATTGCGAAATCACCATGTGTATCATCTACAAGGGGGTGGAAGCCGACGATGGGCCACTTTCAAATGATAAATGGTTGCAATGGATTCAAAGTAAACATATCACCGCCGTTTGTATTTAATATACGAGGGCCTCCTTCCGCAATCATCATTATAAAGCCATAAATATGCATCAGTTTGACTTAATATTTTGGCCAAGATGGATGCCTGGCTCCTGTGCCTATGTTCCCGATTGTTCGGCTAGGTGGTAAAGGGAGCACCTCTGTGATTGTTACTACCGGGTCATCCGAGTAAGTACCTCAGACTGGGTGAAGCCGAAAGCTAGCGATCTTAAAGGATCACATTAGTCAGCAACGACTGTAGTGAAAATTTTGGTTCAGTAATACCATAGAGTTCAGGAACTTTCCCCGAACTAAATCTTCAATATTTTTCTCCCACATTGATTGGAGGTGAGGTTTCATGATCATGATAAGCATGACGACCCAAAGAAAGGAACCGATAGCAGGACTATTTTCCTTGGACGATGTTTCTTACATTAAGTAATATAACATATCTCTCCACGTACCTTTGTTTATAAAACCATATGGCCGGATTGCCTTGTTTTCCATAAATCTTTGCCCTTATAACGGCTTTACAAAGTAGGACAAACACTCCCCGGCTTATGGCCGAGGAGGTTGAAGCCGATGGTCGGTCAATAAAGTTTTGTACAATGCGGATTCGAGCATTAATGATGTAAAGTACTTGGATACGTAGAATCATTACACATAATTTGTGGTTTTACTTTGGATATCGATCCTTAATTCGGCCACCCATGCCCACATTAAGGCTCGGGGGCTACTGGGCTTCGGGCTTATCATTCACTAATATTGAAAGGGGCGTATCGATCCCCTGATCTAGTGTTACCACTCGACCAATGTCTCGGGGGCTACTGCATTGCCAATCCAATGCAGAAAATTTAAAAGTGCAATATAGCTTTCGAGGAGATTATGTTCCTCAGGTTGGTCGGCTGCACCCAACCTGAGTCTCGAGGAATTTGCACACCGCTTTTTGTGTCCCGAAGTATTCTGCCGAGCTAGGAGTTGATCCTCAAGCCGATTTTGTGAATCTACCTGAGTCTCAGGGGCTACTAGGATCAGCGCTCTTATGTCATCCTTCGGGTGCATCTCGGATTTTAGACCGATACACACCTTGAGGGCTACTGGCTATATATCTTGGCAAAGAATAAATTGCACCAATCAAAAATATTGACAAAAAATCGGCCCGCGGTTGGGGTGGTGCACCACCTCGGAAGCAGTCCAGCATAAAGCTCAGGCGCTAGTGGCTGGCTCCATAGAGGGCATTTCCGGCATTAAACTCGGCTAAACTCCTTCAACTTGTTTGAACCAAGGTGATTTATGACACCTCGGATATGGTCTGGCGTTGGAGCTTGGACATAGTCCGGCGTTGGAGCTTGGATACATTCCGGCGTAGGAGCTCGGAAGCGGTCCGACATTGGTGCTCGGCTACAAAAGATACCTCAAATGCAGTCCGGTGTTGGAGCTTGGACTCAAGAGGACGCTGCCGCCTGGGAAAAACTTCAAACCCGAGGTGTGGCATAAAAATAACAAGGCATTGATAAAGACCGAGAACTTAAAGGAGCTCCTCGGATACCCGACGTGTAAACTCTTAGGATTTACTTCGGCGATCCTCAAGATCGAAGATGGGAAGATTTGTTGAACCAGTTTTCAAGACCGAAGACCGAAGATGAAGAATAGTTCGGAAGAATCGAGGAGCGCCCCCAACATGAAGACCGGTTCAGGGGGCTACCGACGGTGTCCTGGACTAGGGGGTACTCACCACGTCGTCTCCCAATCAGTTGGATTGGGCCGAGGACCCCCATGGCCGTATGCTCATGGGCCAGTTCGGCCAGCCAATGTATACACGGGGAAAATTCCACAAGACTTGGTGATCAAGACAAAGACTCCTCTCCACCAGTGTATTCGACTAGGACGCTTGTTATCCTAGGCCTCTTGTACATTATATAAGCCGAGGCCAGGCTAGTCGGTAGATTATTATGACATTACTCATCATACCTATAGGGTTTAGACCACAACATGCGATCTCGAGGTAGATCAACTCTTGTAACCCCTATACTCATCAAAATCAATCAAGCAGGAAGTAGGGTATTACCCCCTTCAAGAGGGCCCGAACCTGGGTAAACATCGTGTCCCCTGTTTCCTGTTACCATCGATCCTTAGACGCACAGTTCAGGACCCCCTACCCGAGATCTGCCAGTTTTGACACCGACAAAGGGGTTCAGCTTTTTGAGAAGATCTTGCAGTACTTAGGCTTTCGCAACGTTGAGTGTGAGTGAAACACCCATTGGGCCGGCTGGCGGCAATCCGGCGGGGCCGGGTTGGTGAGCAGTCAGTCGCTTGGCAACTTAGAGCGGCGAGGCCGGGTTGAGCGAACCGGCGGTGTGCAGAAACTCCGTGGATGCCTGTGCTCTTGCTTTTCATCTTTGGAGCCGTTCTCTCGCAACTTTTACCCATTTGGGTCCCCCCCCCCCCCGCGAGTCTGACGGCCGAGGCTCCGGTCCGTGACAAGGGGTTCGGCCTTTGGGAGGAGAGTGCGATACTTAGGCTGTCGAAACGTTGAGCGCAAGCGAGACACCCACGGGGCCGGCTGGCGGCAATACGGCGGGGCCAGGTTGGCGAGCAGCCGGTCGGGCAACAACTTTAAAGTGGGGGGGCCGGGTTGGGCGACCCGGCGGTTCCTGACTTATTGCTCATGGCGCGCTGGTGATTTGGTCTCATGTGCTTGCCAGCCAACAGCGGAAGCCGGTTCTGCGGCTTAGGGCGAAGTGATAGGCCGTGGCGATCCAACGCGTTAGGAGCTGCTAAGGAAAATGGTGGGTGGCCAAGCCGGCCAGCCCCCGAGCCCCCGGGTCGAGCGAGCCGACCTGGTGGTCGGGTTGGTTTAAGAGGAAAGTAATGCACAAATGTAGGAGACACAATAGCTTGGTCGGAAAGGGCAGCCCCTGAGCGTCGTTCGGGGATCCCATAGTTTTCAGATGATTACAAAAGGGAGCGATACATACTAGCATACGACTAACTGTAAAATGGGTGGATGAGCTCTACATTCCATGCCCGGATTGTTTCTTTGCCGTCGGTGTCCCTTTTGTACTTGTTTGACTTGTAGGCGTCGATGAGGTAGTACGCATTGTGATCGCACAAGGCCTTGCTGACGATGAAGGGGCCCTCCCATGGGGAGGACAGCTTGTGTTGGCCGGTCTTCTCTTGGACGAGTCGGAGGATAAGGTCTCCCTCCCGGAAAGCGAGGGGCATGATCTTCTTGCTATGGTAGTGCCTCAGGCCTTGCTGGTAGATGGCTGAGCGCTAGGAGACGTGCTTCTTCGAGCAGGTCGACGCCGTCTTTGCGGGCTTCCTTGGTCTCGGCTTCTGTGTACATCATGACGCGTGGCGAGTCGAACTCGACGTCGGTTAGGATGACTAGTCATCAACCCGTGCTTGTGCACAGGCTAGTGTAATCTCCACTAAAATGAATAGGCTATTATAAAATTGTATTAGAAAATGGTCTGTAATGGTTATGTAGTTACTTATAGGAAAATAAAAGTAGTTGAATTCCTTGAATAAGCAATGCAATATTATACACATTAAATGTACACATATATGATTACCGTGTTACGACTTACGACCCATGAATTTTAATTTATAAGCAGTAAGTTTAACCAATTTTCATCTTCGTATTAATTTCATAGATTGGTCGTTTGATAGCTACACCAATAACTCTTGTATATTGTAACCGTAAAATGAGAATGTATTTATTGAGTGAAAACCTTTCTTCCACCACTGAGTCAAATGTTAGTATCTATCTATCCAGAATCACGTGTCAAAACTGAGTGGAAGTGACTTACTTGTAGTGCATGCATACGCGGGCTGTCCATAATATTTTTTTTGCGACGTACATATAAATGACAGACTTAACTGATATCATTGTTACATGTTTGTTCATCTAAGATCTAATAGCCATAGTTCCATTTCGAAAACAGAAAGAAGGCGCACATAGTTCTATCTTGTCATGGTCAATTCAATTGCAAATTCAAGTGATCAACCTGCAATTAAGTGAAGGTTGTAGGTTTATTTTTGCTGCACTTATCATTTTTAAAGAATGACCTACGTTGGAAAATAATTTGATTTAAGTTACATAATAATACCTTAAATTTAAATATATTAGTGCAATTACATTCCAGATGTAGCACTTAACATAGACGGGTGTTGAAGAAGCATTTGCATTTGGTTTACAGTACCTTTCCGTGTTCAGCTGTTGTCCTGATCAAAATCTTACCATTAATTCTGTAGTTGCATATGTTTCCTACTTCCAACTGAAAATTCAATTTTCAATCCAAAAATAGAACAAAAGACCGCATAAAATATTAGCTTATTGGGAAGAATATGGATTGATTGGATTCTGATCCTTTTTGTAGTCCAACTACTAAGGTAGCCACGCAAGAACCAATTCATTGTTTTCACAGCTTTTCCCTAAAGAGTAAAGACGTGACACCACAACAGTTAAACCGAGAGGCCTGAAGTATTTGATTTACATAAGCGACAAAGGCATGCAATTTAGATGGAAGACATCAGCATGATCCTTTCTAGAGCAAGCAACATGTCAGACAAACACAGAACAGAAGGGCGATTGCTTGTGCTCATGAAAACAAATTAATCCAGAAACGAAGTGAACAAAGATGTGTACCTCCTTGATGAAGAAAATCATTAATCGAAGAGCCACTGGTTCTTTCAGCATTCCTTAGTTTTAGTGATCATTATGAAAGTGCATTGACATATTTGGCGCATACGATCGTAACATTCTACCACGATACAATGAAACGAATATTTTATCATGAAAACTAACATTACAATCGTTTTGCGACTTCTGCATCAGCTGTGGACTCAAATCTGTCTCTTGCGCCAAAATCCTGGCCTCCAAAGTTCACCACATGCCTACACCATAGCATCATCCGCAAGCCACCGTGCCTCTTCTATGGAGAAGAAAAATGAGAAAAATTGAAGGAACTAACTGAGGGAACTTTTCTTTAACAAATTCTGCGTCATGGAATCTATCCTTAAAGAGGACCTCCCTATAACAGAGATAACTAAGAATGCATAAAAATAGTAGACCTGGGTATCACACTTCAGGTAGCAAATTGCTTCTGCTGAAATCATCAACTCTCACTGCAAAAGCATGGTTATGTCTTTCCTGGTGCCACATCTGATTGTAGTTACCTAACACAATTAAAAAGTTAGAAACCAAGAATCAAACATAAATAAATATAGGCGTAAAATGGATCCTAATTACATGGTTTATCTGTACAAATGCATGGTTGTTGTGTAATTAAGAACAAATCTTTCATGAGGCAGATTTATCATGGGCTTCCGATAGTTGAAGATGTGTCTTAAGCTACTGAGCTATGTTGGGTTCTGCCATTTTCTAGGGTTGCATGTGTGGCCGTATCTATATCCTAGTCGGTACTTAATGGCTAAGCATAGAAGAAAGGTTTTCACTCAATAAATGCATTCTCATTTCCTTTTGGCTGATAGATACTAACATTTGACTCAGTGGTGGGCATAAATTGTGATTTTGCAAGAGAAAAACATAAGAATCTTAGAAGAAAGGTTATGAACAGTTATTGGTGGACAAATAGAATATCCCGGAAGAACTAATCATTATTAAAACAGAGGACTATCAATGCGGTAGAAAACTTCTGATGTCTAGGTGTAACATTAGATCCTCAAAAGAACTAATTAAGACCATCAAATTTTGTATAGAATAGAGGAATATCAAAAGTACTATTTAAGACTTCAGTTGTGCAGATATACCTATTGCATTAGGAAATTTCTGATATCACAAAACAAAAAAGACCATCACTTCCATTGACAAAATTCAAATATGAAGAATGAGCTCCATACTGATAAATACCCACATGACATACGTAAAAACCTGCATGTTAGTCTTATGCAAGGCATCAAACCTGAACACCACAGCCTGCAAATATACAATAAACTGAGAATATAATTTTCGCATTACAGGCCACTTTCAGCCAGATGCAAAACTGCAAACCTGAACAGAAGAAAGCAGAAAATAAACAGCGAATATAACTTTCATATTACAGGCCACCAATCTGAAACTTTTAACATAATTGGGACTAAAGAAGTTGCCGCAGTTGTTCATAGATGCACTTGATTGATGATTTTTTGCCCCATTGACCTGGATACTTCATGGCCAAGAACACCACAATATGAAATCACAGCCTGGCAGCAGCAGCCAGTACAATTCTACATGCCTTCTCATGGGTCACATATCCTGCCCACGCAGAGCATGCTAGATAGAGTGAGGAGGGAGTCCATCAGGCTGTGCTATATGGTAGCGGTACTGGAGGAGCTCAAGAATACACGTGGAGCAGGTGGACCTCGAAGAGGTGTGGCAGCTACATGGCGAAGGAGCGATATTGAAGGTGTGACGGATAAAAAATTCTATCAACCTATGGGTGATTATATTACATCCAATATTCTTCCATTAATTATCGAAAGAACAAAATTCTCCTCCTACCAGAGACTAAATAACTATAATCAAATACATACCTTTGCAAAAGAAAGGGGCTGGGGAGATGATCCACCTCGTCGAGATCAGAAACTAAGATGTGGAGACGCCCATATAGAAGAACACATGGACGGCCAGGCGAGCTGAGGCGAGGTCGTCATACCTATAGCCTTGTAACAGGACCATGAAGAATACCATGATCAGGAGTAATGCAGCTAATTTTTGGTAGGTGAACATAGCTTCCATACCAAACCATCATGCTTCAGTTGAGGGACGGACCAGCGTGATGGATAGATGAAAGTAGAAGGAGGCGTTCAAGGAGGGGTTGATTCTAGCGAGGGGAAGGGCAAGGAAGACTCGATGTAGGACTCTTTTTTTTTTCTGACCCGACGTAGGACTCCTCTTTTTTCCCCCTCTCTTCTAGTTGGACGTGGGGACTCCTTGAGGAAACGATGCATGAATACACATACGCATGCAATTGTACTGGACTGCTGGTATTGCAGGATGTAAGTTCCTACTATGTGCATTATAAGAACATGACGGATAAGAGGCTGGTCGTGACCTCACAAACATCGCGTCTTGGCTTATGGAGCACATAGTACAACACCGCGGTCTTGAACAAATCGCCGCGTGCCTTGCGGAACAGAATCATGGCATGGATTGTCCTAGATTTCCTCCATCACATATGGTATCGCGTTCTAGGGCCTAAGACTTTGGCCGGCCGCCGGCACACCGTCATGGGTGATTTTGATTTGCTAAACAGCCCGTTACGTGTCTGTGTGCTTGATGGCGCATCTCCCAGCCATTTTGTTATTTGTGGTTGCTAGCTAGTACAATTGCATACGCTGTGGCCAGGTATTCAGAAGCTACGGGTGGGCTGCGCCTATACAACGGCGTATGTGATGTCTGGTTGAAGAGGAAACTTCCTGGCTGAGACAACGGCGGAATGATTACGGCTGAGGAAACTTCACTTGGAGAAACACTTGTCCGTCCTGGCCGCTGAGACGACGACGGCCGGATGTCAATGGATCTCCTTCTGGGCTGCATCCTCCATCGCTGGATTGTAATGTGATTGGAAGAGCGATTGTGTGTATATACTGATGCATGTTTCTTTACGTCCACCTTGAGCTTGAAAATTGCCGTTCTTCTCTGGTTGTTTGACCTAGAAAAGGATACAAAGAGATGGTTCTTAGTTTTTATTGGGCTGTGTTGTTTTTTCCTTTGGTGACGTGAGATTATCCTATTCAACCAAACAAACGTGTAGAGGTGGGACAATATGTTGGAAATATGCCCTAGAGGCAATAATAAATTAGTTATTATTATATTTCCTTGTTCATGATAATCGTTAATTATCCATGCTAGAATTGTATTGATAGGAAACTCAGATACATGTGTGGATACATAGACAACACCATGTCCCTAGTAAGCCTCTAGTTGACTAGCTCGTTGATCAATAGATGGTTGCGGTTTCCTGACCATGGACATTGGATGTCATTGATAACGGGATCACATCATTAGAAGAATGATGTAATGAATAAGACCCAATCCTAAGCATAGCACAAGATCGTGTAGTTCGCATGCTAAAGCTTTTCTAATGTCAAGTATCATTTCCTTAGACCATGAGATTGCGCAACTCCCGGATACCGTAGGAATACTTTGGGTGTGCCAAACATCACAACATAACTGGGTGGCTATAAAGGTGCACTACGGGTATCTCCGAAAGTGTCTGTTGGGTTGGCACGAATCGAGACTGGGATTTGTCACTCCGTGTGACGGAGAGGTATCTCTGGGCCCACTCGGTAGGACATCATCATAATGTGCACAATGTGATCAAGGAGTTGATCACGGGATGATGTGTTACAGAACGAGTAAAGAGACTTGCCGGTAACGAGATTGAACAAGGTATCGGGATACCGACGATCGAATCTAGGGCAAGTACAATACCGCTAGACAAAGGGAATTGTATACGGGATTGATCGAATCCTCGACATCGTGGCTCATCCGATGAGATCATCGTGGAACATATGGGAACCAACATGGGTATCCAGATCCCATTGTTGGTTATTGACCGGAGAACGTCTCGGTCATGTCTGCATGGTTCCCGAACCCATAGGGTCTACACACTTAAGGTTCGATGACGCTAGGGTTATAAGGAATAGATATACGTGGTTACGAAATGTTGTTCGGAGTCCCGGATGAGATCCCGGACGTCACGAGGAGTTCCGGAATGGTCCGGAGGTAAAGATTTATATATGGGAAGTCCTGTTTTGGTCACCGGAAAAGTTTCGGGTTTTATCGGTAACGTACCGGGACCACCGGGAGGGTCCTAGGGGTCCACCAAGTGGGGCCACAAGCCCCGGAAGGCTGCATGGGCCAAGTGTGGGAGGGGACCAGCCCTAGGTAGGCTGGTGCGCCCCCCCACAAGGGCCCAAGGTGCCTAAGGGGAGGAAAGGGGGCAAACCCTAAGGGCAGATGGGCCTTAGGGCCCATGCCTGGTGCGCCTCCCTCTCCCCCTCCACTTGGCCGCCACCCTAGATGGGATTGGGGCTGGCCGCCGCCCCTAGGGTGGAACCCTAGGTGGGGCGCACCCCTCCCTCTCCCCTATATATACTTGAGGTATGGGGGCTGCCCAACATACGATTTGCTCTCCCTGTTGGCGCAGCCCTACCCCTCTCTTTCTCCTCATATCTCGCGGTGCTTGGCGGAGCCCTGCTGGATCACCACGCTCCTCCACCACCACCACGCTGTTGTGCTGCTGCTAGATGGAGTCTTCCTCAACCTCTCCGTCTCTCCTTGCTGGATCAAGGCATGGGAGACGTCACCGGGATGTACATGTGTTGAACGCGGAGGTGCCGTCCGTTCGGCACTAGGATCTCCGGTGATTTGGATCACGACGAGTACGACTCCTTCAACCCCGTTCTCTTGAACGCTTCCGCTTAGCGATCTACAAGGGTATGTAGATGCACTCTCCTTCCCCTCGTTGCTGGTTTCTCCATAGATAGATCTTGGTGACACGTAGGAAAATTTTGAATTTCTGCTATGTTCTCCAACAGTGGTATCAGAGCTAGGTCTATTGCGTAGATTCTATGCACGAGTAGAACACAAAGTAGTTGTGGGCGTTGATTTTGTTCAATATGCTTACCGTTACTAGTCCAATCTTGTTTCGACGGTATTGTGGGATGAAGCGGCCCGGACCGACCTTACACGTACTCTTACGTGAGACAGGTTCCACCGACTGACATGCACTAGTTGCATAAGGTGGCTAGCGGGTGCCAGTCTCTCCCACTTTAGTCGGAACGGATTCGATGAAAAGGGTCCTTATGAAGGGTAAATAGCAATTGGCATATCACGTTGTGGTTTTGCATAGGTAAGAAACGTTCTTGCTAGAAACCCATAGCAGCCACGTAAAACATGCAAACAACAATTAGAGGACGTCTAACTTGTTTTTGCAGGGTATGCTAAGTGATGTCATATGGCCAAGAAGAATGTGATGAATGATATATGATGTATGAGATTGATCATGTTCTTGTAATAGGAATCACGACTTGCATGTCGATGAGTATGACAACCGGCAGGAGCCATAGGAGTTGTCTTTATTTATTGTATGACCTGCGTGTCATTGAACAACGCCATGTAATTACTTTACTTTATGGCTAACCGGTAGCCATAGTAGTAGATGTAATAAGTTGGCGAGACAACTTCATGGAGACACGATGATGGAGATCATGGCGTCATGCCGGTGACGATGATGATCATGGAGCCCCGAAGATGGAGATCAAAAGGAGCAAAATGATATTGGCCATATCATGTCACTTTTTGATTGCATGTGATCTTTATCATGTTTATGCATCTTATTTGCTTAGAACAACGGTAGTAAATAAGATGATCCCTCATTAAAATTTCAAGAAAGTGTTCCCCCTAACTGTGCACCGTTGCGAAAGTTCGTCGTTTCGAAGCACCACGTGATGATCGGGTGTGATAGATTCTAACGTTCACATACAACGGGTGTAAGACAGATTTACATACGCGAAACACTTAGGTTGACTTGACGAGCCTAGCATGTACAGACATGGCCTCGGAACACAAGAGACCGAAAGGTCGAGCATGAGTCGTATGGTAGATACGATCAACATGAAGATGTTCATCGATGATGACTAGTCCGTCTCACGTGATGATCGGACACGGCCTAGTTGACTCGTATCATGTAATCACTTAGATGACTAGAGGGATGTCTATCTGAGTGGGAGTTCATAAGATGAACTTAATTATCCTGAACATAGTCAAAAGGTCTTCGCAAATTATGTCGTAGCTCGCGCTTCAGTTCTACTGTTTAGATATGTTCCTAGAGAAAATTTAGTTGAAAGATGATAGTAGCAATTATGCGGACTAGGTCCGTAAACTGAGGATTGTCCTCGTTGCTTCGTAGAAGGCTTATGTCCTTAATGCACCGCTCAGTGTGATGAACCTTGAACATCGTCTGTGGGTGTTGCGAACATCTAACATACATGTTTTGATAACTACGTGATAGTTCAGTTAAACGGTTTAGAGTTGAGGCACCATAGACGATTTCAAAACGACGCGGAACATATGAGATGTTTCGAGGGTTGAAATTGGGATTTCAGGCTCGTGCCCACATCAAGAGGTATAAGACCTCCGACGATTTTCTTAGCCTGCAAACTAAGGGAGAAAATCTCAATTGTTGAGCTTGTGCTCAGATTGTCTGAGTACAACAATCATTTGAATCGAGTGGGAGTTGATCTTCCAGATGAGATAGTGATGTTTCTCCGAAGTCATTACCACCAAGCTGCTAGAGCTTCATGATGAACTATAATATATCAGGGACATATATGATGATCCTTGAGATATTCACGGTGTTTGACACCACAAAAGTAGAAATCAAGAAGGAACATCAATTATTGATGGTTGGTGAAACCACTAGTTTCAAGAAGGGCAAGGGTAAAAAGGGATACTTCATGAAACGTCAAATCAGCTGCTGCTCTAGTGAAGAAACCCAAGGTTGAACCCAAACCCGAGACTAAGTGCTTCTGTAATAAGAGGAACAGCCACTGGAGCAGAATTACCCTAGATACTTGGTAGATGAGAAGGCTGGCAAGGTCGATAGAAGTATATTGGATATACATTGTGATAATGTGCACTTTCCTAGTAGCACCATGGTATTAGATACCGGTTCGGTTGCTAAGTGTTAGTAAACTCGAAATAAAAGGCTGCGGAGTAAACGGAGACTGGCTAAAGGTGAGCTGGCGATATGTGTTGGAAGTTTTTCCAAGCTTGATGTGATCAAGCATCGCACGCTCCCTCTACCATCGAGATTGGTGTTTGTGTTGAGCATAGACATGATTGGATTATGTCTATTGCAATACGGTTATTCATTTAAGGAGAATAATGGTTACTCTGTTTATTTGAATAATACCTTCAATGGTCTTGCACCTAAAATGAATGGTTTATTGAATCTCGATCGTAGTGATACACATGTTCATGCCAAAAGATATAATATAGTAATGATAGTACCACCTACTTGTGGCACTGCCACGTAAGTCATATCGGTATAAAACGCATGAAGAAGCTCCATGTTGATGGATCTTTGGGCTCACTCGTTTTTGAAAAGTTTGAGACATGCGAACCATGTCTATTGGTGTATATGCATGAAGAAACTCCATGCAAATGGGCCGTTTGGACTCACTTGATTTTGAATCACTTGAGACATGCAAATCATACCACATGGGCAAGATGACTGAAAGCCTCGTTTTCAGTAAAATGGAACTAGAAAGCAATTTGTTGGAAGTAATACATTTTGATGTGTGCAGTCCAATGAGTGCTGAGGCATGTAGTGGATATCGTTATGTTCTTACTTCACAGATGATTTGAGTAGATGTTGAGTATATTTACTTGATAATCACGAGTATGAATTATTGAAAGGTTCAAGTAATTTCAGGGTGAAGTTGAAAGATCGTCGTGACAAGAGGATAAAATATCTATGATATGATCATAGAGATGAATATCTGAATTACGAGTTTGGCACAGAATTAAGACATTGTGGAAATTGTTTCAAAACTAATACAACCTGGAACACCATAGTGTGATGGTGTGTCCGAACATCATAACGGCACCCTATTGGATATGATGCATACCATGATGTCTCTTATCGAATTACCACAATAGTTTATGGGTTAGGCATTAGAGACAACCACATTCACTTTAAATAGGGCACCACGTAATTCCGATGAGATGACACCGTATGAACTATGGTTTAGAGAAACCTAAGCTGTCATTTCGTAAAAGTTTGGGGCTGCGACGCTTATGTGAAAAAGTTTCAGGCCGATAAGCTCGAACCCAAAGCGGATAAATGCATCTTCATAGGACACCCAAAACAGTTGGGTATACCTCCTGTCTCAGATCCGAAAGCAATAAGGGATTGTTTCTAGAATCGGGTCCTTTCTTGAGGAAAAGTTTCTCTCGAAAGAATTGAGTGGGAGGATGGTGGAGACTTGATGAGGTTATTGAACCGTCTCTTCAACTAGTGTGTGGCAGGGCACAGGGAGTTGTTCCTGTGGCACCTACACCAATTGAAGTGGAAGCTTATGATAGTGATCATGAAACTTCAGATCAAGTCACTACCAAACCTTGTGGGATGACAAGGATGCGTACTACTTCAGAGTGGTACGTAATCCTGTCTTAGAAGTCATGTTGCTAGACAACAATGAACCTACGAGCTATGGAGAAGCGATGGTGGGCCTGGATTCCAAAATGGCTTGAGGCCATATAATCCGAGAGAGGATCCATATATGAAAACAAAGTGTAGACTTTGGAAGAACTACTTGATGGTCGTAAGGCTGTTAGGTACATATGGATTTTAAAAGGAAGACGGACAATGATGGTAAGTATCACCATTTAGAAAGCTCGACTTGTCGTTAAGATGTTTTCCGACAAGTTCAAGGGGTTGACTACGATGAGACTTTCTCACTCGTAGCGATGCTAAGAGTCTGTTGGAATTATATTAGCGATTACTGCATTATTTATGAAATCTTGCATATAGGATGTCAAAACATTGTTTCCTTGACGATTTTCTTGAGGAAAGGTTGTATGTGATACAACCGGAAGGTTTTGTCAATCCTGAAAGATGCTAATAAGTATGCAAAGCTCCAGCAATCCTTGTAAAGACTGGAGTAAGCATCTCGGAGTTGGAACGTATGCTTTGATGAGATGATCAAAGATTTTGGGTTTATACAAAGTTTATGAGAAACTTGTATTTCCAAAGAAGTGAGTGGGAGCACTATAGAATTTCCGATGAGTATATGTTGTTAACATATTGTTGATCGGAAATGATGTAAAATTTCTGGAAAGCATGCAGAGTTATTTGAAAATTGTTTTTCAATGGAAAACCTGGATTAGGCTACTTGAGTATTGAGCATTAAGATCTATAAGGATAGATCAAAACGCTTAATAGTACTTTCAAATGAATACATACCGTGACAAGATTTTGAAGGAGTTCAAAATGGATCGGCAAAGAACGAGTTCTTGGCTGTGTTATAAGGTGTGAACATTTAGTAAGACTCGAAACCTGACCGCGGCAGAATAGAGAGAAAGGACGAAGGTCGTCCCCTATGCTTTAGACGCAGGCTCTACAGTATGCTATGCTGTGTACCGCACCTGAAGTGTGCCTTGCCATGAGTCAGTCAAGGGGTACAAGAGTGATCCAAGAATGGATCACAAGACAGCGGTCAAAGTTATCCTTAGTAACTAGTGGACTAAGGAATTTTCTCGATTATGGAGGTGGTAAAAGAGTTCGTCGTAAAGGGTTACGCCGATGCAAACTTTGACACTAATCCAGATTATTCTGAGTAGTAAACTGGATTCGTATAGTAGAACAGTTATTTGGAATAGCTCCAAATAGAACGTGGTAGCTGCATCTAGGAGATGACATAGAGATTTGTAAAGCACATACGGATCTGAAAGGTTCAGACCCATTGACTATAACATTTCTCACAAGCATAACATGATCAAACCCAGAACTCCTTGAGTGTTAATCACATAGCGATGTGAACTGGATTATTGACTCTAGTGCAAGTGGGAGACTGTTGGAAATATGCCCTAGAGTCAATAATAAATTAGTTATTATTATATTTCCTTGTTCATGATAATCGTTTATTATCCATGCTAGAATTGTATTGATAGGAAACTCAGATACATGTGTGGATACATAGACAACACCATGTCCCTAGTAAGCCTCTAGTTGACTAGCTCGTTGATCAATAGATGGTTGCGGTTTCCTGACCATGGACATTGGATGTCATTGATAACGGGATCACATCATTAGAAGAATGATGTGATGGACAAGACCCAATCCTAAGCATAGCACAAGATCGTGTAGTTCGCATGCTAAAGCTTTTCTAATGTCAAGTATCATTTCCTTAGACCATGAGATTGTGCAACTCCCGGATACCGTAGGAATACTTTGGGTGTGCCAAACGTCACAACATAACTGGGTGGCTATAAAGGTGCACTACGGGTATCTCCGAAAGTGTCTGTTCGGTTGGCACGAATCGAGACTGGGATTTGTCACTCCGTGTGACGGAGAGGTATCTCTGGGCCCACTCGGTAGGACATCATCATAATGTGCACAATGTGATCAAGGAGTTGATCACGGGATGATGTGTTACAGAACGAGTAAAGAGACTTGCCGGTAACGAGATTGAACAAGGTATCGGGATACCGACGATCGAATCTAGGGCAAGTACAATACCGCTAGACAAAGGGAATTGTATACGGGATTGATCGAATCCTCGACATCGTGGCTCATCCGATGAGATCATCGTGGAACATATGGGAACCAACATGGGTATCCAGATCCCATTGTTGGTTATTGACCGGAGAACGTCTCGGTCATGTCTGCATGGTTCCCGAACCCATAGGGTCTACACACTTAAGGTTCGATGACGCTAGGGTTATAAGGAATAGATATACGTGGTTACGAAATGTTGTTCGGAGTCCCGGATGAGATCCCGGACGTCACGAGGAGTTCCGGAATGGTCCGGAGGTAAAGATTTATATATGGGAAGTCCTGTTTTGGTCACCGGAAAAGTTTCGGGTTTTATCGGTAACGTACCGGGACCACCGGGAGGGTCCTGGGGGTCCACCAAGTGGGGCCACAAGCCCCGGAGGGCTGCATGGGCCAAGTGTGGGAGGGGACCAGCCCCAGGTAGGCTGGTGTGCCCCCCCACAAGGGCCCAAGGTGCCTAAGGGGAGGAAAGGGGGCAAACCCTAAGGGCAGATGGGCCTTAGGGCCCATGCCTGGTGCGCCTCCCTCTCCCCCTCCACTTGGCCACCACCCTAGATGGGATTGGGGCTGGCCGCCGCCCCTAGGGTGGAACCCTAGGTGGGGCGCACCCCTCCCTCTCCCCTATATATACTTGAGGTATGGGGGCTGCCCAACATACGATTTGCTCTCCCTGTTGGCGCAGCCCTACCCCTCTCTTTCTCCTCATATCTCATTGTGCTTGGCAAAGCCCTGCTGGATCACCACGCTCCTCCACCACCACCACACCGTTGTGCTGCTGCTGGATGGAGTATTCCTCAACCTCTCCGTCTCTCCTTGCTGGATCAAGGCATGGGAGACGTCACCGGGCTATACGTGTATTGAACGCGGAGGTGCCGTCCGTTCGGCACTAGGATCTCCGGTGATTTGGATCACGACGAGTACGACTCCTTCAACCCCGTTCTCTTGAACGCTTCCGCTTAGCGATCTACAAGGGTATGTAGATGCACTCTCCTTCCCCTCGTTGTTGGTTTCTCCATAGATAGATCTTGGTGACACGTAGGAAAATTTTGAATTTCTGCTACGTTCTCCAACACAATATGCATGGACTCCTGGTTACTTCATCTGACGGTGGTTAATAACTAATATGTAGATCCAATGGACAATAAACATACTTTTTAAGGATTAACGTGATGCCTCGTATGGTGCCTCCAATTAGTAAATATAAGATGGCTTCTGCACCGTAGACGAGGAAGAATGGGGTGAACCCGGTCGAACGGTTTGGCGTGGTGCGGAGACTCCAGAGGACGACCGGCAACTCGTCGAGCCAGTTGCTGGGCGAATGGATGAGTGACTCGATGAGTAGCGGCTTGATGCCAGATAGGATGAGGCTGTTGGCCCATTCGACCTGGCCGTTGGACTGCGGGTGTGCAGCAGAAGCCAGGCCGAGGCGGGTGCCGGAGACGGAGCAGTACTGCGCGAGCACGCCCTTGACGAAGTTGGTGCCTTTGTCTGTGATGATGATGTTCGGCATGTCATAGCGCATCGCGATGTCCTTGACGAATCGAATGGCCGTTGGCCCGTCCAGCTTCTTGATTGGCCTTGCTTCGATCCATTTGGTGAACTTGTCCACCGCTACCAGCAAATGCGTCATGCTGCCTTGAGCGGTCTTGAAGGGCCCCACCATGTCGAGTCCCCAGACCGCGAAGGGCCAGGCGATCGGGATGGTCCGGAGTGCCGACACCGTCTGGTGGCTGCGCTTGCTGAAGCACTGGCATCCCTCGCACTTGAGGACGAGCGACTCTGCGTCTTCGAGGGCCATGGGCCAGTAGAAACCATGGCAGAAAGCCTTGGCCACCAGGGACCACGAGGCAGCATGGTGCCCGCACTTTCCCTGGTGTATGTCGAGGAGGATCTCAATGCCCTTGTCTTGCTCGACGCAGCGTTGGAATAGGCTGGTGGAGCTGCGCTTGATGAGCTCATTGTTGATGATGTTGTAGGCGGACGCTCGGCGCTGCACTTGTCGAGCTTCGGTCTCGTCCATGGGGAGGACCCCGTTCTCCAGGAACTCTGTGATGGGCAGGGCCAAGGATGGCGCCGTCACCACGTCGAAGACGACCACTATTTCAGGTTCTGGGTGGCAGCCCCCGAGCCGGGTTGAGCAGCCCCCGGGTCGGGTTTGGCTATCCCTGAGCCGGGTTCGACAGTTCCCGGGTCGGGTGGAGCAGTCCCCGGGCCGGGTTGAGGCGCGGCCCGGTCGGGTGGAGCAGCCCCCGGACCGGGTTGAGGCGTGGCCGGGTCGGCTGGGACGTGGATAGACTCGGAGTCCGGAGATGGCTTGACGGACGGCTTGTGCAGATGCTCAAGGGAGGCACAGGACGGAATGGACTGCCGAGACTAGGCGATCTTGGCGAGCGTGTCGGCCGCCTCATTCTCTGCGTGCGGGACGTGGACAAACTCATAGCCCACGAAGAATCCGGAAGCTTCTGTATGAGGAAACGGTAGCTTGCCATGTTGGAGTCGTGGGCGTCCCACTCGCCGGAGCACTGCTGCACCACCAGGTCCAAGTCGCCGTAGCACAGGATGTGCCAGATGTCGAGTTCCTTGGCAAGCCGGAGGCTGTGCACAAGGGCTTCGTATTCGGTGATGTTGTTGGAGGCGGCGAAGTGGATCTGCAGTGCGTACTTGAGCTGGTCGCCCTTGGGGAAGCACAGCATGATGCTGGCCCCTAGGCCGAGTCGCATCTTCGAGCCATCGAAGTGCATGCGCCAGTGCGTTGAATCCGGTGGCGGCGGCAGGTACTGGGTCTCGGTCCAGTCGACGAGGAAGTCGGCCAAAGCATGGGACTTGATCGTAGTGCGGGGATCGTAGAGGATGGTGTGGCCGACTAGCTTGAGCGCCCACCTAGCGACCCAGCCAGAGGCATCCCGGCACCCGATGATTTCGCCGAGATGGGCCGTGCTGACCATGGTAATGACGTGCTCTTGGAAGTACTGCTTCAGTTTCTTGGCGGTGAAGTACACGCCATAACACATCTTCTGGTAGTGCGGGCAGTTCTGCTTCAAGGCGGAGAGCACCTCGCTCAGGTAGTAGCCAGGACGCTGGACGGCTTGGACCTTGTCCTTCTCTGGTCGCTCGACCACCATCATCATGCTGACCGACCACAAGGTTGCGGCGATATAGAGCAACGACTGCTCCTTCTCGGCTGGTGCGGCCAGGACTGGTGAAGTGGAGAGCATGCGCTTGAGATCCTAGAAAGCCTCATCCGCCTGGTCGTTCCATTCGAATGGCGTCGTCTTCTTCATCAGCTGATATAGGGGCAAGGCCCTCTCACCCAGCCGGTTGAGAAACCAACTGACCGAGGCCTAGCAGCTGGTGAACTTCTGGACATCGCGCAGCCGGGCCGGTTTGTGCATATGGCCTTGATTTTCTCCGGGTTCGCCTCAATGCCGCGCTCCGAGACGAGGAAGCCAAGTAGCTTTCCGGCCGAGACGCCAAAAACACACTTTTCCGGGTTGAGCTTGACCTTGTACTCACGCAGGTTGGCGAAGGTCTCCTTTAGGTCGTCGAGGAGCATGAGGTGCTGCTTGGTCTTCACCACGATGTCGTCCACGTAGACGTGGATATTGCGGCCGAGGTGCGGCAGCAGACACTTCTGCAGGCAGCGCTGGAAGGTGGCGCCGGTGTTCTTGAAGCCGAACGACATGGTGATGTAGCAATACGCCCCAAAGGGCCTGATGAAGGACGTCTTCAGAGCGTCGGCCGGGTCCAGCTTGATCTGATGATAGCCCGAGTAAACATCCAGGAAGGACAGGAGCTCACACCCGGCAGTGGAGTCAATGACTTGGTCGATCCGCGGGAGGGCGAACGGGTCTTTGGGGAAGGCCTTGTTCAGGCTGGTGTAGTCGATACACATGCGCCAGGTCTTGTTCTTCTTCAGGACGAGGACTGGGTTGGCCAGCCACTCGGGGTGGAACACTTCCATGATGAAGCCGGCCGCCAAAAGCTTGGCGACCTCTTCACCGATGGTCCTTTTCTTCTCTTCGGAAAAAACGTTGCAGGGGTTGACGGACAAGCTTGGCATCCTTGCGGACATGGAGTTTGTGCTCGGCTTACTTCCTCGGGATACCCAACATATCCTTTGGGGTCCATGCGAAAATATCCCGATTCTCACGGAGGAAGTCGACGAGCTCGCCTTCCTATTTGCTGTCGAGGCGGGTGCCCATGACAACATGCTTGCTGCAACTGGGGTCCTCCGGGTTCAGCTTCACTTTTTTGGTCTCCTTAGAGGGCTTGAATGAGGCCTCGTCGGCCGGGTCCTCTGCCGGGACTGGGGCGGCCGACGGTTCTTAGGCCAAGGCAATGATCCGGTCGAGCTGCCGCCGCTCCTCGGCTATGACCAGTCACTCGGCCAGCTTGGCGCCATCCCGGGCGCACTCTATGGACTTGCGGTAGTCGCCGGTGATGGTGATGAGGCCCTTCGGACCCGCAACTTTATCTTCAGGTAGGCGTAGTGGGGAACCGCCATGAATTCGGCGAGCACTGGCCGACCGAGCAGCGCATGATACGCGCTGGACAGGTCCACCACCTCAAACCAGACCGGCTCGCGTCGGTAGTGGCTATTGTCACCGAATAGGACATCGAGCTGGATCCGGCCGATCGGGGAGAAGGAGAGGCCGGGAACGATGTCGTGGAAGACCGTCCGGGTCGGGTCCAGGTCCTTGGCCTCGAGGCCGAGCTTGGTCATGGTGTCGCGGTATAGGATGTTGATGCTGCTGCCGCCGTCGATGAGAACACAGGAAAACTTGCACGTGTGCCGAGGCACGACGATGGTGGGGTCGAGGACGAGGGCGTAACCACCTGGGTTCGGCATGACGGCCTGGTGGTCCTCCCGAGTCTAGGTGACCAGGCGCTCCGACCAGTGCATGTATTCCGTCTTGGCCGGGATGACGGTGTTCACCTCCTGCCGAAGGAGGCGCTCGCTGTGCTTGTCTTCGCCGAGTCTGGTGAAGACGACGTAGGTCGCGTTCTGGGCCGGGTAGGCGTCGTCGCGCATCGCACCGCCAGCTGGCGGTGGCGGTGAAGGCAGAGGCGGCTGCCCCGCTCTTGGAGCCGCGGGAGGAGGAGGCGGCGGGACGTCACCACTAATGATGCGCTCGGTGATGGCACACTATCGAAGCATGTGCGTGGATGGCCTTGCGCCGCTGTGGTGCTTGCAGGGAGCATTGAGCATCTCCTTGAATCTCATGGCGGGTTGCCACATCGTCTTGCTGGTCTGTCGGCGCTTGGCGGTCGGGTCGGCCGCGGGCGCCCGCTTGGCGGCCGCGACAAGCCGGTTGTCGTAGCGCTGGGCCGGCTGATCGACCTTGCGCTTGTTGTTTTGCTGGTTGTTCTGTTGCCGGCTGCCTTCGTCAGCCGGCTTCGGGGGGGGGGGGGCTTAGCTTTGTCGGCTTCGTCTAGCGCCACCTGGATCTTCATGGCGGAGTCGGCGTTGGCATATTTGTCCGCCGTCACCATGAGCGCGGCCATGGTGGCCGGCTCGGAGCGCAAGAGCTTGTGCTTGAGGAGGGTGCCGTCCCAGCACCCATTGACGAAGTATTGGATTGCTTGGACTTCGTGGACGCCCTCGCAGCTATTCCAGAGCTCGGTCCAGCGTGCGAGGTACTCACGGCTGGTCTCCGCTGGCCCCTGCACGCACATGGCGAGTTGACTGGGGCGGCCGGGTCGCTTGTACGTGCCGGTGAAGTTGCGCACAAAGGCTTGCTCAAAGTCTACCCACACGTTGATGCTGCCCTCCGACAGACTGTTCAACCAGGTGCGGGCCGACCCCTGGAGCATGAGAGGCGCGTAGCGCACGGCGAGGCAGCGGTTGCCGCCGGTGATTCTGATGGCTGTGGTGTAGTCGGTGAGCCAGTCCTCCGGCTTCACGGTGCCCTTGTACTTGGGGGTGTCGCGGGGCAGTGTGAACTCTTTGGTAAAGGGCTCACCCCGATGCGTGGCCTGAAGCACACCGGTCCGACGGGGCCGGTCTCCTCCAGCTCTTGAGAGAGGGTGAGTCGGTCAAGGCGGTGACGTGCGTCGGTGTCATCGATGGCGCGTGGACCCAGCCGGTCGGTGACCGCGCCGCGGGGGGCCGGGTCGCCTCCGGTCAGGCGTCGGCTGGGTAGGGGCATAGGGTCGAGTCGGCGTCGGGCCTCTGAGGCCGGCTCGTCGCCCAAGCCACCGGCGGTCGTCGGGGCGGGGTTGCGCCGGGTTCGGTTGCGACCGGAGTGCGCCTCGTCAGGTGGCGAGGATGCCGTGTGCTGGAAGTCGCCGGGTCCAGCGACGCGAGCAGAGCCGGATCTGGCTGGCTTGGCGAGCTGGTTGAGGCGGTCCTGCTACGCGTTGGCCGCAGCGAGGAGGTCATTCACCCTCTTGAGGCGGTCCTACAGCTCTTCACTTGCGAGCTGGTCCAGGCCGACCGCGGCTGCCTGGGTATCATGCATGTTCTTCACGGGAGTCTCATAGACGGAGGGACAACGCCGAAGGCGCATCCGATCGCGCCGCCCCGGGCCCGCACGTCAGCGACCCGGCTTGGCTCAGGCGCGTCTGGCGTGATGCATTAGGCGGTGTTGTGCTCCAGCTGAGCGGAGTCGAGGCGGTGCTGCGTGGCAGCGAGTGTCTCGGTGAGGTCCAATAGGTGCTGGCGGTCCTCGTCGAGGCGAGTCCGGGCCTCGGCAATGTCGGAGGCATTGATGTCGGTGCCAATGGGGATGCGAAGGCTCTGCATCGTGGCGCGCAGCGGGTCGGGCGGGCTGGCCCGCTCCACTGCGATCCTGGCTTCGGCGGCCTTCTGATACGTCTCCATCGTATCTATAATTTTTGATTGTTCCATGCCAATATTATATAACTTTCATATACTTTTGGCAACTTTTATACTATTTCTGGGACTAACATATTGATTCAATGCCGAGTGCAAGTTCCTGTTTGTTGCATGTTTTTTGTTTCGCAGGAAATCCATATGAAACAGAGTCCAAACGGGATAAAAACCGACGGAGAGTTTTTTGGAATATATGTGATTTTTGGGAAGAAGAATCAACGCGAGACGATGCTCAATGGGGGCACGAGGAAGGGGGGCGTGCCCCAGGGGGTCAGGAGCTCCCTGGGCCCTCGTGGCCACCCCGTAAGGAGGTTTGTGCCCTTCTTCCGCCACAAGAAAGCCAATATCCGGATGGAAATCGTGTTAAAATTTCAGCCCAATCGGAGTTACGGATCTCCGGGTATTTAAGAAACGGTGAAAGGGCAGAATCAGGAACGCAGAAATAGAGAGAGACAGAGAGACAGATCCAATCTCGCAGGGGCTCTCGCCCCTCCGCCGCCATGGAGGCCATGGACCAGAGGGGAAACCCTTCTCCCATCTAGGGAGCAGGTCAAGGAAGAAGAAGAAGGGGGGCCCTCTCCCCTCTCTCCCGGTGGCGCCGGAATGCCGTCGAGGCCATCATCGTGTGACGGTGATCTACACCAACACCTACGTCTTCTTCACCAACATCTTCATCACCTTCCCCCATCTATCTACAGCGGTCCACTCTCCCGCAGCCGGTTGTACCCTCTACTTGAACATGGTGCTTTATGCTTCATATTATTATCCAATGATGTGTTGCCATCCTATGATGTCTGAGTACATTTTCGTTGTCCTATCGGTAATTGGTGAATTGCTATGATTGGTTTAATTTGCTTGTGGTTATGTTGCTTTCCTTTGGTGTCCATCATATGAGCGCGCACGTGGATCACACCATAGGGTTAGTAGTATGTTGATAGGACTATGTATTGGAGGGCAAGAGTGACAGAAGCTTCAAACTATCATAGAAATTGATGCATACAGGATTGAAGGGGGGCCAATATATCTTAATGCTATGGTTGGGTTTTACCTTAATGAATATTGGTAGTTGCGGATGCTTGCTAATAGTTCCACTCATAAGTGCATAGAATTCCAAGTCAGGGCTGACATGCTAGCAGTGGCCTCTCCCACATAAAACTTGCTATCGGTCTAGTAAATTAGTCAATTGCTTAGGGACAATTTTGCAACTCCTACCACCACTTTTCCACACTCGCTATACTAACTTTATTGCTTCTTTACCTAAAACAGCCCCTAGTTTTTATTTACGTGCTCTTTATATCCTTGCAAACCTACCCCGCAACACCTACAAAGTACTTCTAGTTTCATACTTGTTCTAGGTAAAGCGAACATCAAGCATGCGTAGAGTTGTATCGGTGGTCGATAGAACATGAGGGATATTTGTTCTACCTTTAGCTCCTCATTGGGTTCGACACTCTTACTTATCGGAAGAGGCTACAATTGATGCCCTACACTTGTGGGTTATCACCTTCCTTGCCGCGCAGGACGAGGAAGTGGCGCCGGTGTCGGTGACGAAAACCTCCATGCAGAGGTCGATCGCCCCGGTAGGAGCGCCGCCGCCGAGGGAAAGGGGGGAGTCGGAAAAGTCAAGTACCTCGCTAGGGTACTCGTCGGCCACAGGCACGTCGGAGATGTGCAGTGCGGCGAAGGAGGTTGCGAGTGCATCGATGACGTCGTCCTCCAGCGTGACGGGCTCATCGGAGTCGGAGAGGAGCCCCGTCTGAAGCATGCTCCCGGTCAGGACCTCGAATCACCCCACGGTGGGCGCCAACTGTCGTGGTGGGAGCACGGAAGATGCCAAGGGATGGCTAAAGAGAGGAGGAGGCTCGAGGGCACTGATGGGCTCCAGAGGCGAGGTCTGCATGAGCGAGCACGGGACGCAAGACATACCCAGCTTCGGGGCTCTCCGGAGAGATAACACCCCTAGTCCTGCCGAGTGCGGTTTATATGTAAGAGTTCAGGGTTGCTCCTAGAGCTGTATGGAGGAACAAGGAAGGCTGGCCAAGGCTTAGGCATCTCCCTCTCCTCGGGTGTTGCTAGCTAGGTGTGTGAGTGATCGCCTGTGCGAGTGGAAAGAGATGATCTGCCTGTATGCATGAGGGCTCCTGGGGGGTTTTATAGGTCAACCCCTCAGGGGTAGAACGGTAATGTTACAAGGCCATAGGGCCGGGTCGTCATTGTCCAGGAACCCGATGATGGGACCCGCTGGGTACCAGGCCTCGCAGGGTTCACCGGGCATGGGACCCACCGGGTATGGGGGCACTGTTGGCCATCTTGTCGATCGTCAGGGAATGGCCGGGTTAAGTCGGCTACAGTGGTGCTCCGTCAAGTCGCCGCTTGCTGGCGTCATCGGTGTAGATTGGTGCATTGTTGCCACGCCGGCCCTGGTCAGCGGGTAGGTGGGGGCACTGATGCCTCGCTCGGCTGACCAGAGGTATGGGCGGGGTACTATGGCTTTGGTCATCAGTTGGTGGAGGCTCGTCCCATAGCACTGGTAGAAAAAGGGCCTTTAGTCCCGGTTCGTAAGGGCCTTTAGTCCCGGTTCTGGAACCGGGACTAAAGTGTCGGTACTAATGCCCTGACCCTTTAGTCCCAGTTCAATCCAGAACCGGGACTAAAGGCTCTCCAAGTGGCCGGTCCACCTTTAGTCCCGGTTGGTAACACCAACCGGTACTAAAGGAAATTTCCTAATTTTTTTTGAAATTTTTTTTGAATTTTTTTTGAATTTTTTTGATTTTTTTATTTTCAAATTTCTGAATTATTTTAACCTCTAATCTCTAATCACCCCTCATCACTGCTCAATTTAATCTCTAATCACCCCTCATCATTCCAAATCATCTCACTTCCCGAACGGTCACCCATCCTCTCACTACTCCAGCCTGAGCACGCTTAACTTCCGGATTCTATTCTCCCTCGTTTCCAAGTCTGCACTTGTTGTTTTCCTGACAATAAGTAAGATGTCAAACCTATTAACCCTCAGGGATTTAGCTTGAGCATGAAGTCACATATTTCACTGTTTGAGTTTAAAACTATTGTTCTAAAAAACAATAATTTTTTAGTAACACTAATATTTTTGAATAAGTAGTTTGACCATTGTTTGACCACAGTTTGACCATAGTTTGACCAGATTTGACCAAAATTCAAAAAAGGTGAAATAATTATTTAATAACACTAATATTCTTGAATAATTATTTAGTAACACTAATACTTCTTGAATAAGTATTTAAAAAAAACTAAAATTTAAAAAAACTGAAATTTGAGCATAACTTTTTTTCCTTTTGGAATTTGAGGATTCTAGAAATTTGCAAACAGGCCGTAGGCGGTCTCCAGAGAGATTTTGTAAATAAAGTCGAAATTCATATTTGTAAATTTTCCCAACAACTAGACCACATATCACATGTGAAACTTATTTTCTTTTATTTTTTTGACATTTCCATCATTTTCTTTTATTTTATTTTAAAACTAAAAAGGCGATCCACGGGGGGGGGGGGGGTATAGTTTGAAAATGGGACCTTTAGTACCGGTTCATGGCACGAACCGGGACTAAAGGTCTCATCCCCATTAGTCCCAGTTCGTGCCTCAAACCGGGACTAAAGGTCTAATCTTTAGTCCCGATTTGTGGCACGAACCGGGACCAATGGTTGTGGGCCAGGAGCGAGGCCCATTGGTCCCGGTTCATCCCACCAACCGGGACCAAAAGGTCTAGATGAACCGGGACTAATGCCTTAGCTGCACGAACCGGGACCAATGCTCACATTAGTCCCGGTTCTAGACTGAACCGGGACTAATGGGCTGAGCCGGCCTGGACCATAGCCCTGTTTTCTACTAGTGTAGTATGGCTGGGATGGGACAGGAGCTGACCCTCAGCCGGGTTGGATGATACGTCCATTTTGCATCATGCTTTTATATCGATATTTATTGCATTATGGGCTGTTATTACACATTATGTCACAATACTTATGCCTATTATCTCTTATTTTACAAGGCTTACCAAAAGAAGGAGAATGCCGACAGCTGGGATTCTGGGCTGGAAAAGGAGCAAATATTAGAGACCTATTCTACACATCTCCAAAAGTCCTGAAACTCCACGGGAGCACTTTTCAGAATATAAAAAAAATATTAAGCGCAAGAAATACCAGAGGGGGGCCACACCCTGGGCACGAGAGTGGGGGCGCGCCCTACCCCCTAGGCGCGCCCCCTACCTCGTGGGCCCCCTCGTGGCCCTCCGATGGCCATCTTCTACTATATGGAGTCTTTTGTTGAGGAAAAAATCATAAGCAAGCTTTCGGGACGAAACTCCGCCGCCACGAGGCGGAACCTTTGCGCAACCAATCTAGGGCTCTGGTGGAGCTATTCTGCCGGGGAAACTTCCCTCTAGGAGGGGGAAATCATCACCATCGTCATCAGCAACGATCCTCTCATCGGGAGGGGGTCAATCTCCATCAACATCTTCACCAGCACCATCTCCTCTCAAACCCTAGTTCATCTCTTGTATCCAATCTTTGTACCCAACCTCAGATTGGTAGCTGTGGGTTACTAGTAGTGTTGATTACTCCTTGTAGTTGATGCTAGTTGGTTTACTTGGTGGAAGATCATATGTTCAGATCCATTATGCATATTAATACCCCTCTGATTATGAACATGAATATGCTTTGTGAGTAGTTACGTTTGTTCCTGAGGACATGGGATTAGTCTTGCTATTAGTAGTCATGTGAATTTGGTATTCGTTCGATATTTTGATGAGATGTATGTTGTCATCCCTCTAGTGGTGTCATGTGAACGTCGACTACATGACACTTCACCATTGTTTGGGCCTAGAGGGAGGCATTGGGAAGTAATAAGTAGATGATGGGTTGCTAGAGCGAAAGAAGCTTAAACCCTAGTTTATGCGTTGCTTTGTAAGGGGCTGATTTGGATCCATATGTTTCATGCTATGGTTAGGTTTACCTTAATACTTTTGTTGTAGTATCGGATGCTTTCAATAGGAGTTAATCATAAGTGGGATGCTTGTCCAAGTAAGGACAGCACCCAAGCACCGGTCCACCCACATATCAAATTATCGAAGTACCGAACGCGAATCATATGATCGTGATGAAAACTAGCTTGACGATAATTCCCATGTGTCCTCGGGAGCGCTTTACTTCATATAAGAGTTTGTCCAGGCTTGTCCTTTGCTACAAAAAGGATTGGGCCATCTTGCTGCACCTTATTTACCTTTATTACTTGCTACTCGTTACAAATTACCTTATCACAAAACTATCTGTTACCGATAATTTCAGTGCTTGTAGAGAACACCTTACTGAAAACTGCCTATCATTTCCTTCTGCTCCTCGTTGGGTTCGATACTCTTACCTATCAAAAAGCTACGATGGATCCCCTACACTTGTGGGTCATCAAGAATATTTTCTGGCGCCCTTTCCGGGAGTGAAGCGCCTTTGATATGTGGAATTTGGTAAGGAAAAAATTTATATAGTGTGCTGAAATTTACTGTCACTTGTTACTATGGAAAGTAATCCTTTGAGGGGTTTGTTCGGGGTATCTTCACCTCGACCGGTAGAGCAAATAGTTGCTCCTCAACCTACTCAACCTACTGAAAATTAAAATGTTTACTTTGAAATTCCTTCGGGTATGATAGAGAAACTGGTAGCTAATCCTTTTGCAGGAGATGGAACATTGCATCTCGACTTACACTTAATCTATGTGGATGAAGTTTGTGGATTATTTAAGCTTGCAGGTATGCCCGATGATGTTATCAAGAATAAGGTCTTCCCTTTATCTTTGAAGGGAGATGCATTGACATGGTATAGGCTTAAGTCAATGTTATATTCATGCCCCAATCATGAGCTCTCAAGAGAAATGATTATTCGAAACATTTATGCTCGGCTTTCTGACAACAATCGCTCCATGCTTGATACTTCTTGTATTGGTTCCTTTATGATGAACACTATTGAATACAAATGGAATTTATTGGAGAGAATGGAACGCAACTCTGAAGATTGTGATCTCGGCGAAGGTAAAGAGTAAAGTATAACACCTAAGTTTGATTGTGTTAAATCTTTTATGGATACCGATGTTTTCCGTTAATTTAGCACTAATTATGGACTTGACTCTGAGATAGTAGCTTCTTTCTGTGAATCCTTTGCTACTCATGTTGATCTCCCTAAGGAGAAGTGGTTTAATTATAATCCTCCCATTGAACTAAAAGTAGTTGCACCTATTAAAGTTGAAGAAAAGACTGTCACTTATAATGATCCTATTGTTTCTACTGCTTATGTTGAGAAACCACCTTTCCCTGTTAGAATAACGAATCATGCTAAAGCTTCAACTATGGTCAACAAAAGTAATATTAAGACACCTAAACCCCCTGAGAAAATTAATGTTGAACCTAATGTTGCTATGGTTAAAGATCTCTTGGTCAATAATATTGATGGGCAGGTTATTTACTTCTGTGATGAGACTGCTAGAATTGCTAAATCTGGTGCTAAAGATAAACATAGACCTGTTATAGGTATGCCTGTTATTTTTGTTAAAATAGGAGATCATTGTTATCATGGCTTATGTGATATGGGTGCTAGTGCTAGTGCAATACCTATTTCCTTATACAAAGAAATTATGCATGATATTGCACCAGCTGAGATAGAAGATATTGATGTTACCATTAAGCTTGCCAATAGAGATACTATTTCACCAATTGGGATTGTTAGAGACGTTGAAGTCTTGTGTGGGAAGGGTAAATATCCTTCTGATGTTCTTGTTCTTGGTTCCCCACAAGATAGCTTTTGTCCCATTATATCTGGTAGACCCTTCTTGAATACTGTCAATGCTAAGATAGACTGCAATAAGGATATTGTTTCTGTTGGTTTAGGGGATATGTCTCATGAGTTTAATTTTGCTAAATTTCGTAGACAACCCCATGATAAAGAATTGCCTAGTAAATATGAAATTATTGGTCTTTCTTCTATTGCCATGCCTCCTACTGATCCATTAGAACAATATTTGCTAGACCATGAAAATGATATGTTCATGAATGAAAGAAGGGAAATAGATGACGTATTCTTTAAACAGGGACCTATTCTGAAACACAACTTGGCTGTTGAAATCCTAGGGGATCCTCCTCCACCCAAGGGTGATCCCGTATTTGATCTTAGACCATTACCTGATACTCTTAAATATGCTTATCTTGATGGAAAGAAAATATATCTTGTTATTATTAGTGCTAACCTTTTAGAGAAAGAGGAAGAGAAATTATTGAAAACTCTAAAGAAGCACCGTGCTGCTATTGGGTATACTCTTGATGATCTTAAGGGCATTAGTCACACTCTATGTCAACACAAAATAAATTTGGAGGAAGACGCCAAACCAGTTATTGATCATCAACGACGGCTGAATCCTAAGATGAAAGAAGTGGTAAGAAAGGAAATATTAAAGCTCCTTGAGGAAGGTATAATTTATCCCGTTGCTGATAGTCAGTGGGTAAGTCATGTCCATTGTGTCCCTAAGAAGGGAGATATTAATGTTATTCGTAATGAT
The DNA here is from genome assembly GCF_056163025.1 of Triticum urartu. Classification (NCBI taxonomy): domain Eukaryota; kingdom Viridiplantae; phylum Streptophyta; class Magnoliopsida; order Poales; family Poaceae; genus Triticum; species Triticum urartu. Next base: position 81,964,818 of record NC_141875.1, read on the forward strand.
TAAGATGAATTGATCCCGCAAAGAATTATTACAGGTTATAGGATGGTAATTGATTTCCGCAAATTAAATAAGGCTACTAAAAAAGATCATTACCCTTTGCCTTTTATTGATCAAATGCTAGAAAGATTATCCAAACATACACATTTTTACTTTCTAGATGGTTACTCTGGCATCTCTCAAATACCTGTGTCAGCTGATGATCAATCAAAGAACACTTTTACTTTCCCTTTCGGTACTTTTGCTTATAGACGTATGCCTTTTGGTTTATGTAATGCACCTGCTACCTTTCAAAGATGCATGATGGCTATATTCTCTGACTTTTATGAAAAGATATGTGATGTTTCCATGGACGATTTCGCCGTTTATGGATCCTCTTTTGATGATTGCTTAAGCAACCTTGATCGAGTTTTGCAGAGATGTGAAGAAACTAATCTTGTCTTGAATTGGGAGAAATGCCACTTTATGGTTAATGAAGGTATTGTCTTGGGACATAAAATTTCTGAAAGAGGTATTGAAGTTGACAAAGCTAAAGTTGATGCTATTGAAAAGATGCCATGTCCCAAGGACATTAAAGGTATAAGAAGCTTCCTCGGTCACGCCAGTTTTTATAGGAGGTTCATTAAGGACTTCTCAAAAATTTCTCGGCCTCTGACTAATCTATTACAAAAAGATATTCCTTTTGTCTTTGATGATGATTGCGTAGAAGCATTTGAAATACTTAAGAAATCATTGTGAGGGAGTCCTGGATTAGGGGGTATCCGGACAGCCGGATTATATCCTTTGGCCGGACTATTGGACTATGAAGATACAAGATTGAAGACTTCGTCCCGTGTCTGGATGGGACTCTCCTTGGCGTCGAAGGCAAGCTTGGCAATACGGATATGTAGATCTCCTTCATTGTAACCGACTCTGTGTAACCCTAGCCCCCTCTGATGTCTATATAAACCGGAGGGTTTAGTTCGTAGAACGAACAACAACAATCATACCATAGGCTAGCTTTTAGGGTTTAGCCTCTTCGATCTCATGGTAGATCAACTCTTGTACTACTCATATTATCAAGAACAATCAAGTAGGATGTAGGGTATTACCTCCATCAAGAGGGCCCGAACCTGGGTAAACATCGTGTCCCCTGCCTCCTGTTACCATCCGCCTTAGACACAAAGTTTGGGACCCCCAACACGAGATCCGCCGGTTTTGACACCGACATTGGTGCTTTCATTGATAGCGATGCAGTCCAGGGTGAGACTTTTCTCCCTGGACAGATCTTTGTATTCAGCGGCTTCGCACTGCGGGCCAACTCGCTTGGCCATCTGGAGTAGATCGAGAGTTACGCCCCTGGCCAGCATGTCAGGTTTGGAAGCTTAAAATACACGGCCGACATCCGCTAAGACTTGATCTTCGACAAATTCGAGCCCCTGCTGAGTGCGCCGCACGGTCACGATGAGCATGATTTAGCTCTACCATCGGACGGTGTTCAGGAGATCCCACCGGCAACCACTCCGACCCTCAGTTCGAAGCCAATTGCGCCATCCATGGACGGGTGGATAGACCACGCCACGGAGGCCGCATTCTCAGCGGCGATCGAGCCGAGTATCGACCTTACCCTTCACGGGAGCCGTGACGCTGAACTGCTGGATTCTTCCCGGCCACGGACTCCGAACCGCCTGCACCCATGCCTATCGAATCCGACTGGGCACCGATCATGGAGTTCACCTCCGCGGATATCTTTCTGCACTCGCCCTTTGGTGACATACTGAACTCATTAAGGTCTCTCTCCTTGTCAGGAGAGTCCTGGACGAACTATGTCCGGCAGGATTGGGATGCGGATGACGAAGAAATTCGCCGCCCACCCACCACCCACTTAGTAGCCATTGTCGACGATTTGATCGACATGCTCGACTTCGACTCCGAAGACATTGACGGTATGGACGTTGATGCAGGAGACGAACAGGAGCCACTACCCTGTGGGAGTTCATTGAGAGTTCCACTGTGCCGTCACCGTACGATGCACAACTAGACGCCCACTCCATCATATGATGTATACATGGTGGAGACACCCAAAGAAAATGACGACGAGGAACGGAAGGACACAGCGAAGGATCGTTCCCTCGAGAAGCAGTAAAAGTTGTGGCGTAAGCGTCGCTCCAAATCCCGCCTCGGCAGAAACAATGATCATATAGACCCAGCGATAGAGCAGGGTGAGCCAGCGGACGACAAACAAGGCATTGAACCACCGTTCGACCACGGCAACACGGAGAATCAAACCGATCAACCCGACTCCGGCGAAGATAACAGTGCAGATGACATCAAAGGCACCCGGAGCAATAGAATACCCATCAAAGGCTTGTTGCCACTGCTAGGAGTCTGAAAAAGCAGAAGCAAAGGCTCAGGGCTGCACAAGACACACTCAGAATCAGATGGAGCGAAGTACTCAACACTGCAGCAACATATGGCGGTAGTCGCCACACAAAGAGCTACCCGAAGCAAAAGCTGCTACCTGAATTCGATGAGGAGGCCTTAAATCCCCTGCAATCAAAAAACAAAATAGCCATCTGGTCGGATAGACGACCTCGTGGCCAACATAGAGCCGCAAATGACGCCGCACACAAGCCAGTATGTGATCCACGTGAGGGCTCGCATCAAAAGGACGGCGAACCAGATCCATCTACGGGCCAAGCAAGCGCGCTCCAACACGCAATGCAACACAACAAAAATCCGAAGACCACAGTACACCCAAATACAGGGGTGCCGCGCACCCCCTATGTTTCATCGATGAGGTTCTGGACCATGAATTTCTAGAGGGATTCAAACCCGTAAACATAGAGGTGTACGACGGAACGACAGACCCTGGGGTCTGGATATGGACTACATCCTCCATATCCACATGGCTCGAGGAGACGATCTCCATGCCATCAAGTACTTACCCCTCAAGCTCAAAGGGCCAGCTCGGCACTGCTTAAAAGCCTCCCCGAAAACTCCATTGGAAGCTGGGAAGAGCTTGAGGATGCTTTTCGGGCAATTTTCAAGGGACCTATGTCCGACCACCGGATGCAGATGATTTAAGTCATATAACTCAACAGCCCAGAGAGTCAGCCCGAAAGCTTTGGAACATGTTTCTCACTAAAAAGAACCAAATAGTCGACTGTCCGAACGCCAAAGCCTTAGCAGCTTTCAAGCACAGCGTTCGGGACGAATGGCTTGGCAGACACCTTGGCCAAGAAAAGCCAAGAACAATGGCAGCATTAACAAGCCTCATGACCCGCTTTTGCGCGGGCGAGGACAACTGGTTAGCCCGACGTAGCACCAGCGACCCAAGTACATCCGAAGTCAGGGACGGAAACGGGAAGCCACGACGTAGCAAAACCAAGTGCCGGAATAAAGAAGACAGCCCGAAGAGCACGGTGGTAAACGACGGATTCAGAACTCTCGGCTAGGTCAGCAAAAGTTGCCCTCCAAAGGCAATAGAGGCAAACTGTCCAGCCTAAACAAGATTTTGGACAAAACATGTCGGATCCATAGCACCCCTGATAAACCTGCAAATCATACCCATAGAGAATGTTGGGTCTTCAAGCAGTCCAGCAAGCTCAACGCCGAACACAAGGGGCAGGATACGCCAAGCGAAGACGAGGACGAGCCTCGCAAGCAAAGCATTGGGGAACAGAAGAAATTCCCACCAGATGTCAAAACAGTAAACGTGTTACACCTGACAAAGGGGACAAACAAAGCGGCACCCTAGAGACACATGCCCCAGGGCCTATCACCGTGGATTTATGCCACTGGTCGTCCGAACCGATCACCTTTGACCATCGGGATTACTCGGCAAGTATCCGGCATGTAGGATAGGCTGCCTTGGTGTTAGACCCGATAATTGACGGATACCACTTCACACGAGTCCTGATGGTCGGCTGCAGTAGTTTAAACCTGATATATCAGGACACAGTCCGCAAAATGGGGATAGACCCAACAAAAATCATCCATAGCAATACTACCTTTAAAGGGGTAACGCCAGGCCTAGAAGCCCATTGCACGGGCTCCCTGCTACTAGAGGTTATATTCGGCTTTCCCAATAACTTCCGCAGCAAAAATTTAACCTTCCACATCGCTCCGTTCCAAAGTGGCTATCAAGCACTACTCGGACGCGAAGCTTTCGCTCGCTTTAACGCAATACCGCATTACACTTCTCTCATGCTCAAGATGCCCGGTCCACGTGGGATCATTACAGCAAATGGAAATATTGAGCGCTACTTGCGCGCGGAAGACCGTGCGGCCGCCTTGGCAGCCGCACACTAGACGGCCTCACCAACTAGAGCATCTGACAGGTCGTTAAAACCACGGACACGGTTAGACGAGTCTGGTGCAGCTATATATAATTAATACAGGTTTGATGGCTATACCCCTATAACAATACAAGGGGCTCAACGCGTGGAAACAAGTGACATTTAGGCTCACCTTTACTCATCTTGAACTATACATGGTTTATTTAGTATAACCTACCTTTTTGCGCGACAACTTTTCAACTAAGTTCCTCTCTTTTACAGATGACCATCGTGCTACACCCGCCCAGGATATGACACAACGGAGACACATGCGCAGACGTGCAGGAGGGACCCGTTTCAAAGATTCTTTTTAGATTAAGACCCTATGTAAATCTTTTTTACTGTCTCTTGTTGATACACATCCCCCGGATTCTCAGTACAATTGAGAAGGATGCTGACATATTGGCATGTGGCCACGTCAGAATATTGCACGTACCTGGATACCAGGGGCTTATTACAAAGGGCATTGTTTAAGCTTGGTTTACATCATAAAGACCGAATACCTTAGGGAGTGTTTGACGTCGCGAGTTCGGCCTTATATGCATCAGCTCCGAATCATGTCTTTGGTCAAATGTTGGGTTTGCCCGGCTCATGTGTTTTGTAGCCTTACGTTCCACTCAATCGGCTAAGGCGGCACCAGGAGAACTACTGCGATTGTGCCCTGGTTCATCCGGACGAGCACCTCGGTAGAGAAATCTGAAACGTGATTGTCATGATATAGCGTGAGACTGGTCAACCACTCAATAACCTAGCGGAATCTTCGCGATTCCTCCGCCTTAACGAAGGGCCGTTTCCCAGCCAGGCACGTACGCACCCCGAATTTGGATGAGCACGGAGCCACCAGGGGCTATATAGTAGCCCCACTGTCAAACTCCTCTAGCTAAGTGAAAGTGTTAAAGCATTATAGTCCGATTGCCTAGTTCGCTGCGCTATCACCTCCTTAATGGACCAAGACGTTGGATCAAGTGTGAACATGCATCTTCTGCGAACAGCCCCGCATTATATGCGTGGGGGCTGAAGCGGACGACTGCCATCTTTCAGGTTATATACATATATACATAAACGGCCGCACAGGAGGTATCATAGTACTTTCGGGCAAAAGTATAAATACAGCCTTGATAAACTCAATAAAACATTGTTTTTACAATGGGAATACATGTCACTCAAACATAATATTCTTCGAGCACTGAGCCTCTATCGAATGAGCGCCTTCAAGAACTTCTTCAAGTAGTGCTCGGCAGCCACTCGGCCTATGGCCGAACCCTGTGCCGCAATAGTGGTGGCATCCATCTCCGCCCAATATGTTTTGACACGGGCAAGGGCCATCCGCGAGCCTTCTATGCATGCCGACCTCTTTACAACATTGATGTGTGGCACAGCACCAAGGAATTGTTGCACTAAGCTAAAGTAGCTATTCGGCCTTGGCCCTCTCGGCCACAGATGATCCACAACGGACCTGATGGCAAGTCCGGATAATCTATGGAGCTTGGCCCACTCGGCCATTTTCTCATTCAACAGCAGTGGACGGGCTGGAGCATGAAACTGTGACCAAAACACTTTTTCCACTTCGTGATCTTTCCAATTCTTGAAGAACTCGGCCGCATCAGCAGCACTTGCAGCCAAATCCATGTAGGCGTCCACAAAACTCCATAGCCAGTCCAGAGGTGCATACTTTGGATCCCCAAACTTAGTCTGCAACAAGAAGGGCTTCCTAGATACAATATCCGCATCTTGATGCAGCTCCTCCTTCGTCGCTCTAATTTTGGAGCAGGCTTCCTTGGCAGCCACCCGGGCCTTTTCCAGGTCTGTCGCCTTCGCCCGGTTTTCTTCTTCAAGAAGCTAGTAACGGTCAACAGCATCTTTTAACTCTACAGCCATCTTGGCTATTTTTTCTTTGCTCTCGCAATGCGCAGCCTGTTCGGCCCTTAACTCTTCGGCCGCCTTTAAAGCGGCCGCATTGCTACTCCTTGCTTGCTCCTTGGCTCGGGCAAGCTCCGCCCAAAGGGTCTCCACGGTGGCAGCCCCATCTGCAGTCACAACATATTAAAGATACTGGCATCATGCTGCTCTTATTATGTGACAATCACCAGAAAAATCACTGACCCTGTGCCTCATCAAGCCGCTTGTTGACAAGCACGATGTCGGCATTTGCCGCATCCAGCTGCCGCTTTAGTTCGGCAAACCCATCAGTACGACTAGCCACCGGAGCTTCAACCACCTGTGCATAAAGGCGGTCTGATTATTACCTGGGACTATGATCCTCTATTTGCCACCGTTTTCGACGACAACCAGAGTCTCAGGGGCTACTATCTACACAGGGCACATCTAAAAATGTGCGGTACTGTCAAAAATGTACATCATTTCACGTACCTCAAAACCCGTCAGTAGACTCATAAAGGCTTCATGCAACCCACTTTCGGCAGACGAAATCCTTTCAATCACCGTACCCATCAACGTGCAGTGCTCTTCTGAGATAGCCGCTTGCTCCAGCAGATCCCTCAGTATGTCCGACCGCACACCAGACGGTGCCGGACTCTTTCGATTGCTCTCTTCGATAGCCGGATACTCAGGACTTCGGGTGGCCGTAGGATTACCTTCTGGCCTTGCCGGATCAGGAGAAACCCTCCGCGATTACACCTCGGGGTCGCCCACCTCGTTAGGTGGTGTGGCAGGGGGAGGCGTTTCGCTCTCCATCATCTCTGGAAGAAGATCCCCTGAAGACGAGCTCTGCTGAGAAGGGATAAGATCCGAACTGCAAGATAAATGCCTCGGCTATTTTCCTCAGAGGTAAGGCGAGATATTTTCATTTACCCACTTACTTACAGCTCGGTGGAGGGCCGATCCCCTTGAGGGCATAGTGCGGCCAGGGTATCCCCCAGGGCAGGACCCTCCGGCGGAGATTTCTTCCCCCGTTTGGAGACCGTTGTCTCTGGGTCCTCAGAGGCGATTCTCTTCCGTCCCTGGGGAGAGGAAGTTTCAGTTCCTCCCCCCCGGCTAACCTCCTTCGCGGAGGCGCTAGCCTCCTTGTTCCCCCCTTTATCTTCTCCTGAGGGCGCTTGATAAGGCACGATTTCCAGCATCCTGGTTAGCAAGGGATTTGGTGAGGTCTTAGGGAGGGGGGCCGAACACCTGATCAACTTTGCCTTCACTATCCAATCCTGGGTCAAAGAGCGACTTTTTAGGGCAATGTTGTGATAATTAAACGGACAGTGTGTTCGGATGCGGGGCTACTTACTTGGGTATCCGAGCGATTGCAGCTCAGACCTGCATCCTCAGTGATGTCCGGACACATTATTGGTGGTCCGAAGAACAATTTGTACATCTCTTCGTGCGTCATGCCGAGGAAATGTTGAATATCTCGCGGTCCTTCCGGGTTGAATTCCCACATGCGAAGGGGCCGGCGTTTGCAAGGCTGGACTTGACGAACTAGCATGACTTGCACTACCATAACCAGACTGAAATCTCTCTCAAAGAGATCTCGGATACAGCTTTGCAGTATTGGCACGTCCTTGGCTGGACCCCAGCTCAGCCCCCTGCCGATCCATGACATCAGTTGTGGTGGGGGGCCTGAGCGAAAGGTGAGGGCAGCTTCCCACTTGGCACTTCAGGGAGCTGTGATGTAGAACCACTCTCGCTGCCACAATCTGGACACCTCTAGGAAGTAACCCTCAGGCCATGGAGCGTCAGAAATTTTGCTTATTGAAGCGCCTCCGCACGCTGCGTGCTGCCCCTCGATCATCTTCGGCTTCACATCGAAGGTCTTGAGCCACAGGCCGAAGTGAGGGGTAATGCGGAGGAAGGCCTCACATATGACAATAAATGTCGAGATGTGAAGAAGGGAATCTGGGGCCAAATCATGAAAATCTAGCCCATAATAGAACATAAGACCCCTAACAAAGGGATCTAGAGCGAGGCCTAGTCCTCGGAGGAAGTGGGAGATGAACACGACGCTCTTGTTGGGTTCGGGAGTAGGGCGACTTGCCCTCGGGCAGGTAGCCGATGCGAAATTTCGGCGGTCAGATATCTGGCCTCTCTCAACTTCTTGATGTCCTCCCCCGTGATGGAGGAAGGCATCGACCAACCTTGAAGGTTGGATCCGGACATAGTTGAAGGTCCGAAGTGCCTAAACCTGAGCTTTGGGTGTTGGAACTCGAGGCGGGAGGCGGATTCGATTAAGATCGAGAGGAAAAGGCCTTGTCCCCTTTATAAAGAGGGTGAATATCAAGCATCCTCCTCGTGGCTGTTTGGGACTTGCCTAAGATCTAGGAGTCCTACCAATAGGCACTGTTGGGTTACCCACGTCCGTATTGATGAGAATCCCATAATAAAGGGGACACGATCTCTGCTTCGACAAGACGTGCCAAGGAAACTGCCTCGCGAAACACGCTGAGATTGGTTATGAAAAATGATTCGAATAAAGACCTGGCTGTGGTGTGACGTCACACTACGGGGTACGTCAGCAGATTAGATTTATGGAAATATTATTCTCTCTATGGTGGTATGTGGAACTTGTTTCGCAGAGCCGGACACGATCCTCGTGTTCAAAATCTTCTATGAAGTATTCGGAGGAGGAACCCGCCTTGCAATGCCGAAGACAATCTGCGCGCCGGACTCATCGTCATTGAAGCCTGGTTCAGGGGCTACTGAGGGAGTCCTAGATTAGGGGGTATCCGGACAGCCGGATTATATCCTTTGGCCGGACTGTTGGGCTATGAAGATACAAGATTGAAGACTATGTCCCGTGTCTGGATGGGACTCTCCTTGGCGTGGAAGGCAAGCTTGGCAATACGGATATGTAGATCTCCTTCCTTGTAACCGACTCTGTGTAACCCTAGCCCCCCCCCAGTGTCTATATAAACCAGAGGGTTTAGTCCGTAGGACGAACAACAACAATCATACCATAGGCTAGCTTTTAGGGTTTAGCCTCTTCGATCTCGTGGTAGATCAACTCTTGTACTACTCATATTATCAAGAACAATCAAGCAGGACGTCGGGTATTACCTCCATCAAGAGGGCCCGAACCTAGGTAAACATCGTGTCCCCTGCCTCCTGTTACCATTCGCCTTGGACGCATAGTTCGGGACCCCCTACCCGAGATCCGCCGGTTTTGACACCGACACATTGATTTCTGCACCTATTGTTCAGCCACCTGATTGGAATTTGCCCTTTGAAATTATGTGTGATGATGTAGGTGCTGTTCTAGGGCAAAGAGTTGATAAGAAATTAAATGTTATTCAATATTATTGTAAAACTCTAGACAATGCCAAAAGAAATTATGCTACTACTGAAAAATAATTTTTAGCAGTTGTATTTGCTTGTGATAAGTTCAGACCTTATATTGTTGATTCTAAAGTAACTATTCACATTGATCATGCTGCCATTAAATACCTTATGGAAAATAAAGATGCTAAACCTAGACTTATTAGATGGGTTCTCCTACTACAAGAATTTGATTTGCATATTATTGATAGAAAGGGAGCTGAGAACCCCATTGGAGACAACTTGTGTAGGTTAGAGAATGTTCTTGATGACCCACTACCTATTGATGGTAGCTTTCCTGATGAACAATTAAATGTCATAAATGGTATATTGATTATGCTAATTATAATGTTGCTAAATTTATACCACCTAGTTTCACATACCAGCAAAAGAAAAGGTTCTTCTATGATAAGACATTACTTTTGGGATGACCCACATCTTTATAAAGAAGGAGTAGATGGTGTTATTAGAGGTTGTGTACCTGAGCATGAACAGGAACAAATCCTACGCAAGTGTCACTCCGAGGCTTATGGAGGACACCATGCTGGAGATAGAACTGCACATAAGGTATTGAAATTCGGTTTTTATTGGCCTACTCTCTTCAAGGATGCCCGTAAGTTTGTCTTGTCTTGTGATGAATGCCAAAGAATTGGTAATATTAGTAGACGCCAAGAAATGCCTATGAATTATTCACTTGTTATTGAACCATTTGATGTTTGGGGCTTTGATTATATGGGAACTTTTCCTTCCTCTAATGGGTTTACACATATTTTAGTTGCTGTTGATTATGTTACTAAGTGGGTAGAAGCTATTCTAACTAGTAATGCTGATCATAACACCTCTATTAAGATGCTTAAAGAAGTTATTTTTCCAAGATTTGGAGTCCCTAGATATTTAATGACTGATGGTGGTTCACACTTTATTCATGGTACTTTTCGTAAAATGCTAGCTAAGTATGATGTTAATCATAGAATTGCATCTCCTTATCACCCACAGTCTAGTGGTCAATTAGAATTGAGTAATACAGAACTCAAATTAATTTTGCAAAAGATTGTTAATAGATCTAGAAAGAATTGGTCCAAGAAACTTGATGATGCATTATGGGCCTATGGAATTGCATATAAGAATCTTATGGGTATGTCTCCGTATAAAATGGTTTATGGTAAAGCATGTCACTTACCTCTTGAATTAGAACATAAGGCATATTGGGCTATTAAAGAGCTCAACTATGACTTCAAACTTGCTGGTGAGAAGAGGCTTTTTGACATTAGCTCACTTGATGAATGGAGAACCCAGGCTTATGAAAATGCCAAGTTGTTTAAAGAAAAAGATAAAAGATGGCATGATAAAAGGATACAAAAGCGTGAGTTCAATGTAGGTGATTATGTACAGCTATACAACTCTCGTTTAAGATTTTTTGCAGGCAAACTTCTCTCTAAATGGGAAGGTCCTTACATTATCGAGGAGGTCTATCGTTCCGGTGCCATAAAAATCAACAACTTCCAAGGCACAAATCCGAAGGTGGTGAATGGTCTAAGAATCAAACATTATATCTCAGGTAATCCCATAAATGTTGAAACCAATATTATTGAAACCGTAACCCTGGAGGAATACATAAGGGACACTTTACAGAACGTTTCAGACTCCGAAAAGGAATAGGTATGTGGTACGGTAAGTAGATCGACTCCAAAACAGTTCTAATGGCAATATTTCTTTGTTTTGGAATATTTAATAAAATAGGAAAATAAGAAGTAGATCGGAAAGGACACGAGGCCCCCACGAGGGTGGGAGGCGCGCCCTACCCCCCTGGGCGCACCCCTGCCTCGTGGGCACCTCTTGTGCTCTCCGGACTTCGTTTTCTTGCACGATACTTCTTTTGGTCGGTAAAAATTCATTATATAATCTCCCAAAGGTTTTGACCACCGTATCTTGCAAATATCTCTTGTCTTTGTTTCGAGCTGTTTTCTGTCAGGGTTGTCAAGGCCAGGCATCATGTCGTCCCCCTCCTCCAACAATGGTGACAACGATGCTTGGATAATGAAGATAGAACTGAAGATGGAAGAACCTATGGAGATCAACAAGGATGAAGGGATCAAGAAGGCCAAGGAGGACCAAGTTCCGGCAGCAGAAGACATCCTTCAACTTGATCACAATCTTCTTACCCCAACTGAGATCAAAGCTTTCAAGATGATTGAGTTAGCTCGTATACAAAACAAGTATCTCACACGTGAAAATTTTTTGTTGAAGGAGCATATCATCGCACTCAAGGGCATTATCCGCAAGTTGGAGGACCTCTTACGCTCGATGTGCGATTATCCATCATCAACAGCCCCACCTTCTTCACCACCAAAAGAGATATAATCACATGGGTATGGGCACTCCCCTTGGCAACTGCCAAGCTTGGCGGAGTGCCCCAGTATCGTATCACCATCACTTTTATCTTTACCATTTTTCTTAGTTCGATCCTTTTGATAATATCTTGATTAAGTAGAATAAAGCTTTAGTATGATCTAGTTGTGAGTTTTGCTTTATGATCCTTCTATGTAATCGAGTCCGTGAGCTATATAACAAAGATTAGTGTTGAGTCAAGGGCTTGATTATTTTGCTATGATCTTGAGGGAATAAAATAAAAAGAGAAACAATAAAAAGAAATAAAGAGATCATATGGATCTTATGGAGAGTAATGAGCTCACATATAAAGAGTATGATGAATAAAAGTTGTTGAGAGTTGACAAAGATAGTTTTGGTCATCGTTGCAATGAATATGAAGTAATAAAGAAAGAGAGGTTCACATATAAATATATTATCTTGGACATCTTTTATGATTGAGAGCACTCTTTAAAGTATGACATGCTAAGAGTTGACGTTGGACAAGGAAGACAACGTAATGGGTTATGTTTTCTTATATCTGAGATAAATTATATTGTCATGGATCATCCAACATGTTGAGCTTGCCTTTCCCTCTCTTGCTAGCCAATTCCTTTGCACCAAGTAGAGATAGTACTTGTGCTTCCAAATGTCCCTAAACCCAGTTTTGCCATGAGAGTCCACCATATCTACCTATGGATTGAGTAATATCCTTCAAGTAAGTTGTCCTCGGTGCAAGCAATAAAAATTGCTCTATAAATATGTATGACTTATTAGTGCGGAGAAAATAAGCTTTATTCGATCTTGTGATATGGAAGAAATAAAAGCGACGGACTGCGTAATAAAGGACCATATCACAAGTGGCAATATAAAGTGACGTTCTTTTGCATTAAGATTTTGTGCATCCAACCATAAAAGCTCATGACAACCTCTGCTTCCGTCTGCGAAGGGCCTATCTTTCACTTTTACCTTCTACCTTACATTAGAGTCATGGTGATCTTCACATTTCCTTTTTAAATTTTATCCTTTGGCAAGCACAATGCGTTGGAAAGATCCTGATATATATAGCTAATTGGATGTGAGTCTTCATGAACTATTATTGTTGACATTACCCTTGAGGTAAAACATTGGGAGGCAAAACTATAAGCCCCTATCTTTCTCTGTGTCCGATTAAAATTTCATACCCATAAATATTGCGTGAGTGTTAGCAATTGTAAAAGACTAAAATATGGTTGAGTATGTGGACTTGCTGTAAAGCTCTTATATTGAATCTTTCCTATGTTATGATAAATTGCAATTAGCTTAATAACTAAGATTAGAGTTTGTTGGTTCTCAATGAAGTTTATGATTCATACTTGAAAGTGTGACTGAATTGTTACTTTAGCATAAGATATCATATGACAATATAAATATGTGTTGCTGTTCTAAGAATGATCATGATGCCCTCATGTCCGTATTTTATTTTTATCGACACCTCTATCTCTAAACATGTGGACATATTTTTCGATTTCAGCTTTCGCTTGAGGACAAGCGAGGTCTAAGCTTGGGGAGTTAATACGTCCATTTTGCATCATGCTTTTATATCGATATGTATTGCATTATGGGCTATTATTACACATTATGTTACAATACTTATGCCTATTCTCTCTTATTTTAAAAGGTTTACATAAAGAGGGAGAATGCCAGCAGCTGGGATTCTGGGCTATAAAAGGAGCAAATATTAAAGACCTATTCCGCACATCTCCAAAAGTCCTGAAACTCCACAGGAGCACTTTTTAGAATATATAAAAAATATTGAGTGCAAGAAATACCAGAGGGGGGCCAGACTCAGGCCACGAGGGTGGCGGCCGCGCCCCCTGCCTCATGGGCCCACTGGTGGCTCCCCGATGCCCATCTTCTGCTATATGGAGTCTTTCGTTGAGGAAGAAAAATCATAAGTAAGCTTTCGGGATGAGACTCTGCCGCCCCGAGGCGGAACCTTGGCGGAACCAATCTCCATCAACATCTTCACCAGCACCATCTCCTCTCAAACCCTACTTCATCTCTTGTATGCAATCTTTGTATCCAAACCTCAGATTGGTACCTGTGGGTTGCTAGTAGTGTTGATTACTCCTTGTAGTTGATGCTAGTTGGTTTACTTGGTGGAAGATCATATGTTCAGATCCATTATGCATATTAATACCCCTATGATTATGAACATGAATATGCTTTGTGAGTAGTTACGTTTGTTCTTGAGGACATGGGAGAAGTCTTGCTATTAGTAGTCATGTGAATTTGGTATTAGTTCAATATTTTGATGAGATGTATGTTGTCATCCCTCTAGTGGTGTCATGTGAACGTCGACTACATGACACTTCACCATTTTTTGGGCCTAGAGGGAGGCATTGGGAAGTAATTAGTAGATGATGGATTGCTAGAGTGACTGAAGGTTAAACCCTAGTTTATGTGTTCCATCGTAAGGGGCTTATTTGGATCCATATGTTTCATGCTATGGTTAGGTTTACCTTAATACTTTTGTTGTAGTTGCGGATGCTTGCAATAGGAGTTAATCATAAGTGGGATGCTTGTCCAAGTAAGGACAACACCCAAGCACCGGTCCACCCACATATCAAATTATCAAAGTACTGAACGCGAATCGTATGATCGTGATGAAAACTAGCTTGACGATAATTCCCATGTGTCCTCGGGAGCGCTTTACTTCACATAAGAGTTTGTCCAGGATTGTCCTTTGCTACAAAAAGGATTGGGCCATCTTGCTGCACCTTATTTACCTTTATTACTTGCTACTCGTTACAAATTACCTTATCACAAAACTACCTGTTACCGATAATTTCAGTGCTTGCAGAGAACACCTTACTGAAAACCTCTTATCATTTCCTTCAGCTCCTCGTTGGGTTCCACACTCTTACTTATCGAAAAGGTACGATAGATCCCCTACACTTGTGGGTCTTCATTGGAGAACACGCCAAGGGAGGAACTGGCTTGTCGGAGAAGTCTTGGTATGCCGGGCTCGGCTGTCTTGAGCTGGTTGTTGGGGCCGAGTTGAGGATTAGGCCGGGTCGAGGGGCTTGGCCGGTTCGAGCGACCCGGCCAAGCGCGAGCCGGCTTGAGGGGCGATGCTGGCCCCGTCGTTTTTAAAAAGGATCCGGGTTCCGTTGCCTGCCCGAGGTTCATCCCCCAACACATTCCTATCGATATGTTTAAAACTGGATTGATGAAATGTACTGCACAGTAAATAATTGCACATATAGAGCATCACATTGTGAACAACTGAAATAAACAAGGCATACTGCAAACAACCAGATATAGCAATTAAAACTGGACATATTCTCACTACACTACAAAAGGGACTCGATAAAACAAATCATGGGTTTCCCCCTATGAAGAGGCACGACAAAACAAATCATGGGTTTCCTCACTTGTCACAGATGGGCTCGTTCCTGTGGGAAGAGCATGGACCCTAGATGCGCTCCATGTTGTCGCAGATGGGCTCCTTCCCCTTGGAAGAGCACGACTGTAGGGTGCCCTCCCTGATATCACAGACGGGCGCTTTCCCCTTGGAAGAGCAGATGGGCTCTTTCCCCTTGGAAGAGCCAGAGAGGGTGCCCTCCTCTTGGTCACCGTCGATGAGGTCTGACTTGGAAGCTATGGATCCCAAGCCAGCGTCGCATAACGTGTCCTTCAGAAATGATAAAAGGGGCTCGATGGCGATGTAGAATGGAAAATTGTTGACAACGAGCGAGAGGAGATCAGCGACAGGGCCATGGATGAGATCGACGGCGGTTGAACCCAAGGGGTTGGGTGTGGGCCACTTAACTTGTGTCATAGCCCGCCTAAGGTCGTCCCTGTCGACGACCTCGATGTCGTAGCCGGCGGACGAGACATGCCCGCATACTCTAGCCCGCTGCTTGAGTGCCCGCCGCTAGTAATGGTCGTCAGCTTCCTCGGCGACGTCGGGCGAATAGACCGCTATACACATCTTTTGGGCCAGTCGCTCCTCGAGCTCCATGGGAAGTGTAGCTGGGCTTAGCTAGGCTCCGACGCTATGGAGTGTGGGATGGGGATGGGGATCTATGGGAAAGGGGGCATTTGGCAGGTGTCACCTAAGAAACTCAGGGCGGCCTGGGTACGGAGATCGGTGGGTAAGCTGCACGGGCAAACCGGCAGATGTTGACAATGGAGGCCTTGCGGTGGCAGCAGCGGCGGCAGGGACCTTGCTAGAGTTTCAAGCGAGTGTGTGTGTGTGTGTGTGCACGCCTGAGATGGTTTTGGTGTGTGTGTGTGTGTGTGTGTGGAGGGGGGTGTTTGAGGAAATGACGCGGGTACTGAAAATTATACTACGCGGGAGTCAAACGCGGGATTGAAATGCCGGGCTATTGAAAATTTTGATGATAGTGCATCGCACATGGTCCAGAGATAACAACCATGTGTTATGAAACAGAAAAACCCTCGAGGCGGGCATATATTTCTAGGGATGCAGGCGGGATTGGGAACAAGAAACATCGCACACGGTCCGGAGATAACAACCGAGTTTTATGAAACGGAAAAAACCTTGAGGCGGACATATATTTTTGAGAGGGGGAGCCTCGTGGAGCCCAAAGTACTGTGCGGATGTGTGCGTGACAGGTGCACCGGCGTGGCACGTGGTTAGTTTGAGTGAACCGTGTGTGTTGCATCATCCGACTTATTTAATGTTCATAAATTTGGCGAAAAATGAAGCGGGAGAGGCTCAGAACACGAACACACTTGCATGTGGACCAAATTTATGTATCAAAAGGGTGGTTTGATTTTCACATACCAAATGCAGCTTCGATGTGGAACCTCTCTCGCAAAGCGCACTGTATTGCTTGCCCCCACTCCCCTCGCGTCGGCACGAAGGGAATCCTAAGCTATGAATCCTAAGCTATGAAGTGCGAAGTAGCTAGCAGCCCCCTCCTCCCTCGTGTCGGCACGAAGGGAATCCTAAGCTATGAATGCATCCCCCGAACTGAGGTTCATTCACCTAGCAAAGTTCGAAGTAGCTAGTAGCCCCCCTCTCTCGTGTCGGCACGAAGGGAATCCTAAGCTATGAACGCATGCCCCCCAACTGAGGTTCACCCTAGCAAAGTGCGAAGTAGCTAGCAGCCCCCTCCCTCATGTTGGCACGAAGGGAATCCTAAGCTATGAATCAGGGAGGTGGATCGAGTGGGTGCTGGCTCTGGTTGGCTGGATTTCCAAACCGAGGAGGTTGCTGGATCGACTGGATGGATGGATCAAAGGGATGGCTAGGCGCGGAAAGAGAGGAGCAGGTGGATCTAGGATGATCCCGAGGGGAACCAGAGAGAGTGGTGGCGGAGGGATTCAGAGGATGGGACAGGATAGGCTAGGGTTTGATCTGATATTTATATCAGATAAGTTTTAGGTTAGGGGCTAACTCGTACCTCCGATGAAAATTTGATGGTTGAGGATAAATATCTTAGGAGAGTCCAACGAAAAACCGATGATGTTTTGTAGATGTTTGGGGATGATCCAGATCCAACGGTGACAAGTGCCCGGTTCGGGTCCGGGACAGCTCTCGGACGCGCGCGCGAGGAGGGCCCCGGGCTGACGAGATAGCTTAGGCTAGGCCTGGCGGTAGGTAGTGGAATGTGCAGAAGGACTCAGGCTGAGAGAAGAGAAGAGAGAGAGGCCCGACGACTATTTCCGGAGACCAAGAACGTCCGACGTGTGCCCAGCTATAATGCCGCTATAGTATAACGGTTGGGCTATCAAACGAACTCCGAATGCGATGAAACTTGACAGGCGGTCTATCTACACTATAATAAGACCACATGCCAACTTTCTACCCAACCCGAGAACATTTTCCAGCCGCTTATAAAATACTATTTCGGACATGCCGCGGGCGCGTGCAAGTGTGTCTGGGCTCAGAACGGACAACAGACGGAACTGGGGGAACCCGGATGGATGCAAGTTTTGAAAAACATGATGATGCAATGCACATGATGACATGACAAGATGCAACACGCAAGCGAATGACATGGCAACGACAGCGAATAACTGGAGGACAGCTGGCGCAATGGTCTCGGGGCGTCACAACACTCCACCACTACGAGAGGATCTCGTCCCGAGATCTAGGATGACACCAGAGGGAAACGGAAGAGGAAGAGAACAGGTAAAACTAAGTTGCTTCTTTGACAATTGAGTGAAACCAAAGAACCTTGCGAGGTTGAACAAATTCTAGAAAAGAATACAATGAAGGTGAACAAAGTTGAGATCTCCGTTAGAGAAGAGGAACAAGGAACCTTACTAGACCCTTGTAGGTTGAAAGACATAAGAAAAGTGTTACAATGGACAATAGGTACATGCAAGCACTCCGATTGAAACGAGATGTACAAGGAACGATAAGGATCAATTACGACAACACTCCGGTTGGACATGGAAGGTAAAGAATATAAACTTGGCAAAATGACAGCACTTGGATGAGACTCCGGTTAGAAGAGGAATGATAGACACAACACTCCGGTTAAACAAGATAGAGAAGGAATAAGAATGATATAATTTAGGCAGCACTCCGACTGTAAATGGAAAGAATAGAACATGATTTTGGGAAAAAGAATTAGATGATTGGTCGAAGAGAGCAACATCACAATGCCTCCGGAACGAATGAATAGAAGCTAGATCATCGGAATAAGAGAAGGAGAAGGAATGGCAACTTGTACCATAATTTAATTTGTAAAACATCCTTGCAAGAAGGTTAGAGAGGAGTTGTTGGAAAAATAACAACGAAAAGATATGATCCTCGTGGACTTATTGAGACATCTCGTAACTTGAGGTGAACTTCTGCCACTAACAAAAAGCAATTGCTTGCTTGAGATCAACGAAGAGATGAAAAACTTGTTCCACCAAGAGGATAAAGAGCAAGCTTGGGTCATTGGGAAGCACCACAATAGCAACATTCCTTAGGAAAGGCTTTAGGTGAAATATAACCCAAGATACCTCCAATGAAGAGATTGGTGGATTTAAAATATCTCATTCTTGACAACATGTGAATCATGAAACACGAACTCCAATTTTGAAAAATGACATAACACCACCTCAAAAGATAAGATGGAACGAATTGGACTTTGGGATGCCAGATGAATAAGGCTTGAACTCCTCTGAAAAGAATCTTGACGAGCACTTCGAGAAGGAATTAAATCATTGGTGAACCATCATGTAGAACCTCCATGAAGAACTCTGTTAATCAAAAGGATGACAAAAAGAAAGAGAAGTTGAGAATATAAGGTAAAGCCTTGGAATGATAAAACCGAGCTTTGCGACGAGATAAATGAGAGATCTTGAAACTCCGGGAAAAGAAAAGACGAAACAATTGAAATCAGGAATTTGATGAACGTCCGGAATAAGAAATTAATCACTTGGATGAAACAAGAACCACAATTATGTTATACGTATCCTTCATCAATTAAATTGATGACAATCAACGGATTTGGCATACTACTTATTCTCGTAGAAAGGGTTAAGATGGATATAGCGTCAACTTGAGAAAGGTTTTCAACGAACCACCGGTGGAATCGAAACAACGAATGAATTGATATGATAAAGAAGGAAGAGAAATCTTGAACGAACCACCGTAAGGATTGAAAATGAACGAAGGAAGGATAAAGAAACACCCGCAAAAATTAGCAAATGAACGAAAATGCTTGCTAGGATTTAGATACTTGAGAACGAAGAGGTCAAGAACTAATTAGAGGATACTTGAATGATGCACCGGTAAGATTTGGATAACTAGAGCTGAAAGCTGGAAAGAATAATTCTGAGATAATGGCCTCTGGATAATCAAACTGAAAAGAATCTTGAATTGCTCTGGATAGATGAAAAGAATTCTCACAGCCAAAAACAATTATGAGGATGGCAACAAGCTAGAATCATGAATCTTTGAAGAGAATGGAGCAAGATTGAGAGAAAAATCTTCTTCGGTCTTCAAATGTTGAGAATGATGACGAGAAACACCACTGAGAATTATTGAGATACTCCGAGAGAATGAATAATGAAGGAGTTGAGCCAACGATGAAAAGAGTTATAAGATCTTGGAGAAACGAACTGACTTATGATAATTCATTCTTATGTCAAACTTGGAAAAGAATTGAAAATAACTCCGGAAAAATAAGAAGAGTCAGGTAAGATCCTGGGAAAAGACCTGCGGGTTAAGGCCCACTCAAAAGAAACACTGTTGAAAAGGTCACTTGGAAGATAGATTGCACCGGTTGAAATAAAAGGCTTGAATGAGAGAACATCCTCGAAAGATCTTGAACGAATGCAGAGTGGAAACACGAATCTTCGAGATATCTTGAGCACTCCGGAACAATTAAATGGCGAGAAGTGGGTGATTATGAGGTGCACCGGCATGAGAAGGTATTTCAAACGTGGAGAGTTTATTATCGACGAAGCTTGAATTGAAACCAAGGGAGAAGAAAAATAATTAAGAATGATGAACTTGAAGAGCATCTTCATGTGAACCACCGGGTAAGAACATTGACGGAAAAGAATGGAGAGACTTCACAAGCATAATATGGATACTTGATTAATACATCTGAGTCCTTGAAGAAACAAGGGTGGGAGGGTGGGAAAAAAATTTGGGAACGGATGAAACAAACACCGTTGACGAAAAATGAGATTGTATCTTGCAAATGTTGAAATGATCGGATCCACTTGACGAGAGGCGCGCTGGTTGAAAAGGATTGACATGACAATCTCAATTATCAAGAAGGATTAGTACTCACATAGGAGTATGAGAACACCGCTTAGGAAAGGTATGGAATCAACACTTGACTTCGAAGCAACTCGAATACTAGAACTCAAAACAAAAATAAAGGATTGCATTGCAGAATAAGCCGGAACAAATATATGATAGAGATTTCGTCTGAAGTTTTCGTGGTGGGGCCTACACAGGCTCGATCGTACAGCACCATCATGTACAAGGCAGTGCACATGACATACGAAGCGTCCCCGAGTCAGCATAGCCAAGGACTCTTTAAGACACAACGAGACCACTGTAAAACCAACCGTGGATAGGCGGACCACTAGACGTCGAACCCCAATTTCATATCATACATCTGTCGGAAAGATATCCTAAGAGCTACTTGAATTCCCACTTATAAACTCCCGAAACTTTCCGGTTATGCAATCAGGTGTTGGGGATACAGGGGAAGCATAATATCTCACCCAAAACTAGCAAAACCTACAACCAGCTGTATCCATCCTTCAACACAAAACCAAGAAACCTTCGGAAATCATTTACCTCAACCTTAGAAAAGCATCCGTTTTACGAGTTATGGCAATACTCCCAAACTCCCGCCCCAGTACTGGGTGGCGTCGAGGTTATCTCACCAACAACTGCATAAAAGAGATTTTCGATGTTGGCGAAGCTCAGGTATTCCAGAATTGCAACGATAAAATTGTGATGACAACACCACGGAGCTCAACTCCCCGGGACACTGCCACAACCCCTAAATGTCAGGAGGCACCAAGAACAATGTTCTCGTCACAAAACCATCAGAACGATTCCAAGATACCCGCGTGATCCTAAATTTTTTTAGTGAAAGTTGAGAAGAGAAGAGTCAAAACTCTACGTCAGGATGCCTCACCAGAGCGACGAAGGGAGTGAGGAGTAAAAAGAATCCTACTCTCCGATATATATAATCCTATAAGACTCAAAACATTTTTCTAGACTCAACAATGCCAACGATTCGATCAAGCAGGGGGGCTCCTAAGTCGGGGAAGGCTCTGATTACCAACTTGTAACACCCTCGATGCGGCTATATCTCCCACATGTCGGAGCACAACTTAGAGGCATAACCGCATTGAAGGCAATGTCGCAAGAGTGGTAATCTTTACACATCCCATGTACTGAATAAGAAGGAGGTACAGAGTTGGCTTACAATCGCCACTTCACACAGTACATGAATATAGCATTACATCAACCAGATACAAACAAAGTCCGACTACGGAACCAAAATAAAAGAAGACTACCCCTAATGCAAAAGATCCCCGGTCGCCCCGACTGGGCTCCACTACTGATCAACTGAAACGAAACAACTCAATGGACAAGATCTTCATCGAGCTCCTCCTTGAGCTCGGTAGAGTCACGTGCACGGTATCATCGGCACCTGCAAACTGGTTTCAGAAGTAATTTGTGAGTCACGGGGACTCAGCAATCTCATACCCTCGCGATCAAGACTATTTAAGCTTATAGGTAGGGAAAAGGTATGAGGTGGAGCTGCAGCAAGCACTATCATATATGGTGGCTAACATACGCAAATGAGAGCGAGGAGGGAAGGCAAAGCATGGTCGAGAAACTATGATCAAGAAGTGATCCAAGACTACTTATGTTCAAGCATAACTCCAACACCGTGTTCACTTCCCGGACCCCGCCGAGAAGAGACCATCACGACTACACACGCGGTTGATGCATTTTATTTATGTTAAGTGTCAAGTTTTCTATAACCGGACATTAACAAATTCCCATCTGCCCATAACCGCGGGCACGGCTTTCAAAAGTTCAAATCCCTGCAGGGGTGTCCTAACTTAGCCCATCACAAGCTCTCACGGTCAACGAAGGATATTCCTTCTGCCAAGACAATCCGATCAGACTCCGCATCCCGGTTACAAGACATCTCGACAATGGTAAAACAAGTCCAGCAACACCGCCCGAATGTG
This sequence comes from Triticum urartu, assembly GCF_056163025.1. NCBI lineage: Eukaryota > Viridiplantae > Streptophyta > Magnoliopsida > Poales > Poaceae > Triticum > Triticum urartu. The sequence goes on from NC_141875.1 coordinate 81,987,455, forward strand.
CCGACAAATCCCGATAGGAGCTGCAAATATCTCGTTCTCAGGGCACACTCATAATGGACCAACACTCAGAGGAGCACGGGCCCCGGGGGGGGGGGGGGGGTTAAATAAAGATGACCCTTGAGTCCGCGAAACCCAAGGGAAAAAGGCTAGGTGGTGAATGGTAAAACCAATGTTGGGCATTGCTGGAAGAGTTTTATTCAAGGCGAACTGTCAAGGGGTTCCCATTATAACCCAACCGTGTAAGGAATGCAAAATCAAGGAACATAACACCGGTATGACGGAAACTAGGGCGGCAAGAGTGGAACAAAACACCAGGCATAAGACCGATCCTTCCACCCTTTACCAAGTATATAGGTGCATTAATTAAATAAGAGATATTGTGATATCCCAACAAAATATCCATGTTCCAACATGGAACAAACTCCAATCTTCACCTGCAACTAACAACGCTATAAGAGGGGCTGAGCAAAGCGGTAACATAGCCAAACAATGGTTTGCTAGGACAAGGTGGGTTAGAGGCTTGGCTTAGCAATATGGGAGGCATGATATAACAAGTGGTAGGTATCGCAGCATAGGCATAGCAAAAGAGCGAGCATCTAGCAAGCAAAGATAGAAGTGATTTCGAGGCTATGGTCATCTTGCCTGCAAAGTTCTCCGAGAAGACGAAAGCTTGAACCTCGTAAGCGTACTCAACGGGCTCTTCGAAGAAGACAAACGGACGTAGTCGAACGGATCCTCACAAACGCAACATTATCGGAACCAACCTGAAGAAGCACACCAGAAAGAAGCAAACAACATGGTAAACAACCATCACATAACCATGGCATGATGCACAACCAAGTATGATGCATGTCTGGTTTAATGAAGCATGCCATGGCAAAGTGCGCAAACAATCCTACAAATTAAGTGGAGCTCAATGTGCAACGAGTTGCATATTGCCAAAAACACCACATGACTTATGTAGTTCCCTCTTGTTTATTTACCCAACAATATTAAATGTTGGTTAGAATGTCAAGAGGTGCAGCATAAGTAAACTACACATCTAGGCAAGTTTAAATGAGGCCGAAACAACAAGCAACAAGTCCGGAAACTCCTCATGTGCATATTTTAGGTTTGGTACTGTTCTGCCCTAAACCATATTGTAGAGTTATTAAACATGCAAAGTAAAGGCACCATGTTAAACTAGGCATTTTTCTACCCCATTTACATATAAAGTTTATTAAGTTTGGAGTTACGGTTATTTAGTTATGAATTAAAGCATTTTAACATGGCAAGAGGCAAATTAATGCAAACAACAAGTTTAAACATTTTAAACATAGATGAAAGTTGCAAATTATTAATCTGCACAAAATTCTAAGCAAATTTCACATATAAAGTTTTTACATGTGATGCATAGATTGTGAGATATTAAATGCATGAAGGCTAGGGGGTTTTCTGCAAATCTGCAAATCCCTGGAAATTAGCTAAATTCGCGGAACCAAAAAAACATCCACTGGGCCGAAACATGAACTGGCCCAACAGAAACAGAGGAGCTGCAGGGGGGCCTATCATCCACGGGCTCGGCCTAGTTGGAAACAGAGGAGGCCAGCGTTGCTTGCTGGGCCGGTCAATGCGAGCGAGAGGGGTGAGCGTTGGCTTCGTTCCTCTCATGTAAGTCTCATTGGCAGAAGAACGCGGCGGCGGCGCGACGAAGCTCCGGCGACGACGGGGTCCGGTGACGTTGGTGAGGTCGGGAACGGTTCGCAGGGCCCCGGATCCGGTGGATCCCGGCCGGATCTGGCGAAGGCGGGGTCAATGGCGAACTCCCTGGGCGGCGGCAGCGGGCACCTGAGAGAGAGAGAGAAAACTTAGAGAGACGACGGGAGGAGGAGAACGAAAGGAGGGAGACGGACGAGGCCGGTCCTGGCGGCTTCGGTGGTGGTGGTTGAGGTCACTAGCGGCGGCATGTGAAGGGCAGAGCTGCTCCCGATCCCTCCTAGATTAAGGCACGGGACGAGGCACTCAGGCCTTGTGGGGCTGCAGAGAACCAGGGACGTGGATCAAGTGGGTGCTGGCTCTGGTTGGCTGGGTTTGCAAACCGAGGAGGTGGCTGGATCGATTGGATGGATGGATCGAAGGTATGGCTAGGCGCGGAAAGAAAGGAGCAGGTGGATCTGGGATGATCGCGAGGGGAACCAGAGAGAGTGGCGGCGGAGGGATTCGGAGGATGGGACATGATAGGCTAGGGTTTGATCTGATATTTATATCAGATGAGTTTTAGGTTAGGGGCTAACTCGTCCCTCCAATCAAAATCGGATGGTCGAGGATAAATAGCTTAGGAGAGTCCAACGAGAAACCGATGATGTTTTGTAGATGTATGGGGATGATCCGGATCCAACGGTGACAACTGCCCGGTTCGGGTCCGGGACAGCTCTCGGACGCGCGCGCGCGGAGGGCCGCGGGCTGACGAGATAGCTTAGGCTAGGCCTGGCGGTAGGTAGTGGACTGTGCAGAAGACCTCAGGCTGAGAGAAGAGAAGAGAGAGAGGTCCGGCGAAAGTTTTTGGAGACCGAAAACGTCGGACGTGTGCCCGGCTATAATATCGCTATAGTTTAATGGTTGGGCTATCAAACGAACTCCGAATGCAATGAAACTTGACAGGTGGTCTATCTACACTATAATAAGACCACACGCCAACTTTCAACCCAATCCGAGAACATTTCCGGCCACTTATAATATACAATTTCGGACATGCCGCAGGCGCTTGCAAGTGTGTCTGGACTCAGAACGGACAACGGACGGAACTGGGGGAACCCGGACGGATGCAAGTTTTGAAAAATATGATGATGCAATGCACATGATGACATGACAAGATGGAACGCGCAAGCGAATGAAATGGCAACGACAGCGAATAACTGGAGGACACCTGGCGCAATGGTGTCGGGGCGTCACACGGGGCCCCTTTCCTCCCTCCCTCCTTCATCTTCCTTCCCTCTCCTACTCCAAGTTGGAAAAGGGGGAATCCTACTCCCGATGGGAGTAGGACTCCCCATGGCGCGCCCTAGAGAGGGCCGACCCTCTCCTTCTCGACTCCTTTATATACGGGGGCAAGGGGGCACCTCTAGACACACAAGTTGTATATTGATCTCTTAGCCGTGTGCGCTGCCCCCTCCACCATAATCCACCTCGATTATATCGTAGCGGTGCTTAGGGAAAGCCCTCCGTCGGTAGCATCATCATCACCGTCGCCACGCCGTTGTGCTGACAAAACTCTGATGTGAAGCTTTGCTGGATCAAAGCTCACGGGACGTCATCGAGTTGAACATGTGCAGAACTTGGATGTGACGTGTGTTCGGTACTAGGATCGGTCGGATCGTGAAGACGTACAACTACGTCAACCGCGTTGTGCTAACGCTTCTGCTTACGGTCTACAAGGGTACGTGGACTATACTATTCCCTATCGTTGCTATGCATCACCATGATCTTGCGTGTGCGTAGGAATTTTTTTGAAATTACTACGTTCCCCAACAGTGGCATCCGAGCCAGGTTTATGCGTATGTCGGCATTCTGGGAACGGGGGTCCCCAGACTTGCTTGCCTGCGACCTGCGGCGTGGCTCGAGTGGGGGCCCAATGTGGCCCATCTTCATCAGCTCAAGCTCAAGACCCTCGCGAGGGGCCAAGCCTCGCGGGGCGGACGACAGGAAGCTTCCTCAGAGGCGGCCTCCCGGCAGGCTCGCGAGGAGGCGGAGAGATCAAGGCAGGGATACCTCGCGAGGAACCCGTGACGCAAGCCATGAAAATCGAGAACAGGCGGGCGCCAGGTGGGCGCCGGCCTGCGCAGTGTCCTTGTTTCCCCTTTGGTGCAAAGGGGCAAGCACAGGCCAAGGTATCGGGCAAAGGTTACCATTCCGGTGCAACGAGACCAAGACCAATAGAGCGGCAGGACAGAGGTCACCGTGGAGCCCAAGACGGCGTCATCACCAGTGCTTTTGGCAGCCGAAGACCACCTTTGGTCAGGATAACTTGTACTGTATGTTCCCCTTCAAAATGGCCAAGTGTTGGTGCCCTTCCCGCTCATTATTTGCGGAGAGGCCCAGGGCCTCTATAAATAGAGCTAGCCATCACAGAGTAGAGACATCTAGAAAATGGCCAGAGATCTGGTAGAACCCTAGTAGAGAGAGAGAGGCGACTGAACTCGCCCTAGCAGTTCATCGCACCAGCTCAAGAACACATCTCACGAGGCTGTTCTTCCCTTGTACTGTTCATCATCAGCCCCTGAGGCAATCCACCATGCCACACACTAGAGTAGGGTATTACACCACAACGGTGGCCCAAACAAGTATAAACCTCGTGTCCCTTGTGTTGTTCATTGTTTCCAGTTTAGATCACGCGAGGAGATTGGACGTAGATCGGTAGGGGAGAGATCTCCACGCGCACCCCAGTGCTCGAACCTCAAGGGTCTGCCGGAACCTGAAATCCGACGTTTGGCGCACCAGGTAGGGGTGCGCCGGAACCTTTCTTCCGCTGTTCGCGTGTGATCTTCTGTCGTGTCCATGGCTGACGCTTGTCGGGCTCGCGCTGAGCGCCGGGCTGCTCTCGCCACCCGCGTCGCCCAGACGGCGCCCGTCGTTGGACGCCCTCGTCGTTCCTCATCGCCTGCCACCAACGCCGCCACCGGCCCGGTGGGGAACGAGCAGCAGGCCTCGTCCCAGCATCCTTCGGTACGGCGGGAAGGACGCACCGCCACACCGTAGCTGACTCCAGCCGCTTCGTCGTCCCACGCCCGTCGCACCTCCACGGACACGCACACCGCGCTGCTCCTGGCAAGAGAACTCTTGCACTACCGCCCCGTCGACGACCTCTATGAAGACTGGCTCCCCCTTGCCGTCCCTCTCGCTGCCTCGCCCTCCATTCCGCGTAGGAGGCGAGGATCAGGAGGTGCCTCCACCACCTCCTCCCCAAGGTGGCGCCCTGGCTCCAAGGCGCGCAGCCCCAGGGCAGCAAGAAAGGAGCTGCCAAGAGATCCCTCGTCCCAAGAAGGTGCTCGCGCGCTCCCAGCACCGGCGCGCCAAGATCGCGTCCCTGCACCTCCACGCCAAGACCCTGCTCTGCTCCAAGCGGCGGCGCGTAGTAATCCCCTGGAGCAAGCCCAGTACCAGCAAAAGGCACCGGTGGCCACAGCAGGCTGCCGTGCACTCACCCCTGAGCTACGTGGCGTCGCATGGCCAGGCAAGTTCAAGCCTGACCTGCCCCCTCGCTACGATGGCACGACGGACCCAACAGAGTTCCTGCAGCTCTACGAGCTATGCATCGAAGCCGCCAACGAAGACGAAAGGGTCATGGCGAACTGGTTTCCCATGGCACTCAAGGACGGGGCCCGCACCTGGCTCCTGAACCTGGCTCCTGGCACAATCTCCTCCTGGGACGAGATGCGCACTCGCTTCATCGTCAACTTCCACGGCACTCGCGACCGGCCCCCGGCCGTGAGCGATCTGTGCCGCATCAAGCAGCAGCAAGGGGAAACCCTGCAGAAATACATCCAGCGCTTCAACAACGCTCGCCTCAAGATCCCCAAGGTGACTGAAGAATCCATCATCTCGGCCTTCTCCGATGGCGTACGCGACGTCAAGATGAAGGAGGAGCTAGCAATCCATGAAGACTTGTGCACATCCCTGGAGCTGTTCAACTTGGCGACCAAGTGCGCCAAAGCTGAGGAAGGGCGCCCCCTCCTCGAACTCCCGGCTGCCGACCCAGAAGAGAAGAAGCCCAAGGACAAGGACGTGAAGCGCAAGGGGGCTGCCGTGCTTGCAGCGGAGCCAGACACCAAGCAAGGCAGGGATCAACCCGAGTCATCCAAGGGTAGCCGGTACTGCGTGTACCACGACCTCCACACCCGCAACACCAACGAATGTCAAGAGCTCAGGGCCGTGAGAGATGGACGTGTCAGCCGACGCCCCGAGCGCAACGACAGGGGCTATGGCCGAGGAGGAGGAAGAGGTGGCAGATGATGGCAAGACCGTGGCCCTCGCCAAGGGTGGCGAGACCGACCTCGCGAGGATCACTGGCAGGACCAGCCTCGCGAGGGAGGCTGGAGAGATCAGCCTCGTGAGGATCGCCCGCGCGGCAATGCAGGCCTTCCTCCTCTGCCGCCACCGCCAAGGAGGAACGAAGACCAACATCAGGACGAGGGGGCTGGGGGCTTCCAGGAGCCGCGTGCAATCGCTAGCATCTTGGGTGGCGCGCAGGCCCCAGCCTCAAAGCATATCTTCAAGCAGTTTGCTTGCGAGGTGAATGCAGCCCTCCCCAAGCTTGAGGCCACGCGCCCTCTCAGGTGGTCTGCGTGCGCTATCATGTTCAGCTCAGCGGATCATCTCAAGTGCGCAACAACGGCTGGAGTCCTCCCGATGCTTTGCTCCCCAGTCATCAGCAATGTGCAGGTCACCAGGACCCTCATTGACGGCGGAGCAGGACTCAACGTCCTGTCCCTGGAGACGTTCTACAATCTCCAAGTGCCGTACGATCAACTTCAGCCAACCAAGCCCTTCTCAGGAGTCACTGATGGATCCACTGTTCCGATAGGGCAGGTTCGCCTTCCAGTCACCTTCGGGCAGCGCAACAACTATCGCACCGAGCCCATCGAGTTCGACGTCGCCCACATCCGTCTGCCATACAACGCCATCCTCGGGTACCCAGCCCTGGCCAAGTTCATGGCAGTGACTCACCATGGATACAATGTCCTCAAGATGCCAGGAAGCGGTGGAGTCATCAGCGTACCCTGTGAAGAAAGGGACGCAGTGTGTTCACTTGAGCATGCATTCCAAGCCGCAGCAATCAAAGACCCGGACCGCAAAAACGGAAGACTTCCCGAGGCGAACCCCAAGAAGAAGAAGGCTTCGCCTGGCCCAAGCCATCAGGAGGCAGGCGCCTCCGGAGGTGTTGGGTCAGGATCTGCACCCAATCAGGGAGCGCCACCCTCTCTCGCATAGGATGGCGTGCCCGACACCCTCCTCAGGCAGGGCTCGGGGGCTCTTTATTGGAGAGCCACCGACTTTGCCGAGGTCGCGAGGGAGGCGCTCGGGCACCACTTGGAGGGGTGCTTCCAGGCACGTTTCCCTCAGGAAGGTATAAGGCAAGGAAGACCAAACCCTCAGGAGTTCATCGCAAGCAACACTCAGGAGCTATAGGAGTCGAGAGTCATGCGCGGCAGCCGCCGCTTGCCCGCCATGGTCCCACATCCAGGCGAGGATGGTGGGCTGCGAGTCTGCGTCGACGTGCCAGGGCCCAACCAAGCCGCGTCTCAGGAGCGCCTATGGCCTTCGTGCCGCGCTGCGAGGGTCCACCTCACGGCTACGTTCGCATGCCTTTCGGCCTGCCGAATGCGGTCGCCGCTCATCAGCGCTTGCTGAGGAGCATTCTGGAGGCTCAGGAGGTCAGGCATCGTGTGGTCCTGGCGGAGATGGAGATGGCTCTCGGAGACCCACCTGTGCCCCCGGAGCCTCCCGAGGTTCCTGGGCCTGGGGGCTCGTGAGGGTCGGCATCTTCATCGCGCATCGCGCGCTTCTTCAGCATCACTCCATCTTCAATGGCACCAGGTGACATCTTTCTATGTTCCGTTTTAGCTGGGAGCGCCCACAGGGCCGCATTATTCCCAGGTCGCGTGGGTCCGTCCCTGCGGCATGTATCCGTTTTTTTTATGCTCTTTACTTACCTTGTTGGGGGCGCCCCTCGGGTTGCATCATCCCCGAGCTGCTCAGGCCTGGCCCTGCGGTGTTTGCTTTTTCCGCGTCTACTTAAAATGAATTTCCTCCTACGTGATTAACATACCCTTCGCCTGCTCCATTGACGCCTACCTATTGAGCCGCTCACTCTGGCACGACATCTGTGCACGGTCCGTCCCTGCAACGCCGAAAAATTTGAGTGGTCGAGATCTGGCCGCGGCAGCCCCGCAAGGAGCCACCTCACCAGGCCCTCAGTGCCCCAATCACTCCCCTGGAGCGACCAAAGGTTGGCTGGCAACCGTAACAATAGGTCTTGTTTCTCTTTATGACTGGTGTGCATGACCTACTCCAGGAGCAACGCTAGGGACATCGCGAGCTGTCTCTCCCTCTCTCCGGCATGGACCACTTGCACGTTAAAAGGGGGGCGCCTGAGCATTGCGACTCATGGGCTCCTACTGGCTCTCCAGCCCTCACTCCCTGGACTTGACCCACGACATCGCGACCTGTCATACCAGCGGCGGCTGAGGTCGCTCGAGGGCCGGGACCTGAGGACGTAGAGCATTAAGGAAAGTGCGGGGGAGTGGGAAGAAGCTCGCGAGGACTTAACCTAGCAGCGCCTTAGCTGCCACCGCTCGGGCCAGGCACTTCATCGAGGAACTACACCTAAGTCAAGAGATAAGTCACGCCCTTACAAGAGTTGGACCAATGCAGCGCAAAACCCTCGCCCAGTGCGGCTCTGTCACGGCGATGTTACCTTCCTTTCTCGCCCAGCGAGGGCTGCTTGAGCGCTAAAGGGGACCTCCCGAGCATCGTGACTCGGGGGCTCTTACCGGACCTCGGGCAGCCCACCTCCTGGCCTTGACCACGGCATCGCGACCTGGCATACCAGCAACGGCTGAAGCCTGCCTGGGGACTAGGACCTGACAGCATAGAGCGCCAAGTCCCCTCGAGGATAGAAAGGGGGAGCCGAGCTGAGACAGGACAAGCACCTCGCATTGATTCATATTAAGGATATAGTATTCATAAAAGACATGGCAGATGCCTTACATACCCTCGCGGGGTGTTGCTTCGATTCCTTGCAGGGAACAAGTGTACTAATCCTAAGGAACGCTAATCGCCCACAGCATCGCAAGGGACGCCATCATCAACAGTGGGCTGCCCAACGTCAACGCAAACCCCATCCAGATTAGTGGCGTCGGCGGCTAGACGCAGCTGCCCCGCTCGGAGCACCGCACGAGCTCGGGGGCTCGTAGCTATCGTCGCTCGTCTCCGGAGTCGCCAGGAGCTCGGGGGAGCCACTGGATTCCCCAGCTCCTCTACTGCTGCCTGAGGAGCTGTCGGAGGGCCGAAGGGCAGGCGAGGTCCTCGCCGGTTCATCGCCCCTGCCGCTCTCCATGGGGCAGCACTCCAGCCGGCGTCCTTCAGCATCGAAGACCTTGTAGAACATCAGGGAGGCGCCGTCGTATTCAAGATGAATTACGAGGGCGCCTACCATCCGGCAGACCCGGGCGATTTCGCCCCAGCCCCGGGTCATGAAGACCTTGCCTGGAGCGACGACCGCGACCTCCGATCCGGTCGCAAGGGTGCTACAGTCAGCGTGCTGCAACCAGAGCTCCAGAGCCCCGCTCGGCGGCATCTCGAAGGCGAAGGAAGGAGGGAGGCGAATCCAAGAACATGGAGACATGGCAGCGTGGAGCACAAGCTCGCAAGAGGAGCGTTCGGCGTGGACTCCAGGAGGAACGACGGGCACCACCGTGACTTGCCGGCGTCGACGGCGGCACCGTCGATGTTGCTCGACGCCTTCTCCCGCAGGACCTACGACGCGGGCGTACAAGGGTAGCGAATACCCAGGCGGCGGCCGCTCGTACCAGGGCCTTGGTGCCTCCTGCTGAGCACCCTCATCTCGGTGGTGGTGGACCAGCCGCTTCTTCGACGGAAGTGGGTCAGGACCCTCTCGGGGGCCTTTCCTTTCTCTTCTGCAGAGAACCGGCGGATTGGTGCCATTGGCGTGAAGAGAAGCAAGAAGAAGGTAGAAGAAGGGAAGGAGCAGCAGGAAGGGATGGACTGAAGGGGCTCGCCCAGCCCCGTACTTATAGCCGGAGGAGGCCAACCGCCGAGCACCACGATCGCAGGTAATCATGAAAGTTTTCTCTGCATGCAGGGACTTGTCAAGTCATGCGGTCGCCGAGGCGTCGTGAGGAGCGCAGACGCCCACGTCCAATCAATTCCCACGCGGCGCCCAAGGCCGCAGGCTGTTAGGGCCCGCGGCGCTTCGTGCTTGCTCCTTCGCTTTCCTACTAGGCCAAGCCCACGCGCGCCTTGGGCCCGGGGGCTACTGTCGGCGTTCTGGGAACGGGGGTCCCCAGACTTGCCTGCCTGCGGCCTGCGGCGTGGCTCAAGTTGGGGGCCCAGCACGGCCCATCTTCATCAGCTCAAGCTCAAGACCCTCGCGAGGGGCCAAGCCTCGCGGGACGAACGACAGGAAGCTTCCTCAGAGGCGGCCTCATCCGGCAGGCTCGCGAGGAGGCGGAGAGATCAAGGCGGAATACCTCTCGAGGAACCCATGACGCAAGCCATGACGATCGAGACCAGGCGGGCGCCGGCCTGCGCAGTGTCCTTGTTTCCCCTTTGGAGCAAAGGGGCCAAGCACAGGCCAAGGCATCGGGCAAAGGTTACCATTCCGGTGCAACGAGACCAAGACCAGCAGAGCGGCAGGACGGAGGTCACCGTGGATCCCAAGACGGCGCCATCACAAGTGCTTTTGGCAGCCGAAGACCACCTTTAGTCAGGATAACTTGTACTATATGTTCCCCTTCAAAATGGCCAAGTGTTGGCGCCCTTCCCGCTCATTATTTGGGGAGAGGCCCAGGGCCTCTATAAATAGAGCTAGCCACCATAGAGTAGAGACATCTAGAAAATGGCCAGAGATCTGGTAGAACCCTAGTAGAGAGAGAGAGGCGATTGAACTCACCCTAGTAGTTCATCGCACCAGCTCAAGAACACCTCTCGTGAGGCTGTTCTTCCCTTGTACTGTTCATCATCAGCCCCTGAGGCAATCCACCGCGCCACACACTGGAGTAGGGTATTACACCACAGCGGTGGCCCAAACTAGTATAAACCTCGTGTCCCTTGTGTTGTTCATTGTTTCCAGTTTAGATCACGCGAGGAGATTGGACGTAGATCGGTAGGGGAGAGATCTCCGCGCGCACCCCAGTGTTCGAACCTCAAGGGTCTGCCGAAACCCGAAATCCGACAGCGTAGATGTTATATGCACGAGTAGAACACAAGTGAGTTGTGGGCTATACAAGTCATACTGCTTACCAGCATGTCATACTTTCGTTCGGCGGTATTGTTGGATGAAGTGGCCCGGACCGACATTACGCATACGCTCACGCGAGACTAGTTCTACCGATGTGCTTTGCACACAGGTGGCTGGCGGGTGTCAGTTTTTCAAACTTTAGTTGAACCAAGTGTGGCTACGCCCGGTCCTTGAGAAGGTTAAAACATCACTAACTTGACAAACTATCATTGTGGTTTTGATGCGTAGGTAAGAACAGTTCTTGCTCAGCCCATAGCAGCCACGTAAAAATTGCAACAACAAAGTAGAGGATGTCTAACTTGTTTTTGCAGGGCATGTTGTGATGTGATATGGTCAACACATGATGCTATATTTTGTTGTATGAGATGATCATGTTTTGTAACCGAGTTATCGACAACTGGCAGGAGCCATATGGTTGTCACTTTATTGTATGCAATGCAATTGCCCTGTAATTGCTTTACTTTATCACTAAGCGGTAGCGATAGTCGTAGAAGCAATAGTTGGCAAGACGACAACGATGCTACGATGGATATCAAGGTGTCGCGCCGGTGACAATGGTGATCATGACAGTGCTTCGGAGATGGAGATCAGAAGCACAAGATGATGATGGCCATACCATAGCACTTATATTGATTGCATGTGATGTTTATCTTTTATGCATCTTATTTTGCTTAGATCATCGGTAGCATTATAAGATGATCTCTCACTAAATTTCAAGGTATAAGTGTTCTCCCTGAGTATGCACCATTGTGAAAGTTCTTCGTGCTGAGACACCACGTGATGATCGGGTGTGATAAGCTCTACGTTCAAATACAATAGGTGCGAGACAGTTTTGCACACGCGGAATACTCAGGTTAAACTTGACGAGCCTAGCATATGCAGACATGGCCTCGGAACACTGAGACCGAAAGGTCGAGCGTGAATCATATAGTAGATATGATCAACATAGTGATGTTCACCATTGAAAACTACTGCATCTCACGTGATGATCGGACATGGTTTAGTTGATATGGATCACGTACGTGATCACTTAGATGATTAGAGGGATGTCTATCTAAGTGGGAGTGTTTAATAATTTGATTAACTGAACCTTAATTTATCATGAACTTAGTACCTGATAGTATTTTTGCATATCTATGTTATTATAGATAGATGGCCCGTGTTGTTGTTCCGTTGAATTTTAATGCGTTCCTTGAGAAAGCAAAGTTGAAAGATGATGGTAGCAATTACACGGGACGGGTCCGTAACTTGAAGATTATCCTCATTGGTGCACAGAAGAATTACATCCTGGAAGCACCACTGAGTGCCAAACCTGCTGCAGGAGCAACATCAGATGTTATGAACGTCTGGCAGAGCAAAGCTGATGACTACTTGATAGTTCAGTGTGCCATGCTTTACGGCTTAGAACCGGGACTTCAACAACGTTTTGAATGTCATGGAGCATATGAGATGTTCCAGGAGTTGAAGTTAATATTTCAAGCAAATGCTCGGATTGAGAGATATGAAGTCTCCAATAAGTTCTACAGCTGCAAGATGGAGGAGAATAGTTCTTTCAGTGAACATATACTCCAAATTTCTGGGTATCATAATCACTTGACTCAATTGGGAGTTAATCTTCCTGTTTATAGTGTCATTGACAGAGTTCTTCAATCACTGCCACCAAGCTATAAAAGCTTCATGATGAACTATAATATGCAAGGGATGAATAAGACAATTCCCGAGCTCTTCACAATGCTAAAGGCAGCGGAGGTAGAAATCAAGAAGGAGCATCAAGTGTTGATGGTCAACAAGACCACCAGTTTCAAGAAAAAGGGGAACTTCAAGAAGAACATCAAACAAGTTGCTGCTCAGGATAAGAAATCCAAGTCTGGACCTAAGCCTGAGACTAATTTCTTCTACTACAAACAGACTGGTCACTGGAAGGGGAATTGCCCCGAGTATTTGGCGGATAAGAAGGATGGCAAGGTGAACAAAGGTATATGTGATATACATATTATTGATGTGTACCTTACTATTTCTCGTAGTAGTACCTGGGTATTTGATACTGGTTCTGTTGCTAATATTTGCAACTCGAAACAGGGACTACGGATTAAGCGAAGATTGGCAAAGGACGAGATCACGATGCGCGTGGGAAATGGTTCCAAAGTCGATGTGATCGCAGTCGGCACGCTACCTCTACATCTACCTTCGAGATTAGTATTAGACCTGAATAATTGTTATTTGGTGCCAGCAATAAGCATGAACATTATATCTGGATCTTGTTTGATGCGAGATGGTTATTCATTTAAATCAGAGAATAATGGTTGTTCTATTTATATGAGTAACATCTTTTATGGTCATGCACCCTTAAAGAGTGGTCTATTCTTTTTGAATCTCGATAGTGGAGATACACATATTCATAGTATTGAAGCTAAGAGATGCAGAGTTGATAATGATAGTGCAACTTATTTGTGGCACTGCCGTTAAGGTCATATTGGTATAAAACGTATGAAGAAACTCCATTCTGATGGACTTTTGGAATCACTTGATTATGAATCACTTGGTACTTGCGAACCGTGCCTCATGGGGAAGATGACTAAAATGCCGTTCTCCGGAACTATGGAGCGAGCAACCGACTTATTGGAAATCATACATACTTGTCAGGACCCCGATTCCAAGTCACATCGATCTAGCCGGTAACACTTCATATCACATTGCGGCCTCACGCACGGTATCCGCACTAGTGTCGCCTTACCATGGCCCGGGACCGTTTGCGCCTTTTGGCTCACGTATATGATAGTGTCGCTAGCATCCATATGACAGAGAACCTGGGCCGACATGGCTAGTCGTGAACCCAAAGCGGCACAGACCTATGGAGACAGGCATACGTGAATCACATCGAGCATGTCGGTCATCAGCGTGTGAATCCGGGCTATAGCACTGGGCTAATAGGACTCTGGGGAACCCGGGCTATAGCAGGCTAGGCAGGACTCCGGATGTCACCGCGTGACATTTCCCCGAAGGGACAGACATAGGAACAAAGTGAAACACATGCCGGCCAGTCAAGTGTCCTGAGCAGTAGTGCTGGGCTAGCAGGACTCCGGTGAACCGGGCTGTAGCGGACTACTATGGCTCGAGGAACAGTAGACTACATTTCCCCATAAGAAAGGCTGCCAAGGATAAACAACTAGATTGTCGGATCCCACACATACCAAGCATTTCAATCATACACACAATATGCTCGATATGTGTAAATACAACATGGCATCACAACAAAACTCTACAACTCAAGTACTTTATTTAAAGGCTCCAGAGAGCCATACATAACATGTTCATACAGGTAGGGGTCACATGACCCGACACTCAAGTCATACAAGCATACAAGCACATGCGGAAGCAAATAGTCTGAGTATAGACACTAGAAAGAAAGAAGGATTCTCGAAGCCTGTCTATCTACATAGGGCCCTCCATGGCCAGGATCACCACCTGGGTGGCAAGTCACTCATCGACGTTGAGATCTACATAAAACCCATCGGAGGGGACGGTGTTGTCGTCTGAAAATAGTAATTAAACAAACATGAGTACAAAGGTAATTAGCAAGTCTTACATCAGAACCTACTATACATGCTCATTCTCAAGAAGGTGGTGGAGTTATTGCAGCAAGCCAGCTTTGACTCTTGGCTAAGCTATCCTATGGGACACCACTAGTAAACTAGTTTTCGCACAGGAGTCCACTAATCACCAACACAATACTCCACCGGGGATCCTCCCTCGTCATCCTATGAGAGAGCCATTCTCGGTACTCACACTTATCTTGAGTCTTTTAGTAGTATCCATTAACTTGTCTATGAATTGTATAGGCAACCAAGTAGTCCTTTACAATGGACGCGGCTATTCGAATAGATGATGTTAACCCTGCAGGGGTGTACTTCTTCATACATGCTTTCACCACTTACCGCCGTTTACACGACATGTACTCGGCAACCTTCAAGCGGAAGCACAACGAGGGTGTCGGCCACAGCCTACCTAAACACTCAAGTCTCTAGTCCAGGTTTATCGCCTATCCAGGTTCCATCCGTAGGGAGTCCGGCCGAGGTTTCCACATACGTCCCCGAACGATGTGAACAGGGTTCCCGAGACACCAAACGGGTGACTCGGTACACCATGCCACGGTGTATCTACGACAACATAGCCCACCCCTAGGGTCAGCGCTACGCACGGCCGCCAACACATAACCTACAAACACCAGAAACTAATTGCAACTCCTGGACAGAGTACTAGAGTGATTAAGAAGCCGAGAGGGTCGATTGGTTTCGGGCCCAATGTATGGTAGTAACTGAATCTTAAATCACACATACAGATCTCAGTTCTTAGGGACGGCCTCAATGAAACAACCCACCATGTACTCCTACATGGCCTCTCATCGATACCTTTACCAAAACTGTTCAACACATCCCTCACATTATCGACATAATCATTTCACTCTAGCCCATCACCTAGATGAACCAGACCTGACACAACTCTAAGCGTAGCAGGCATAGCAAGGTAGGAAACACAAACATGGCTCAATCAACTCCTACACATGCTAGTGGGTTTCATCTAGTTACTGTGGCAATGACAGGTCATGCAGAGGATAAGGGTTCAACTACCGTAGCACACAGCAGTTTGAAACGATGTTGTCTTAATGCAGTAAATGAGAGTAGAGGCGAGAACATGGGATTGTATCGATATGATCAATAGGGTTGCTTGCCTGATGGAGTGGTAGTAGGGTACTGCCCTTTAGTTGGATACTCGGAGATATCCTCGGAGGCAGAACCTACCACGAGGGGCACACAGAACATAATCAACACATGACAATATGCAACAATATGATGCATGCTATGACATGGCAAAATGATGTGTCCTGCCTAATGCAATGTGAAACAAGTTGAAATGGGTCCATTTGAACCAAAGATTCAAATGGAAGTTAAAGTTCTTATGCATAATAAGTGTGTTAGCTTGTTTCACCTAAACAGCAAGGTTAAAGTGCTTTGTCATGCATGAAACCATTACAGATGGATAGATTGAATTTTTCTAATCATTTTTCATATATAATTTGTTTGATTTGGAGCTATGGTTGATTTTCTATGATTTTTAGAAGTTTTGGCTATTTCCTGGAATTTCCTATATAAAAATAAATCCAGAAAATGAATAATTGCGTTAGCACTGTGTCACTGTGACGTCAGCGAGTCAAAGGCGCCAGGGCCAGTCAAACCTGACTGGTGGGCCCCGACTATCAGTGTCTCAGCTAACTAACAGAGTTAAGTTAGTACTAATTAACTATCAGTGGGGCCTGGGCCCACATGTCAGTGACCTAAACTAACTAAAATTAGTTAATACTAATCCTAAACTAATTAACAGGTCGGCCCCACCTTTCATAGGCTTAGGGTGGAAGTCAACTTGGGCCCACACGTCAGTCCACGGGTCAAAACATGGTCAAGTCGCCGGCGGCTTGACGCCGGCTATGACAGACGCGGCGGAGGGGCTCGGGTTTTGCCCATAGTCGACCAAATCGACTGCGGTTTGGTCCTACGAGTAGCCGGGGGCAAGCCGCGACGTTTGGTAGCAGTGGGTGGAGCTAGGGTGGCTAGAAACATCGCCGGCGACGAGTTTGGCGGCGGCCGGAGCTCGGGTGAGGTCGGACCCGTCGCTAGGAGGCAAGGCAAGGCACAGGCGTGGTGCGTTGTGCTCCTGGGGATGTGGTGAAGTTAGTGGACTAAGTGGCGTGGCCGTGGCATGGCCGGGGCCTCGTCGACGATGAGCTCCGCGGCGGCGCGTGCGGGCGAACTCCGTGTGCTCGCTGTGGTGCACAAGAAGGAGAGCAGAGAGGATAGGGAGGTGGCTAAGCTCACGGCGGTTGCGACGGAGTTGACGGCGAGGTCGGAGATGAGCCGGAGCAAGCGGGGTGGCTGAGGTGATCTGGCCGGCAGGAGGTTGAAGACGAGCTCAGTGAAGACGCTCGGGGGCCTCCGGCGGGGCTTGGCTTGGTGGGACGGTCGAGGAGGGAGTGGCGGAGCTTCAGGACACGGCAGGGCGGTCCGAGGACGACGGTGGACGTGAGAACTATAGTGGCGTGGCTGTGGCAGCATCGGCCATGGCTTCGGGGAGCGAGGGAGAGAGCATGGGGAGGAATGAGGTGTCCAGGGGGTCGGGGTGGCGCCGCGGAGGCGTTTCGAGGCATCACGCTGGCGCGGGCGATGGCAGGCAGGCAGAGAGGTGGCATGGTGAGCTCCTGTGCTCGCTGACGAGCACCTGCTCGCCTCACTGGCTAGGCGAAGCAGCTGCGTGGAGCGGCTGCTGGGCCGGGCCAGCTAGGTGGGCCGGCTGGTGGGCTTCCAGGTAAGCTCTAACTCTCTCTCTCTCTCTCTCTCTCTCTCTCTCTCTCTCTTCTGTTTTGCCTTTATTTATTTCCTGCTATGTGTATTGAAATAGAATAAATACTATTTCATTTCCAAAAACTCTGGAAATATTCAGAGGCACATTTGGGAATATTCTCAACTGCCTAAAAATGCTTCCAAGATTATTTGAGCACTTTAAAATATTTATAGCATTTAAAATGCCCAAATTCAAATACTTATGGCTTGTTCAAAAATCCAGAATGGCTCCATAAATTGCAAGACCATTTTTGGCAGAGGTTTTAGTCAAGACCAAAAATGGTGGGCTTTTATGAAGGGCATTTTGGGTTCATTGAAATTCCAATTGTTGGAAATTAGCATTTTCAAGGCGGTGTTGGGGTTGATTAGGCCCCATTTCAAGTTTAAAAGAAATTTAAACATGATGCACATGTTCATCCAATCCTAATGCATGACTGAAAGCAGGGATGTGACAACTCACCCCCACTCAAAAGAATCTCGTCCCGAGATTTAGGATCCTCCGGGAAGAAGGTGGGGTACTCGAGTTGAAGACGATCCTCCCTTTTCCCAAGTGGCTTCTTTCTCAGAATGGTGTGACCATTAAACCTTGAGAAACTTGATATTATGGCGTTGAGTGGTACGCTCGGCTTGATCAAGGATACGAACGGGATATTCCCGATATGAGAGGTTATCTTGTAGATCAAGCATTTTGTGGTCCACTCCACGGATAGGATCTGTGAAGCGACGCCGGAGTTGAGAAACGTGGAAGACATCGTGAACTCTGGAAAGATGCGAACGTAGTTCTAATTGGTAGGCAACTTCTCCTCATTTGGCAAGAATGCGAAAGGGTCCAATGTAACGAGGAGCCAATTTGCCTTCGATACCGAAACGATGGGTTCCCTTTAACGGAGTAACCCTAAGGTAAGCCTTCTCGCCGACTTCATAAGTCATGAGCTTATGTCTACGATCATATTGGCTCTTTTGACGAGATTGGGCTGTTTTCAATTTCTCACGAATAACGCGAACCTGCTCTTCTGCTTCCTGAATCATATCTGGGCCAAAGAGTTGTCTTTCCCCGGTTTCTGACCAGTTAAGAGGCGTTCGACATTTTCGTCCATAGAGAACTTCGAAAGGAGCTTTGCCCAAGCTAGCTTGATAACTATTGTTATAAGCAAACTCCGCGAATGGAAGGCATTTCTCCCAACCAATTCCGAATGAGATGACAGAAGCTCGGAGCATATCTTCCAAAATTTGATTGACTCGCTCTACTTGACCACTTGATTGAGGATGGAAGGCGGTGCTAAAAGAGAGACGAGTTCCCATAGCATTTTGGAAACTTTCCCAAAATCGAGAGGTGAAGAGACTCCCATGGTCTGAGTTAATTTCCAATGGGACACCATGAAGAGATACTATTCGGGAGATGTATAAATTAGCTAGCTGGCTAGCGGTGATACTCTCACGAACAGGTAGAAAGTGGGCTACTTTGGAAAGACGGTCGATCACGACGAAGATGGCATTATTCCCTCTCTTGGTCCTGGGAAACCCAGTAATGAAATCCATACTGATTTTATCCCATTTCCACTCAGGAATAGCCAAAGGTTGAAGGGTGCCAGCAGGCCGTTGATGCTCTGCTTTAACACGACGACAGACGTCGCAGCTAGCAATGTATTGAGAAATTTCTCTCTTCATCCTAGTCCACCAAAACCTCTGGTGTAGGTCTTGATACATCTTAGTACTACCGGGATGAATGGTGAGAGGGGATTCATGAGCTTCCTTAAGGATCAGCCGCCTCAGGTTTCGTGCCTTGGGAACCACTAAGCGGTTTCCAAAGTATACGACACCCTGATCATCAACGGAGAAACAATTCGCGACTCCTTTCTTAATGTTCCTCTTAATACGGGAGATTCCCGGATCTACCTTCTGTGCCTTGATGATCTGATCTGTAAGGGTAGGTTTCGCCACCAGGGTGGATAGGAATCCTCGAGGAACAATGTGAAGATTAAGTTTACGAAATTCCTCATGGAGAAGTGGTTGACTTTGTTGTAACATTAGGTTGTTACATTAGGATTTACGACTTAGTGCATCAGCCATGACATTGGCTTTGCCCGGGGTGTAAGTTATTCCTAAGTCGTAATCCGAGATCAACTCAACCCAACGTCGTTGTCTGAGATTCAAATCCGGTTGGGTGAAGATATATTTCAAACTTTGGTGATCGGTGAAGATCTCGCAACAATGTTGCCAAGTTTTGAGTGCATGGACTATAGCTGCAAGCTCTAGATCATGTGTGGGATAATTTTCCTCATGTGGGTGTAATTGCCGTGAAGCATAGGCAATTACCTGAAGATCTTGCATGAGTATGCAACCTAGTCCTTGTCGTGAGGCGTCATAATAGATAATAAAGTCCTTGGAGAAATCTGGTGGTACCAATACGGGAGCAGATGTCAGGCGTCTTTTCAGTTCCTGAAAGCTGAACTCGCACTGTGGGGTCCAGTCAAACTTTTTATCTTTCTTGAGGAGTTCAGTTAGAGGTTTAGCAACCTTTGAGAAATTCTCGACGAAGCGGCGGCAATAGCTCGCTAAGCCAAGGAAGCTCCGAACTTGCTTGACCGTCTCAGGTGGAGTCCAATCAAGGACGGCTTGAACTCGCTCGGGATTGACAGCAATACCCTTACCAGAGATTACATGGCCTAAATAGGTCACTTCTGGCAACCAAAATTCACACTTGGAGAATTTGGCATAAAGGTGATGCTCTCGAAGTTTCGTCAACACCAGCCTTAGATGTTTGGCATGTTCCTCTTCATTCTTGGAGTAGATGAGTATGTCATCGAGGTAAACTATGACGAATTTATCCAAATACTCCATGATGACCGAGTTCATTAACCAGGAGAAGGTGGCTAGGGCATTGGTTAAACCGAAGGACATAACGGTGTACTCGTATTGGCCATAACAAGTAATGAAGGCCGTTTTGGGAATGTCCCTGTTTCTGATTTTGATTTGATGGTAGCCCAACCTCAAATCCATCTTGGAAAAGACTGAGGATCCAGCGAGCTGATCATACAGATCGTTGTTCCTGGGAAGCGGATACTTATTCTTGATAGTGACCAAGTTGACAGGTCGGTAATCTACAACCATCCGATCCGTTCCATTCTTCTTCTTGACGAAGAGGACGGGGCAAGCCCAAGGAGAGGAACTAGGACGGATGAAACCCTTTTTCAAGGACTCATCGAGTTGGTTCTTAAGCTCTTCTAGTTCTAAGGGTGCCATCTTATAGGGTCTTCTAGAAATTGGAACGGTTCCTGGAACAAGGTCTATCACAAACTCGACATCCCGGTCAGGTGGAACACCTGGCAGTTCTTCTGGAAAGACATCCGGAAAGTCCTGGACTACCAGAATATCTTCAAGGTCTGGAAGGGGGTTGGCATTTAGGGAGTAAAGCTGGCGCTTGGCCACTCGAGTTAAGACATTGACTATCTTGCCCGATGGGTGAGTAAGTTGAACTGTTCTAGTGGCACAATCAATCTTAGCGTAATGAGCTGACATCCAGTCCATACCCAAGATGATATTAATGTCCGAAGACTTGAGAGCTATTAAGGATGCAAGGAAGACAAGTCTATCAATAAGAATTTCGTTCCCATGGCTTACTCTAGAACTTTGCCATTTGGAACCCGGAGTTTGAATTACCATGGAAGTGGGCATGTCACATAATGTCGTGTTATGCAATCGAGCATAGTTCTCGGATATGAATGAATGAGATGCTCCAGTATCAAAAAGAACAGATGCTGGATGGCAATTAACAAGGAGCATACCAAGGACGACATTAGGATCCTCATGAGCCTCCTCGGCTGAGACATAGTTGACAGGGCCACATGCAGTGGTGACCGGCTTGGCGTAGAATGCCTTTCCCGCTGGCTTACCACGACCAACGGACTTTCCAGACTGATTGGGGTTGTTGTTCTGGGGACACTCTCGACTATAGTGACCCGGCTCTCCACACTTGAAACATGTCACAACATTGGGGCATGGAGCAGCATTAGCAGCGGGGCCACCATAGGGCTTGGATGGTGCAAACTGCTGGTTGGGACGAGGCACCTCAAAGGATGGCCTCGGAATGAACCTGGGTGGCAGTGCCTTGCTTGGAATCCACACCCGGCGCTTCTGAGATCCAGACACGGATGAAGAGCCAAAATCACGGGAGTGCTTGCGTGAAGCGTCATAATCAGACTGGCCTGTCTCAGCACTGATGGCTTTATTGACCAACTTCTGAAAGGAGGTGCACTCGTGCAGACGAAGATCGCGGTGAAGCTCAGGGCTAAGTCCCTTGCGGAACCTTGCCAGCTTCTTAGCGTCGGTAGATACTTCTTCAGGAGCATATCGTGCCAGATTCCCAAATTCACGACTATATGCATCCACAGTCAGTCTTCCTTGGGTGAAATTGCAGAACTCTTCCCTCTTGCGATCTATGAGACATTCCGGGATGTGATGCTCACGGAAAGCCTTACTGAATTCAGCCCAAGTAGTGATTTGGCCGACCGGGCACATAGCTTCAAAATTTTCCCACCAAAGACTAGCAGGGCCTTCGAGGTGATAGGCAGCATAAGTAACCTTATCAGCTTCGGCTACGTTGGCAGAACGTAGCTTGTGGGTGATGCTGTGAAGCCAGTCATCCGCGTCGAGGGGCTCGACGGAATGGTTAAACTTTGGTGGGTACAACTTGATGAAGTCATTGATTGACACCAAGTCATTTCGCTGATGGCGTGCAGTGTTCTGCTCAATCCGTTCCAGCAAGCGGTTAGTCTCACGCTTGTTTCTTTCCGCCTCCAGCATCACTTCGGCCAGAGAAGGCGGGTGAGGCAGATTTTCACCCCTAACTGCACTGGCTTCCCCCTGCTTCGGGGCAGTAGGGTTACTGCGGGTGTTGACCATCCTAGGAGAGAACAAGGCAACGGTTTAGATAAGGATGGCACAACTTAGCAAGGAAGTGCAGAATGTAATGGATAACACGGAATGCAGAGATGTTCATCCGTATGTCATGGTAATATAGAACTGCCATATATATACCAACGGTCATACACACCATACATAGTTTAGTACAAGCCCAGGCTACAATACAACTATGATGAAAGACGTTACATCTCATCGGAGGCATTCCAAGCTCCTATACATTATTTGTCTACACCTCCGGAATTGATTACACACTAAGTCATATTCCACAAGTCACGCAGGACAGTGAAGATACAACTATTACAATACTAGTGATACTACTACTAACTCAGACAGCTCCGTAGTAGTCCTCATAGAAGTCACCTCCATAGCCTGGAAGTTCAACGTGATCATCCGGGAACAGACGGTCCTGAGGAGCTTATGGACCAAAGGGGCTTGGATGAGGTCTTGGACCAACAAACGGTGGCCTGCGGGGACCACGGGGTGGGGTGATGCCTCCCACATCACACCAATCCACCATCTCTGGCAGAGCAGATCTCATAGGATACAGATCCCTCGTATCCATACATCCAGCTTGCACAGCAGGTGCAAACCGAGTCAAAGTGGCCCAATGATCAGCACGGGTGTTGAAAAGCTCCAGTCTCAAGGACCGATTCTCTCGGTCCTTATCCTTGAACATCTCGGCAGTGGTGTGAGTTAGTGAGTCCTCACGTGTGGAGTCAGCATAGATAGCCTGGAGATACCCTTGCGCTCCCGGGAGTGAAGCTGGCATATAACGGAAGTCGGTGTTCCGAAGTAGGCCAGTCCGAACTCGCATGATGGTCATCATGGAATAGGCAGCATCCTGCACAGCCATCTCAACAGTAACCCCGAGTCCATAGGAACAGTGGAGGGGCTCAGTAGATCCAGGATAAAAAGGAAATATCCTGACGGTGCAGAAATATTGGCTTTGATTAAAGTCTCGGAATTGCTCTTCGACAGTGTATTCGGGATACCAACGGTAACACGTCTCAATCATTACCCGGACTAACATAGCAGTATGACCTGGCACATCGAGGCACCGGGTCAGGCGAACCACTTGGTTTTGAGCACGAGTGGCCATCTGAAAGCACAACCACAATGCAAAGACATTAGAATTTCTAGGGAAAATTGGACAACATAACAGCTGTCAATGCTCAGAAAAAGATTTGGGACATCCACAACAGTTTGCAATACCACTCAACAACATCATATCAAGGTTCTGATTCAACTGGCAACATACTAAAAGTAGTAGAAACTGTACTGAGGCTTGTAACAACAATCCTATAAGCTACTACGGATTAGTAACACGTGAACCTGATAGAAGAAGAGAGCCTAGTCCTTAACCCACGTTGAATGAGAAGAGAATGACTCAGATCAGTGGGCATAAGGTAAAGGAGTAAAAGAGCCTTACGTTCCCTCCCACAATCAATTCCCCTAAATATAGCTAAAGCATTTCTAGACTCGACATCGACCAGTTTGGCTCAACGAACCTACAGGCAGTCCGGCTCTGATGCCAATGCTGTCAGGACCTCGATTCCAAGTCACATCAATCTAGCCGGTAACACTTCATATCACATTGCGGCCTCACGCACGGTATCCCCACGGGTGTCGCCTTACCATGGCCCGGGACCGTTTGCACCTTTTGGCTCACGTATATGATAGTGTCGCTAGCATCCATATGACAGAGAACCCGGGCCGACATGGCTAGTCATGAACCCAAAGCGGCACGGACCTATGGAGACAGGCATACGTGAATCACATCGAGCATCCCGGTCATCAGCGTGTGAATCCGGGCTGTAGCACTGGGCTAACAGGACTCCGGGGAACCCGAGCTGTAGCAGGCTAGGCAGGACTCCGGATGTCACCACGTGACATTTCCCCGAAGGGACAGACATAGGAATGAAGTGAAACACATGCCGGCCAGTCAAGTGTCCTGAGCAGTAGTGCTAGGCTAGCAAGACTCCGGTGAACCGGGCTGTAGCGGACTACTATGGCTCGAGGAGCACTAGACTACATTTCCCCATAAGAAAGGCGGCCAAGGATAAACAACTAGATTGTCGGATCCCACACATACCAAGCATTTCAATCATACACACAATATGCTCGATATGTGTAAATACAACATGGCATCATAACAAAACTCTACAACTCAAGTACTTTATTTAAAGGCTCCAGAGAGCCATACATAACATGTTCATACAGGTAGGGGTCACATGGCCTGACACTCAAGTCATACAAGCATACAAGCACATGTGGAAGAAAATAGTCTGAGTACAGACACTAGAAAGGAAGAAGGATTCTCGAAGCCTGTCTATCTTCATAGGGCCCTCCATGGCCAGGATCACCACCTGGGTGGCAAGTCACTCATCGACGTCGAGATCTACATAAAACCCATCGGAGGGGGCGGTGCTGTCGTCTGAAAATAGTAATTAAACAAACATGAGTACAAAGGTACTCAGCAAGTCTTACATCAGAACCTACTATACATGCTCATTCTCAAGAAGGTGGTGGAGTTATTGCAACAAGCCAGCTTTGACTCTTGGCTAAGCTATCCTACGGGACACCACTAGTAAAATAGTTTTGGCACACGAGTCCACTAATCACCAACACAATACTCCACGGGGATCCTCCCTCGTCGTCCTCCGAGAGAGCCATCCTCGGTACTCACGCTTATCTTGAGTCTTTTAGTAGTATCCATTAACTTGTCTATGAACTATATAGGCAACCAAGTAGTCCTTTACCGCAGACTCGGCTATTCGAATAGATGATGTTAGCCCTGCAGGGGTGTACTTCTTCATACATGCTTTCACCACTTACCATCGTTTACACGACATGTACTCGGCAACCTTCAAGCGGAAGCACAACGAGGGTGTCGGCCATGGCCTACCTAAACACTCAAGTCTCTAGTCCAGGTTTATCGCCTATCCAGGTTCCATCCGCAGGGAGGCCGGCCGAGGTTTCCACGTACGCCCCCGAATGATGGGAACAGGGTTCCCGAGACACCAAACGGGTGACTCGGTACACCGTGCCACGGTGTATCTACCGCAACATAGCCCACCCCTAGGGTCAGCGCTACGCACGGCCGCCAACACATAGCCTACAAACACCAGAAACTAATTGCAACTCCTGGACGGAGTACTAGAGTGATTAAGAAGCCGAGAGGGTCCATTGGTTTCGGACCCAATGTATGGTAGTAACTGAATCTTAAATCACACATACAGATCTTAGTTCTTAGGGGAGGCCTCAATGAAACAACCCACCATGTACTCCTACATGGCCTCTCATCGATACCTTTACCAAAACATGTTCAACGCATACCTCACATTACCGACATAATCATTTCACTCTAGCCCATCACCTAGATGAACTAGACCTGACACAACTCTAAGCATAGCAGGCATAGCAAGGTTGGAAACACAAACATGGCTCAATCAACTCCTACACATGCTAGTGTGTTTCATCTAGTTACTGTGGCAATGACAGGTCATGGAGAGGATAAGGGTTCAACTACCGTAGCACACAGCAGTTTGAAACGATGTTGTCTTAATGCAGTAAATGAGAGCAGAGGCGAGAACATGGGATTGTATCGATATGATCAATAGGGTTTCTTTCCTGATGGAGTGCTAGTAGGGTACTGCCCTTCAATTGGAAACTCGGAGATATCCTCGGAGGCAGAACCTACCACGAGGGAAACACAGAACATAATCAACACATGACAATATGCAACAATATGATGCATGCTATGACATGGAAAAATGATGTGTCCTGCCTAATGCAATGTGAAACAAGTTGAAATGGGTCCATTTGAACCAAAGATTCAAATGGAAGTTAAAGTTCTTATGCATTACAAGTGTGTTAGCTTGTTTCACCTAAACAGCAAGGTTAAAGTGGTTGTTCATGCATGAAACCATTACAGATGGATAGATTGAATTTTTCTGATCATTTTTCATATAAAATTTGTTTGATTTGGAGCTATGGTTGATTTTCTATGATTTTTAGAAGTTTTGGCTATTTCCTGGAATTTCCTATATAAAAATAAATCCAGAAAATGAATAATTGCGTCAGCACTGCGTCACTGTGACTTCAGTGAGTCAAAGGCGCCAGGGCCAGTCAAACCTGACCGGTGGGCCCCGTCTGTCAGTGTCTCAGCTAACTAACAGAGTTAAGTTAGTACTAATTAACTGTCAGTGGGGCCTGGGCCCACATGTCAGTGACCTAAACTAACTAAAATTAGTTAATATTAATCCTAGACTAATTAAATGGTCGGCCCCACCTGTCATAGGCTCAGGGGGGAAGTCAACTTGGGCCCACACGTCAGTCCACGGGTCAAAACATGGTCAACTCGCCGGCGGCTTGACGCTGGCGACGACAGACACGGCGGAGGGGCTCGGGTTTTGCCCATAGTCGACCAAATCGACTGCGGTTTGGTCCTACGAGTAGCTGGGGGCAAGCCACGGCGTTTGGTGGCAGTGGGTGGAGCTAGGGTGGCCGGAAACATCGCCGGCGACGAGTTTGGCGGCGGTCGGAGCATGCGTGAGCTCGGACCCGTCGCTAGGAGGCAAGGCGAGGCACGGGCGTGGTGCGTTGTGCTCCTGGGGATGTGGTGAAGTTAGTGGACTAAGTGGCGTGGCTGTGGCATGGTCGGAGCCTCGTCGACGACGAGCTCCGCGGTGGCACGTGCGGGCGAACTCCGTGTGCTCGCTGTGGTTCACGAGAAGGAGAGCGGAGAGGAGAGGGAGGTGGCTAAGCTCACAGCGGTTGCGACGGAGTTGACGGCGAGGTCGGAGACGAGCCGGAGCAAGCGGGGCGGCGAAGGCGATCTGGCCGGCAGGAGGTTGAAGACGAGCTCGGTGAAGACGCTCGGGGGCCTCCAACGGGGCGTGGCTCGGTGGGACGGTCGAGGAGGGAGTGGCGGAGCTTCAGGACGTGGCGGGGCGGTGCGAGGACGACGGTGGACGTGAGAACTACGGTGGCATGGCTGCGGCAGTCTCGGCCATGGCCTCAGGGAGCGAGGGAGAGAGCGGGGGGGAGGAATGAGGTGTCCAGGGGTTCGGGGAGGCGCCGCAGAGGCGTTTCGAGGCATCACGCTAGCGCGGGCGACGACAGGCAGGCAGAGAGGTGGCGTGGCGAGCTCCTGTGCTCGCCGTCGAGCACCTGCTCGCCTCGCTGGCTAGGCGAAGCAGCTGCATGGAGCGGCTGCTGGGCCGGGCCAGCTAGGTGGGCCGGCTGGTGGGCTTCCAGGTAAGCTCTAACTCTCTCTCTCTCTCTCTCTCTTCTGTTTTGCCTTTATTTATTTCCTGCTATGTGTATTGAAATAGAATAAATACTATTTCATTTCCAAAAACTCTAGAAATATTCAGAGGCACATTTGGGAATATTCTCAACTCCCTAAAAATGCTTCCAAGATTATTTGAGCACTTTAAAATATTTATAGCATTTAAAATGCCCAAATTCAAATACTTATGGCTTCTTCAAAAATCCAGAATGTCTCCATAAATTGCAACACCATTTTTGGCAGAGGTTTTAGTCAAGACCAAAAATGGTGGGCTTTTATGAAGGGCATTTTGGGTTCATTGAAATTCCAATTGTTGGAAATTAGCATTTTCAGGGGGGTGTTGGGGTTGATTAGGCCCCATTTCAAGTTTAAAAGAAATTTAAACATGATGCACATGTTCATCCAATCCTAATGCATGACTAAAAGCAGGGATGTGACAATACTGATGTATGTGGTCCGATGAATATTGAGGCTCACGGCGGGTATCATTATTTTCTCACCTTCACAGATGATTTGAGCAGATATGGGTATATCTACTTGATGAAACATAAGTTGAAACATTTGAAAAGTTCAAAGAATTTCAGAGTGAAGTGGAAAATCATTGTAACAAGAAAATAAAATTTCTACGATCTGGTTGTGGAGGAGAATATTTGAGTTACGAGTTTGGTCTTCATTTGAAACAATGCGGAATAGTTTCGCAACTCACGCCACCTGGAACACCATAGCGTAATGGTGTGTCCAAACGCCGTAATCGTACTTTACTAGATATGGTGCGATCAATGATGTCTCTTACTGATTTACCGCTATCATTTTGGGGTTATGCTTTAGAGACAGCTGCATTCACATTAAATAGGGCACCATCTAAATCCGTTAAGACGACTCCTTATGAACTGTGGTTTGGCAAGAAACCAAAGTTGTCGTTTCTTAAAGTTTGGGGCTGCGATGCTTATGTGAAAAAGCTTCAACCTGATAAGCTCGAACCCAAATCGGAGATATGTGTCTTCAAAGGATACCCAGAGCAGACTGTTGGGTACACCTTATATCATAGATTCGAATGCAAGACTTTTGTTCCTAAATTTGGATCCTTTCTAGAGAAGGAGTTTCTCTCGAAAGAAGTGAGTGGGAGGAAAGTAGAACTTGATGAGGTAATTGTACCTGCTCCCTTATTGGAAAGTAGTTCATCACAAAAACTGGTTTCTGTGACACCTACACCAATTAGTGCGGAAGCTAATGATGATGATCATGAAACTTCAGATCAAGTTACTACCAAACCTCGTAGGTCAACCAGAGTAAGATCCGCACCAGAGTGGTACGGTAATCCTGTTCTGGAGGTCATGTTACTAGACCATGACGAACCCACAAACTATTAGGAAGCGATGATGAGCCCAGATTCCGCAAAATGGCTTGAGGCCATGAAATCTGAGATGGGATTCATGTATGAGAACAAAGTGTGGACTTTGGTTGACTTGCCCGATGATCGGCAAGCCATCGAGAATAAATGGATCTTCAAGAAGAAGACAGACGTTGATGGTAATGTTACTATCTACAAAGCTCGACTTGTTGCGAAAGGTTTTTGACAAGTTCAAGGAGTTGACTACGATGAGACCTACTCACCCGTAGCGATTCTTAAGTCCGTCCAAATCATGTTAGCTATTACCACATTTTATGATTATAAAATTTGGCAAATGGATGTAAAGACTGCATTCCTGAATGGATTTCTGGAAGAAGATTTGTATATGATGCAACCTGAAGGTTTTATTGATCCAAAGGGTGCTAAGAGAGTGTTCAAGCTCCAGCGATCCATTTATGGACTGGTGCAAGCCTCTCAGAGTTGGAATAAACATTTTGATAGTGTGATCAAAGAATATTGTTTTATACAGACTTTTGGAGAAGCCTATATTTACATGAAAGTGAGTGGGAGCTCTGTAGCATTTCTAATATTATATGTGGATGACATATTGTTGATGGGAAATGATATAGAATTTCTGGATAGCATAAAAGGATACTTGAATAAGAGTTTTTCAATGAAAGACCTCGATGAAGTTGCTTACATATTGGGCATCAAGATCTATAGAGATAGATCGAGACACTTAATTGGACTTTCACAAATCACATACCTTGGCAAAGTTTTGAAGAAGTTCAAAATGGATCAGGCAAAGAAAGGATTCTTACCTGTGTTACAAGGTGTGAAGTTGAGTAAGACACAATGCCCACTGAGCTAGTCCTGGATTAGGGGGGTCCTCGGATAGCCGGACTATATCCCTTGGCTGGACTGTTGGACTATGAAGATACAAGATTGAAGACTTCGTCCCATGTCTGGGTGGGACTCTCTTTTTGCGTGGAAGGGAAGCTTGGCCTTTTGGATATGTAGATCTCCTCCCTTGTAACCAACTCTGTGTAACCCTAGCCCCTCTGGTGTCTATATAAACCAGAGGGTTTTAGTCCGTAGGACAACAACAATCATACCATAGGCTAGCTTCTAGGGTTTAGCCTCTCCGATCTCGTGGTAGATCAACTCTTGTAATACTCATATAATCAAGATCAATCAAGAAGGAAGTAGGGTATTAACTCCATCGAGAGGGCCCAAACCTGGGTAAACATTGTGTCCCCAACCTCCTGTTACCATCCGCCTTAGACGCACAATTCGGGACCCCCTACCCGAGATCCGCCGGTTTTGACACCGACACCGACCACTGCAGAAGATAGAGAGAAAATGAAAGATGTTCCCTATGCTTCATCCATGGGCTCTATCATGCATGCAATGCTGTGTACCAGACCTGATGTGTGCCTCTTGCTATTAGTTTAGTAGGGAGGTACCAAAGTAATCCAGGTTTGGATCACTGGACAACGGTCAAGAACATCCTGAAATACCTGAAAAGGACTAAGGATATGTTTCTCATTTATGGAGGTGACAAAGAGCTCAACGTAAATGGTTACGTTGATGCAAGCTTTGACACTGATCCGGACGATTCTAAATCGCAAAACGGATACGTGTTTATATTAAACGGTGGAGCTATCAGTTGGAGCAGTTCTAAACAAAGCGTCGTGGCGGGATCTACGTGTGAAGCGGAGTACATTGCTGCTTCGGAAGCAGCAAATGAAGGAGTCTGGATGAAGGAGTTCATATCCGATCTAGGTGTCATACCTAGTACATCGGGTCCAATGAAAAATCTTTTGTGACAATACTGGTGCAATTGCCTTCGCAAAGGAATCCAGATTTCACAAGAGAACCAAGCACATGAAGAGACGCTTCAATTCCATCTGCGATCAAGTCCAGATGGGAGACATAGAGATTTTCAAGATGCATATGGATCTGATTGTTGCAGACCCGTTGACTAAGCCTCTCTCATGAGCAAAACATGATCAGCACCAAGACTCCATGGGTGTTAGAATCATTACTGTGTAATTTAGATTATTGACTCTAGTGCAAGTGGGAGACTGAAGGAAATATGCCCTAGAGGCAATAATAAAGTTATTATTTATTTCCTTATATCATGATAAATGTTTATTATTCATGCTAGAATCGTATTAACCGGAAACATGGTACATGTGTGAATACATAGAAAAACAGAGTGTCACTACTATGCGTCTACTAGACTAGCTCGTTGATCAAAGATGCTTATGTTTCCTAGCCATAGACATGAGTTGTCATTTGATCAACGGGATCACATCATTAGGAGAATGATGTGATTGACTTGACCCATTCCGTTAGCTTAGCACTTGATCGTTTAGTATGTTGCTATTGCTTTCTTCATGACTTATACATGTTCCTATGACTATGAGATTATGCAACTCTCGTTTACCAGAGGAACACTTTGTGTGCTACCAAACGTCACAACGTAACTGGGTGATTATAAAGGTGCTCTACAGGTGTCTCCAAAGGTACTTGTTGGGTTGGCGTATTTCAAGATTAGGATTTGTCACTCCGATTGTCGGAGAGGTATCTTCGGGCCCACTCGGTAATGCACATCACTATAAGCCTTGCAAGCATTGTAACTAGTGAGTTAGTTGCGGAATGATGTATTAAGGAACGAGTAAAGAGACTTGCCGGTAACGAGATTGAACTAGGTACTGAGATACCGACGATCGAACCTCAGGCAAGTAACATACTGATGACAAAGGGAACAACGTATGTTTTTATGTGGTTTGACCGATAAAGATCTTCGTAGAATATCTGGGATCCAATATGAGCATCCAGGTTCCGCTATTGGTTATTGACCAGAGACGTGTCTCAGTCATGTCTACATAGTTCTCGAACCCGTAGGGTCCGCACGCTTAAAGTTCGGTGACGATCGTATTATGAGTTTTTGTGTTTTTGATGTACCTAAGGTAGTTCGGAGTCCCTGATATGATCACGGACATGACGAGGAGTCTCAAAATCGTTGAGACATAAAGATCGATATATTGGACGACTATATTTGGATACTGGAATGGTTACGGGTGAGATCGGGAATATACCGGAGCACCGGGAGGATATCGGAACTCCCCGGGAGGTATATGGGCCTTATTGGGCTTTAGTGGAAAGGAGGGGAAAGGAGCAAGGGAGGTGGCGCCCCCCAAGCCCAATCCGAATTGGGAAGGGGGCCTGGCCCCCCTTTCCTTCCTCCCTCCTTCATCTTCCTACCCTCTCCTACTCCAAGTTGGAAAAGGGGGAATCCTACTCCCGGTGGGAGTAGGACTCCCCATGGTGCGCCCTAGAGAGGGCCGGCCCTCCCCTCCTCCACTCCTTTATATACAGGGGCAAGGGGGCACCTCTAGACACACAAGTTGATCATTGATCCCTTAGTCGTGTGCGGTGCCCCCCTCCACCATAATCCACCTCGATTATATCGTAGCGGTGCTTAGGCGAAGCCCTGCGTCGGTAGCATCATCATCACCGTCACCACGCCGTCGTGTTGACAAAACTCTCCTGTGAAGCTTTGCTGGATCAGAGCTCGCGGGACATCATCGAGTTGAACGTGTGCATAACTCGGAGGAGCCGTGTGTTCGATACTTGGATCGGTCGGATCGTGAAGACGTACGACTACATCAACCGCGTTGTGCTAACGCTTCCGCTTATGGTCTACGAGGGTACGTGGACGATACTCTTCCCTCTCATTGCTATGCATCACCATGATCTTGCGTGTGCGTAGGAATTTTTTTGAAATTACTACGTTCCCCAACAGCTAGCAGCCACCCCTCCCTCGTGTCGGCACGAAGGGAATCCCAAGCTATGCATGCATGCCCCCCGATCGAGGTTCACCTAGCAAAGTGTGAAGTAGCCAGCAGCCCCCCTCTTGTGTCGGCACGAGGGAAATCCTAAGCTATGAATCCATGCCCCCCCAACCGAGGTTCCCCTAGCAAATTGCGAAGTAGCTAGCAGCCCCGACCCCCCTCATGTCACCACGAAGGGAATCCTATGCTATGAATGCATGCCCCCCCCAACCGAGGTTCACCTAGCAAAGTGCGAAGTAGCACCCCCCACACACACTTTCAGTCGGCGGGCCAGAGAGGCATATATCTCACCAACATGGATCGTAAAATGGACCAAGAATAATCCACCTTGGTCGTACAACCTCTCTCTGGTTGTTTGTCAAAGTGATGACCGTCAATGCGACCCCGGAGATGGGCTAGCTCGCCAATAATCACGCAAGTAGCTAGTCCCCGAAGATAACCACTGCATGCGTATGGCCCAAACATATGTATGGAGAGGTGTGTTTTTGAGTAACAATGGAACAACTTTGATGTGGCACCGTGATTTCGAACTAGAAATCCCCATAATGAGTGAGGGTTAGGTTACACCACATTCCCAGCCAACGATGGGGATTTATGCATGCATGCGTGCATAGTATATGCGCTCAAACTTAATTTGGTCTGAATCTCACCATGACCTATACTACGATAACACGAACCAATGAAGAATCCTCCCTGGTAACTTATCTTGTTGTTGGTCAGGTGATCATGGATGCCCATGTGGGCCCATGAATATATAGGCTTGTCGCCGATAACCACGCGTGGGAGTGTATCATTCGAAGGCAACCACTACATGCATATGTATGGAGGTGATGCGTGCATGCATGTTTGAATACACAACATTGATGTGGCACGTGTGTCAAAAATCATACACTATCTCCCCACACAGAGCGAGATCGGTTCATGATGTATTGTTGTACTAGCCTCTTCGACTCGATGGGAGGGATTCATGCATACACATGCATACATGTGTGCTCAAGCTGTATCATGCATGTCATCCCAGAGGAAAAATAATAATCCCCTTCTAAGTCAAATTAACCTGTCTTGTTGTCAGGCAAAAAGTAGTGATGGACCAAGCGGGCCCACAAATGGAAAGCATCGATATCGCTGATAACCGCTTAAGTGGGTGCGAGAGGACAACCACCACTGCTTTGCATGTGGGTCAAACATATATATGTTAAATACCCAAAATGCACAACTTTGATGTGCCACATGCCTAAAAAACCGTAAACCATGCACCCACACAGAGCAAGGTTCATATCAAGCATACTACATATGATGGTCCCCTTCCCCCTCTTCACGGCATACTATATCCTCCTGCCGTAATATATGTAACCCAAAAGAATCATCATCAATGGTGAAATTAATTAACCTCTCCCGATGTAGGTCAAAGTGATGCATGCATGCATCGACAATGGCCTCGTGGGCCCACAGATGGAAGCGTCACACGTGAGTGTCCTAGCTAGGATATGCATGTGGCCCAAAAAAGGTGTTGTGTGATGTTTGAATAATCAATTTCACAAATTTGATGTGGCACGTGCCTCGGAAACCAAAAAGTCCCGACACTGAGTGAGGTGTACTTGTTCACGGACGCGTACATATAGTATATATGCTAGTCCGCTCCCACCTCTTCGACGCATACTATATAACACCATAACGCAAACAAAAAGATTCCACCTTGCTGGTCAAATTAACCTCATTGTCGGCTGTTCGTCAAAGTGATGGACGACGACCTCGTGGGCCCACAGAAAGCATCACATGCGAGTATCGAGTGTCGTGTAGGACAACCATCGACAACATGTGGCCAAAACATTTATGTATGGCAGGGTTGTGTAATGTTTTAAATAACGAGTTCACGACTCTGATGTGGCACCGGTCTGCCTAACAAAACGGCCAACCCACATGGTGGCTCACAACTCGTAGTGTACTGTGAGCCACCCGCCACCCCTAGACGCACACTCCCACACAAACACCGTGAATCTACCGCAACTACAATGCATGTTAAATTAATTATCCCGCGGTGAACATACATGTTACCAAATGAGGGACGTTTTAATTTCAAAAAAATCATAGAGATCATTAAGATATTTTAGTACATTGATTGATTGATTTTCTACGGGTATAATGTGCAAAATTCAAATTTGAGCTACATGCACACGTGACAGTGCACCTAAATGGATTGCAAAAACACATGTGTCTCACTGGGTGCATGTTTACTCCCCGTGCAACAAATTTCAAACATTGAGAATCTTGATTTTAAAAATCTAGTCCATCCAAACTTATTTGAAGTTCATGAAACATATCGTGTTGTCATATGGACACCAATACAAAGTGGCATTATACTTTTTTTGGTCAAATTTGAGACCAGTTTTGATGTAATCTTTATCTAATTACAAATGAGAGATTATTAATAATTGGGAACCAATATCCCAAACAGATTATTTATTCGAACCGTGACCATTAGACCAACAATGGATACGTGCCATGCTTCGGTTAAGCAATAAAGCGGCAACATTAATCATCCAAATTGAAAAACAATATACGTGCCTTCGCGCGACCCGTGTGGCGTGCGAGCAAGCGTGAGTTGACGGGACGCGTCCGCCGCGCAGACAGGCGGGGAGGCGTGCAGGTGTGTGAATTGATGGAGGCGTGCTCGCTGCGCAGTGTCATCGAGAGGCATGTGAGTAGCTGTGTGAAACTTTGGTAGGCATGCCAGCAGTCTGGTATGCAGGCTCGCCGGGAGGCAAGCCATCAGTTTGACCTCTGCCTGCCTCTCTCCCACTACTCCATATTAATGGTGTGCCCGAGCGTCCGCACCCCCATCCTCGCTATGCACACACAATCCTCCCTCTCCGCTTGCATCCTCGACGCCGTGCTTAGTCCTCAAAGCCGTCGGTGTATGAGGATGCCACCGAAGTGCCTCATCGGAGGGAGTGGCGACGCCGGGGCTGCTAAAGCACCGGAGCACGGCGTGGAGATGGAAATAGAGGTTGCCATCACCGCCGGTGAGTTATCGCTGCACCCTGACATCGTCGACAGCGTCGAGCTTCCATAGCGGGAGGCGGAGTTCCACACCAACTCCGACGACCAATCCGGCAACGGCTCCAACGACCACTCCGGCGATGACTCCGACGACCACTCCGGCGACGACTCCGACGACGACGGACAGCTGGATAGTCATCTATACTCATTTATGTGTCAAATAGATCATAGGGTTTCTCTGGTTACTCCTGCCTCCCCCTTTTTGGAATGGAAATCCTATGGTTATGTTCTCCAAATCCATGAAATCTGAGTAAGTTTCGTTAGATCCGTGTATTGTATTGATTGTTTGAATGGTACAGGTGATAAGTGATTAGTTGTTTCATCTGTGCAAATGATTTCAACTAGTAATCCAACTAGGGTTAGTGTTCGTGCTAATAATTCCTAGCCAGGGCTTGACAATTGATTTTCAATGACCTACATATGTTTGTGCCATTATTTTCTTCAAGATTGGTCTATACATAGATGACTACGCTTAAAAATCGAACCATAATCTCTGGATATGTATGAATAAATAGCCATAAATTCCTAATCCTACTTCACCCCATGTAATCATTGATTTGATGCCAAATTTGTTTTACTATCTGTATAGGTGCTGTCTGAAGATGTGGACAGCGAGGATGAAGATGTCCAGAGGAGGTACAACTGGCAAATCTCGAGGGAGCTTTATGCGGGATTGCATAACAAGCGTATTAGGACATGGAACGGCGGCTATGGATGCCCATTTTTCAACCCGAAGCTTCATGACGCGTATCTAAGTGTTCTAGCGCATGCAATAGGAGGGGTCGTTGGCTCCTTCAAGCAGAAGTATTCTCGCAGGGTGGCGCATGGCGCATACGCCGAGTACCTGGAGAAGCTGCAGGATTGTGCCGGCCTGTGAGATGAGATGTGGGATGGATGGAACTATATATGTACGCTTGAGTATGCTTAATACTATTGAACTATGTACTACTTATGGATGAACTATGCTTATCTACGTGTACGCTTATTATCTATGTCTGAGTATGTTAAATATTTTGCCAAATTTTGGTAAAAATTGCAATGGGGGACCAATAAACCAGGACAGAGGTAGTACGTCAACCACACACGGTTCCCAAAATTGGAACCATGTGCAATGACTTTCATTTTTCCTGTTGCGTCAATCACACACGGTTCGCTCTAGCAAACTGTCGCCCCCAAAATTCTTTGTGGGACAGAAAACCCTCACCACCCAATTCAAAAAAGAAAAAATAAAACTCTCACCATCCCCATGTCACAAAAACCCTCACCCCGCCCGCCACACATCGGCCCCTCTGGTACGTTCCCCATTCACACCTGCACAAGCTCCTCTGCGTCTATGCCATGGCACCGCCTATCATGGCGGTAAACACTTAGCTTGCCGCCTGCTGCCACCGCCAGGCGGCCGACAAAGCCCACCACATTTCGCCACTTCCGCTTGCTGCCGCCTATCGCCATTGACTTTCTTGATGCTGCTCGCGGTCGACCCAGCTCCGCTCGGTTGGGGAATCTATTGTACTGAGGGTTCTTTCTCATCGATGACAAGGTAACTAGTTTAACGAGATATTATCTCATCTCTTATCCCAGTTCATCTGCCTCCTTTAATAACTCGGTGGAAATCACCATGAATTCAGTTTTATTTGATGTTGTGCGGACAAAGAAAATCACATCGCACACGGACTAAACAATGGAACCCGTCGGTGATGTTTTCAAGAATCACTCAAATTGTATACCAGCAATCATTTGCTCACAACACACACAGCTTGTTAGCAGTAATCGTCTATGTTGTTATTGATCTTCGCACACATTTCCGATTACAGACCTGTTTGCCTCATATCACACACATCTTGTTCATTTGAACCGTTTCTGTTCTCATATCTCAACGCAAACAGTTCATTCGAGTGAACCGCATGCCGTATATCGCATACACCTTTGATATGGCCGACCGTTTCTTTTCTGTTGCATAATCACAAACAGTTCATCCCAGTGAACCGTATGCTGTATATCGCACACACCTTCATCTGGCTGCCCGTTTCTTTTGTTCCTCCTCATCGCAAACGGTTAATTGAGCTGAACCGTATGCCCTGCATCGCACATGCAACTAAAATCTGAACCGTGTTTGATGCATCCTTCATCGCAAACATTTTGCACCTTTTTTATGGTTATTTTACACCACCGTTTGCGATTAAGGCATCGCACATAGTTTCGTCGAAGGGTCTCTGATCGTAGTGTCGTGTTAGCAGCATCCTGCAGTAGTGAATAGAGATCTTCCTCTCGATTACAATCCGAAATGGGTGGAGGGGGCTGCCTTTGCACCTACCATGGAGCAACGTCTGCATGCAATTTTATTGCCATGCAAGGCTCGTCTCTTTTGCTCTACATGTTCAGTTCCATTGTGTACAATAACTGACATGCATAGGAATAAAACATAGTGAGATTATGTAAGGAGTGCATGCAAAAATCCAGAGTGATGGTAGCAACCTGTGGATAGACCCAAAACAATGATAGCAGGTAGATAATGGCTTCCGTTAAAAATATAGATAATGGATTCTTTACTGTTTTTCCCCACCCAACATGAAACTCATAGTAGACACCAGATATTAGCCAGATGGTAGATAGATACTATTGATTGCGGCCCCGATATGTACCCCACAACCATTTAAAAACTCAAGTTTGACCATTAGTTTGGAGCTGACTCGGAGTCTAATCAGTGAACAGGACGATATAAAGTAGCACGTAATATTAAGAGATGCATAACCTAAGCAGACACGAAAGAGTGCGACCTCTCTTGCGGACCCGTGTAGTCCTCGAGGTCATCTTCTTGGTTGATGAAGGTAATGCAGTTGTCATGGCTGCCAGCAGCGGGGAAGAAGATCTGAGGCAGCAAAAGATAGTCTGGAGGCCAGATCCCTGCTGTGCTGGACCCTTCTGTCGTTGGAGCAACTGAGCTGGGGTGGACGACGGCACAGCGGGAGCGGGACAAACCACACAAGGTTTTCTTTGACAACTATCTGTAGGAGAAGTAATTTTGTAAGGGCTCATTTGAATTGGAGGATTTTAACAACACAGGGATAGGAAATACACAGTAATAGGATAGGAATGCACGTGCAAAACAGAGAATTTAAAAACATAGGATTTCTGCCAATCTGGGTGTTTGGTTCACAACAATTGGAAGATCACAGGATGCAAAGAAGCACAGTAAGACTAAGTCAAACCAAAAGAAAATGTATGGTTATAATGCTATTATGCTACTATCTCTTAGTCTTGTGCTACATGAATAAGAATTTGAAAAGGAGGACAAGTGGGTATTTAAATTCCTATGTTTTTCTTTGAAGGAGACACTAAAGGAACAAATCCTACAATTTTCTTTGCTCCATTCCTTTGAACCAAATGCATGAATAGTAGTACCATTGGAAACTTTCCAATTCCTATGTTTTTCCTTGACTTTTCCTTTCAAGCACTAGCGATTCTAGCAGGTAGGCTTGAGCAAGGAAAAGCCTAAACTCAAAAAATGATTTTGTGCTAGTTCTACTACTTTGGACCCAGGCCACTGCCCTACTAGCCCAACTCCCAGGCCCATCGACAAATGCATAGCTCAAACGCGTAGAGACAAATAATGATGGCGTTTAAGAGAGTCCATCACAGATAGCTAAGTTTCCTGGTACCTCACTGCTTGTCATATAGTAGGACAAACTAATTGTATTTCATGTTACTGCGTGTGCTCAGAGGACAATATATATAACATGTAGAGTAAAAAAGAGATGCAACAAGTGTACAACCTCTTTGGCGAAGCCATGTCGATCTCAGCGTGATTGGGTTGGTCGGTGAGGATGATCCGGCTGACTTGGCTGTCGGAGGAGGGGAAGAAGATCTTCGGTGTCTTGAGCTGGAGCCCGGGGTACTGCTCCGCTATGATGGAGGGTTTCATCGTTGGAGCAGCTTCGGTGAGTTGTATGACGCCAAGGCTGAAGCAGGACAGGAGAGACAACGTTAACCTGAGTGGAATTCTAATAGCATCTCCAATAGATGACATAAAATACATAACCACAAAGTGCTAGATGTAAAATACATCAGCCGCTCATCTCTGAACTTAATTGTTGAAACTGAATTTAACTGTTGAAACTAAACTTAACTGTCGAAACTGAACGCACTAGTCGCAGAAAAGCAGTAGCAGCAGCAGCGCGTGCAAGAGCCGGGGCAGCTGGTCGTGTAGCAGCATCAGGTGAGGCTACAAGTCAGTTGACTGACTTTTTCATCTCTGGTTAGTTGATTTTCCAGCCGGTGGATACAAAATCAAGGGCATGCAGTTCATCTTCAACATCCACCCCTTGAGCCGCCAGCCACCACCGGCCAAACAGCCGCCCCCGCCGCCCGCGGCCGGCGGTGCCCTGCCCCGCCCGCCCCGAAACCACTCCCCACCGCCGGTCCGCCAACGACCCAGCCATCCCTCTAGGCCCCCCCTTGCCGAGCTTTTTCTCCGGCGATCCCCACGCCATTGCCCCACCACCATCGGCGACCACCGACCCCACCCTGAACCCTAAGATAGATAGTGGGGTACCTCTCCGGCGAGCCCCCTCCCCGCTGCGGCTGGTTCTTCCTTAACTCTGGCGAGCCCCCCCCCCCCATCCCCTGAAAATCGATTGACCCAAAAGTCGATTTAGTCGACTAAAGTGTAGCTAAATCAGAGCAGCATCGCAAGCAAGATCAATAGCGAGAGCAGCAGCGCGAGCAAGAGCAATAGCAATAGCAAGAGCAGACCAAGAAGGGGACCGAGAGCAAGAGCAGAGCAGCAGCACGAGCGAGAGCTAAAGCAGCAGCAGCTCCTACTGATGTGGACGTCACCGCCGAGGGAACGACGTCGTGGAGGAAGTGGCCAGCGACGCCACCGTGGATGGAGCCGCGCTGTGTCGGCTCGGGACCAACCGCCGGCAGCACCGTGAGATCAAATCAAGAAGAAAATGTGGCGATTAGTGTACAACCTCTTTGGTGCTGCCGATTAGGCCTCAGCCTCATCCGAGGAAATGGTGATGATGATGCTCTTCCGGTGGTGCAGGTGAAGACGATGGTGTGGGGATGGAGGTGGCGCGAAAGACGAGGGGAACATCAGGGCAGCTCCTTGGAGGTGGAGGATGGGGTGGCTGAACCGACGGGACGACAGATCCTCATCTGG
This sequence comes from Triticum urartu, assembly GCF_056163025.1. Taxonomy (NCBI): domain Eukaryota; kingdom Viridiplantae; phylum Streptophyta; class Magnoliopsida; order Poales; family Poaceae; genus Triticum; species Triticum urartu. The sequence goes on from NC_141875.1 coordinate 82,028,518, forward strand.
TATGGTGGATGAGGGACGTCGAGGTGTTCCTATGGACGACGTCATGGGGGAAGAGGCTCCGGCTAGGTGGCGGACGGAGGAGGGTGTGGGGCTTCGCGGGTTTTCACGGCCTCGGTGTACGAATGGGTGGGCGGATGGGATGGGAGTGGGGAACCATGTCTTAGGGACGTGCTTGTCTGAAATGTGGGTAAGTTACGAAAGTACCCCCACCGATTTGACCTAGGCGGTTCTTTTGGTTCAGGGGTATCACGGGCATTTTGCGTGTCGGGATTTCACAGGAGGTGGGAGTTTTCGCGCGCGTTGTAATTTTGGAATAGCAAGCCACGAGTTGAGATGGAGGGAGTTGTCAGAGCACAACGAGACAAAGATATATCTTAAATATTTAGGGGTAACAAGGCGCGGGTTGAAATTTCCGGACAAGCCTAATGTGTACTGTACCAAATCAATTCGTACTTCAGTAGACGAAAAAACAAAAAGAAATCAATTCGCAGCACACAAGAGAGTCTAGTCCCGTGTACTGTACCAAATCAATTCGCACTACAAATGTCATTCAAAACTTTGAATTCATGTTATGTTCAATTAAAATATTTCGCTACGTGTATAATGCTTGCAACCTGCTACTCAAATGAACGTTTTAGTGCATTCCAAACGTATATACTACCGCTTCATTATGAACTAAATTTGAATTCGTTTCTCTATTTGAATAAGATCTACAATAAAGATTGTTGTGAAGTCAAACCATTTGAATTCGTTTCTCCATTTTAATAAGATCTACAATCATCATTATTGTCAAGTTAAAAAATAGTTTGTGTATTATCTTCACAGCACATGACATGATTACTCTCAAGTTAGATATGAACTATGTGTACTATATGAACTCGAAATTGATTTTTTGAATCCACTTTATGTTGTTTTCAAATCACAGTACATTTCAAGCTCTAGCTAGATCTTCATAATCTAAACCAAGTCCCATATGTATAATCTGTTAATCACATAATGTATGGTGCCCCGCCCCCTACGCCTACAAGTATTTAGATGTGACTTGCAAACACCACACATTACCACAAATTCAAATAGAATGTGAGATTGTTTGATATATAGTATTGTTTAGATTGTTCAATATTTAGTTGTAAGCTGCAAATGCCACACATTATCACAAATTCAAATAAAATGTGAGATTGTTCGATGTATAGTATGCTTTAGATTGTTCGACATTTAGCTGTGAGTTGCAAACGCCATGCATTATCACATTATGGTATAACATGTGCAAAACCACAACACGTGTATCACCGCTATATTCATGCATGCATATGTTTATAACACTATGATCTCCTATTCAAATATATGAATCCACTTTCATATCAAATTATGATCTTTGTTAGTCTCTTACACCCACACAATCCTCTAACCTTTGTAGCTTGCACTAAATTTCTCTCGTGCACACACAGCGGCACACGCCCTCCTCGCCCTCCCCCTCCCTCAGCATTCTATCCATCGCGCACATTCATTTTTTTCTTTAGGTCATTCTCCCACAGTCTCCACAACTCCTTTCTGACACACACCGATCGATAAACCTCTCCAGCGATGTTTTCCTACAACATACACACGCACCTTCCATCTCCTCCTTTCGGTGTCCATGCCTCATGTCTCTCATACGGTCCCACACACGTGTAAACTCTCGCCCCTCTTTTCACCGATCTCACAACCGCACACTCCTCCCCCTATCTAGCTAGTAGCTCGGCCTCTTGCACCACCTCCTAGCTCCATTCTCTCTGTCTATCCGTCTCTCTAGGCCTTATTTGCCTCTAACAAATGGATGTACACCGACTAATGTCCCGCTATACATATAGCTAGCTAGGTCCTTATAACTCGTTTTTCCCCACGCGTCAATCGACCTACCTCATTAGTTATGTCTCTCCCTTCCTCCGACAAACAACAATTGATCAATTGATCTAGTTAGGTTTGCTTACCAAACACATGGTTCCCCTTCATCATCCATGCATGCGTCCCGGCAGATCTATCACACACAGGCACACACAGAAACACATCACCACTCTTATTGATAATATTGCAGTTCTACCCTCAGTTTGTCTAGTAGGCCTCTCCCACCATCCTCGAGAAGCAACTCCATCACCCATCCAGCACTCTGCCCCTCTCCCTCTCTCTCTCCTCTCTCTCCTCTCTCTCTGTCCCAACCTATTTCTCATCCTTCAGTTATGTATGGATGTCGACCGCTCTCCCTCAAGACATAGTTGGGTCTCTCCTTCTCAACACATATACGAGTCGTTCTACCTCTCTAGTTAGGCCACTGCCTCCCCCCCCACCCCCACACACACACCGATACATTGAGTGTTCTAGTTATGTCTCCCTGCCACAGACAAACTTGCCATGTGCCCTCTAACATTCCGGTTGGTCAGTCGCCCTATATATTTGACTTGGACACACACAATTTTGATGGCTCTCTTCATCGATCTCGCTGTAACACCCTCGATGCGACTATATCTCCCACGTGTCGAGGCATGACTTAGAGGCATAATCGCATTGAAGGCATATGTCGCAAGTTAGGCAATCTTCACAACATCCCATGTAATATGAATCATAAAGGGGAGATAACATAGTTGGCTTACACTCACCACGTCAATCAAGTACATAAATAACATTACATCAACCAAACACTCATGGCCCGACTACGGCGCCAAAATAAAAGATAACCCAACAAGCGACACGGTCCCGATCACCCCCAACTGGGCACCACTACTGATCATCAGGAAAGGAAACATAGTAACGTTGAGAGTCCTCATCGAACTCCCACTAGAGATCAAGCGCGTCTCCTGGAGCGGAATCATCGGGCCCTACATCTGGTGTAATAGTAATCTGTGAGCCATAGGGACTCAGCAATCTCGCACCCTCACGATCAAGACTATTTAAGCTTATAGGTAAGGCAAGGTAAAAATATATGTGGAGCTGCAGCAAGCGACTAGCAAGTATGGTGGCTAAGTTATTCGCAAAAGAGAGCGAGAAGAGGAGGCAAAGCGCGAGTGAGAAACTAGAGAGCAACCTGTGCAAACATTACTCCAACACCGTGTCCACTTCCCGGACTCCGCCGAGAAGAGGCCATCACGGTAACACACTCAGTTGATTCATTTTAATTAACTTAAGGTTCAAGTTATCTACAACCGGACATTAACAAATTCCCATCTGCCCATAACCGCGGGCACGGCTTTCGAAAGTTCAATCCCTGCAGGGGAGTCCCAACTTAGCCCATGGCAAGCTCTCACGATCAACGAAGGAATAGACCTCCTCCCAAGACGTTCCGATCAAACTCGGTATCTTGGTTCTTCAAGACACTTCGACAGGTTAAAACAAGACCAGCAACACCGCACGAATGTGCCGAGAAATCCCAATAGGAGCTGCACATATCTCGTTCTCATGGCACACTCAGATGAGCGCTCCATACAACTAAAACCAAACCTCGAGTTTCCCCGAGGGGGCGCTGCACAGGAGACTAGTTTGGACCAACACTCAGAGGAGCACTGGCCCGGGGGTGTTTAAAATAAGATGACCCTCGGGCTCCGGAAACCCAAGGGAAAAAGAGGCTAGGTGGAAAAAGGTAAAACCAGGGTTGGGCATTGCTAGAAAAGCTTTAATCAAGGCGAACTATCAAGGGGTTCCCATTATAACCCAACCGCGTAAGGAACGCAAAATCCGGGAACATAACACCGATATGACGGAAACTAGGGCGGCAAGAGTGGAACAAAACACTAGGCGAGAGGCCAAGCCTTCCACCCTTTACCAAGTATATAGATGCATTAAGATAACAAGATAATATAATGATATCCCAACAAGTAAATAAATGTTCCAACAAGGAACGGCCTTCAATCTTCACCAGCAACTAGCAACGGTATAAGAGGGGCTGAGCAAAGCGGTAACATAGCCAATCAACGGTTTGCTAGGACATGGTGGGTTAGAGGTTTGACATGGAAATTTGGAAGGCTTGAAAGCAAGTGGTAAGCATCGTAGCATTGGCATAGCAAAAGAGCGAGCAAACTAGTATAGCAAAGATAGTAGTGATTTCGAGGGTATGATCATCTTGCCTGCACAGTTGTCAGAGTTGACTGGATCCTCGAAAGCAAACTCAACGGGCTCCTCGTTAGCGAACTCGTCTCCTGGCTCTATCCAAACAAGACAAACAAGCAACAAAGACACAATCAACCACGTGCAAGGATCAAACAAGATGATGCAAAGATGATATGCTATGCGGGATGCGATGCGGGATGCAAATGCAAGATTTGACAAAGGATTCATGAACCTGGACTCAACTTGGGAATCCAAGTGTGCCACTGGAAAGATGATATGAAATCGCTTGAAAACGATATAAAGAACGTCGGAATCGGAGTTACGGTTTGGAAATAGCAAGCGATTTAAATATGACACCGGTCTGCGATTTACAGCAAGTAGCCATCTAAATGCAATGTAATGAACATGCTACAGCACCCAAAAATGGCAAAAAAATACATGAAAGGGATGCATTCAATATGCTTAACAAAAGCCTAGCACTGAGCTACGGCCAATTCATCCATTAAAAGGTTCAAACAAGCATGGCAAAAATGCATATGGCAAACAGATCTCAGACTTAGTGAAATTAACACTTGTCTGGAATTTCAGATCAGGTAGCACTCTTCGGAGCAACAAAACTACATCCTACAGGACCTTAACATGGCAAAGTAAAGCATGGAATGGAGCTACTCAAAGAGCTTAACAAAAGTCCCTTAGTGACCTTGAGCCAAAAGGGATTAGAAAATACAATTGCAAGCATGTGAACATAGCAAAAACATAATCAGTTTTCAGACTTAGTGAAAACTGGCACATGCTGAAATATAACTCAAGTAGGCATGTATACGAGCTCGATGCACTCACTACGGTGCAAGTAATGATAAGCTAAGCATACATCCATCAAGAATACACAAAATGAAAGCTAGACATGGCAAGAACAATAGCATATCATGCACGGATCAACTACAACAACATCGGCAAAATTGCAAACAAGTTGACAATCTGCCCAGATTCACAAAGTAGCAAAAGTAGAGCTCGATTGACTCAAGCTAGGTTGCTCCATAATTGCAACAAAGACATGGATGGATATAGCACTACAAGATTAACAAAACATCCTTACTGATCATCCTCAAAAGAGGCACGGATCACTAGGAAACAACAAGAACATATGGCAACATGAGATAAACAGCTCAAGGACTTAGTGGAAATGCTAAGTCCCTGAAAACAGAATTACCAAGTGCACCACTTGGCAAGCTCGTGCTAGTCACCACACACATCACAAAAATACATGGGTTGCACCTCTGGAAAGATGACAAAACCCTTAACAAAACATATGTAGAGCATCAGGGCATATCATGCACACATTAATCATGGCAACAATGACAAAAAGCTAAATGGAGCAGCAGATCTGACAATTATCACAAGTAGCCCTCTTCTAACAGCATTTCGGGCATCAAGATGAACACAAATGAAAATGATGCACTGTAATGAAATGATGTACTCTCTGAGATGAACATTTTGATATGCTATATGCATGAATTGGAGCTACGGATGCAAAGTTACAAGGCTATGAACAGGAGCACTTGGATCTGGAATTTCGGGACCTAGAAGAAAAATTCAACCTCCGGATCTAGGTTTTGCACGAGTTTCAAAGTTGGCCGGAATCACTGTAGCGGCCGGAGTTTCGCCGGAGGTGACCGGATCCGAGGCAAGAGGGGCCGGGGGCGCCGGATCCTCGCCGGAGGAGGGAGCTGGCGGCGGGGGCGGCGCGCTGCGCGGCGGCGGCGGCGACCCGTGGTGGCGCGGCGGCGGCGATGGACGGTGGGAGAGGCGGCGCGGCGGCCGGGCGGGCGAGGCGGCGGCGGCAGAGAAGGAGGCGGCGGGGCGCGCGAGGAGCCCAGGCGGCGCGGGGTGGCGAACGGGCCTCGGGGGCCCGGGGTGGGCCTCCCGGGCCGGCAGCGGAGGGAGTGGCGGCTGAGGCGGCGGAGGCCAATGGTGGCGTGCCACGTGGCGGCGGACACGGCGGGCGGACGTGTCCGTCGGCGGGGGAGTTGTCCGGCGCGCGCGAGGAGTGGCGGATCTAGGGTTTCGGGGGAAGAAGAACGGGAATCTCGGAGGGGGTCTTTAAATAGGCATAGAGGGAGCTAGGAGAGTCCAAATGAGGTGCGGTTTTTGGCCACGCGATCGTGATCGAACGCTCTAGATGATGGAGCACGTTTAGGTGGGTTTTGGGCCAAATTGGAGGGGTGTTGGGTGGCAACACACACGAGGCCTTTTCGGTCCCTCGGTTAACCGTTGGAGTATCAAACGAAGTCCAAATGATACGAAACTTGACAGGCGGTCTACCGGTAGTAAACCAAGGCCGCTTGGCAAGTCTCGGTCCAATCCGGAAATGTTTAATCCCCACACACGAAAGAAAGGTAGAAAAGACCACCGGAGGAGAACGAAGCACCGGAATGCAAAACGGACAACGGGGAAAATGCTCGAATGCATGAGACGAGCACGTATGCAAATGCAATGCACATGATGACATGATATGAGATGCATGACAACGACAACAACACACGGAGACAAAGACCCGAACCCGAGAAAATAAAATAACTTAACACCGAAAACGGCAAGAGTTGGAGTACAAATGGGGAAAGTTACATCCGGGGGGTGTTACACTCGCACCCACCCAGTTCATCCTCTCTTCGACTCTATCAATATCTATGACCCCTCCCTCTCTTCTCGTGAATCGCCCCCTCTATATATGATATGGATAGGCCTCTATTTCACACACATTGCATGAAAAATTTTGTTTGAGATGTCATCGACACATATTCCCACAGATACATTCACGAAATCATCCCTAAACAAAAACACTCACAAACGCACACGCCATCTATCTAGGTTTGTATATCTCTCACACACACCCACGTAGGTGGGGGACGTGCACGAAAAGAAGAGGTGCACGCACGACGCACATACTCCCGTCTCTTTCCCAACCACACCCGCGCGGGTACACGGTGGAGCTCATTTCTATACGAAAAGGTAGCCCACCACGTGGTAATTTGACACGTGTACTGGTTGTCCACTGGATGGAGGATCGTCTACCATGGGTGGACAAACAAATTGCGACTTGACGCATTATGTTAAAAAAGAGGCAAACCATGTGGGGCCTACCTTAGAGGCAAGGTTCTATACCCTCGAGATGCTCTGTACGTATTACTTTTGATGTGTCCCGTCAACTCGCGGAACAAGGAGAAGCTTGCTTACTACGCCGTCTCCCCCGCGCATGGGCGCGGTGGCTCGCAGGACGAGGTGAAGCTTGCTTACTACTACTCATTGTACTATATTGGTTTATTGGTCCCCATTGTATATTGTGTCAAATTTGGACTATAGATTGAACTAACAAAACGTTCGTGCATGTTACCAAAAATTATCTCATGGAAAACTATGTTCAAATACGAATCCAACGATATAATTTTTGTTGACATGCATTAACATTTTGTTAGCTAAATATTTGGTAAAAAAATTGGCGCGAACTACAAAGGTGACCTATAAACCAGGACGGAGGTAGTAGTACTACGCCTTACACCCGCTCCCTCGCCCACGCGCGTGGTGGCTCACAGGATGAGGAGAAAATTTTACTACTCCCTTCGTTTACTCCTCGTACCTACCTTGGTTAGAGAGATTATCATATTGTTTGGAATATATGTCCTTTAGTAGATTTCAATATGAACTACTAGTACATACTCCAAACACTGATGTAAACTAAAATTACCAGCAGTCTCATGAACTCCGTCGTGATCGGGTCTGTCATGAAAACCTTCTTGACTGAGTCCCAATGGTGTCGTGCCCTAAGGACGTCACGCTCCTGCGGGGCGGTGAAGTCTGCCAAGGGGTCTGGGATGCCCAGACTTTCGCGTTCCGCGTCCTCCTTGTCCCATATGGACCTCTTCCCGCCGTAACCACAGCTTCCAAGGTGGTGGCGCCCCAAGTTCCTCTGTTGAAGCCCCTTCATGTACTTCGAATTTTTTTGGCAGCTTCGGCCTTGAATATTTCAAAGTGCTCTTGCGTGATTGTAGGATTATCCTTTACAATCTCGGAGTAGGGTTCCTTTTGGTTGACAATCCAATGTTTCACCATGCTTTCCAAGCGGCCAAAGTGTCGCTTAACTTGGTCATGGCGTGTTTGTTTAGCTTCTTCATTGCCAGGTCCTTATCTGGATCTTTATAATCCTTTTCATTCCGGTCCGGGAACAAGAATATCTGGTGCAACTTCTTTAGGAGGGAGGGCCTCATATTATCTATCTTCTGTAGTTTCTCATTGTTGATGCTGGCGGTTGTCCGTACAATGCAGCCTATTTGATTGTCGTAGCACGATCGCGCTTCCTCGGGCGCTATTGGCTCAAAAATGCCGTCGTCCATCTCCGTGACCACCAGTCTATAGTAGTCCTGAGCTGGTTTGGGCGTCGTGGCCACTTTGCTTTCGGTTTTAGACCAGCTCTGCTAGTCTCGGCGCTGGTCTCAGTCTCATCACCGGTCTGCATGTCCATATCAGTCCCCAATGCAACAGGTGGGCCCAACAACAACATCCGTTGATCATCCGCAAGGCTCAAAAATTCGTCTGCCACCAGGTACACGTCGTCCCAATCACCAGAACCCTATCCTTCATCGTTGCTAGCCATGTTTCCTATGATTAAATCTACTCAATTAATTCTAAACCTAATAAAATGAATAATGACGTAAAAAAAGGCTTATGTTTTGCAGGAACATTGACTCCTTCCCTGTGCGGCAAATCCCGGGCACTCGATATGTCCTAGTTTGTAGAACAAGTCATGTCGAAATTCACGGAAAATTTCGGCATGACCTTTGCTAAAAAGTGGACCAATCGAGCACCTGAAATTTGCCGGAATGGAAATGAATCAACATTCCAGCAAAACATAGGCCACTCGGCTTCATTCCCTGGAAACAGTGTTCAAATATCCATCTTCAACACCGCAACACATGTCCAAATATACACGAGCAACCACACGTTGAAATATACATATCCAAATTTCACAAGCTAATTCAAAAACTAAGTGTAGAAGAAAATTCATTTAACTACTAATAGAACAAAATTCAGTTAACTTTAGTGCTCTATAATGATGAAAGGAAAAAAATTCAGTTAACTACTAAGTTCATTCATTTAGGTTATTCATTTAACTTCACCTAATTAACCTACTGTACCACTACTACTAGCAGCACTACTAACCTAATTAACCTAGCAAAACCGTACTGCCCTAACTAAAAACATCTAATTAACATCTACTAGTACCATTACTGCCCTAACCTAATTAACATCTACTAGTATCACTATATACTACAAGCAGCACTACTACAACATTTTCTTCATTTTTTCTTTTAAGAAAACATCTATGAAAACCAAAACCCTAATTAAACCCTACTTCCCTAACTAAATTTTGTTGTAAACCAATTTTTTTGCTCTAAACTAATTTTTGCTCTAATATCTACTACTTAACATCTTTTGCTCTAAACTAATTTTTTCTATAAACTAACTTTTGCTCTACTAATTTTTGCTCTAAAGTGCAGAGAGAGAGGAGTGGTGGGGGCCTTACAGAGAGGGGAGAGACGGTGGCGGGGAGGTGCTCGGCGACGGAGGCAGGGGCGGGGAGGGAGGGCTCGGGCTCTGGCAGCGGCGGTCCTTGGCAGGCTCGGGCGGCGGTGAGGTCGAGGGCCGCCGCGGTGAGGTCGACGGCGGCGGCGGTGAGGCTGAGGGCGGCCTCGTGCAGTGGCGGTGAGGCTGAGGGCGGCCTTGGGCGGCGGCGGTGAGTATGAGGGCGGACTTGGGGGGAGACGGTGAGGTTGCGGGCATCCACGCCGGCAGGAGACGGCGGCGAAGTGGGGCGAGGGCGAATTGGGGAGACGGTGGCGAAGTGGGGAAAGGGGTTTGGGGGAGAAGTGGTGGCCGGGGGGAGGGAAACTGCTGGTTAAGTGAAACATAACGGTAGCGCGTTTCTAAAAACGCGCTATAGCTAAATTAGCTATAGTGTGTTTTCAGAAACGCGCAACTGCTATGCCTTTCTCCTTTTTTCCTCTTTTTCATTTATTTTTCTTTACATTCTATTTTTTTCCTTTGTCCTTTTTCTATTTCTTTCCTTTTCATTTACTTTTCTACTTGATTTTCATTTTATTATATTTTCATTAGCAGTGGCGCCTTACACTTAAATGCGCTACTACAACAATATTAGCGGTAGCGCTATTTCTAAAAGACTGCTACTACTATGTGTAGCCTATCGGCTTAGTGGTGGGAATTTTAGTAGTAGCACTTTTACCATGGGACGCGCTACTGCTATATATGTATCTGCAGCGCGGTGAGGGTACCTGGACACACTCTTCCGCTCTCATTGCTATGCATCTCCTAGATAGATCTTGTGTGAGCGTAGGAAATTTTTGAAATTGCATGCTACGTTCCTCTACAGTGGCATCCGAGCCAGGTCTATGCGTAGATGATATGCACGAGTAGAACACAAAGAGTTGTGGGCGGTGATAGTCATACTGCTTACCACCAACGTCTTGTTTTTGATTCGGCGGGATTATTGGATGAAGAGTCCCGGACCAACCTTACATCACCACATTCATGAGACCAGTTCCACCGACAGAAATGCAACTTGTTTTGCATAAAGGTGGCTGGCGGGTGTCTGTTTCTCCAACTTTAGTTGAATCAAATTTGACTACGGCCGGTCCTTATTGAAGGTTAAAACATCAAACTTGATAAATCACCGTTGTGGTTTTGATGTGCAGGTTAGAACGGTTCTTGCTAGAAGCCCGTAGCAGCCACGTAAAACTTGCAACAACAAAGTAGAGGGCGTCTAACTTGTTTTTGTAGGGCATGTTGTGATGTGATATATGTTATTGTATGAGATGATCATGTTTTGTAAAAGTTATCGCCAACTGGCAGGAGCCGTATGGTTGTCGCTTTATTGTATGAAATGCAAATGCCATGTAATTGCTTTACTTTATCACTATGCGTTAGCGATAGTTGTAGAAGCAATAGTTGGCGAGACGACTACGACTCTATGATGGAGATCAAAGGTGTCAAGCCGGTGACGATGGAGATCATGATGGTTCTTTAGAGATGGGGATCAAAGGCACAAGATGATGATGGCCATATCATGTCACATATTTTGATTGCATGTGATGTGTATCTTTTATGCATCTTATCTTTCTTAGCACGCTGGTAGCATTATAAGATGATTCCTCACTAAATTTCAAGGTATAAATGTTCTCCCCGAGTATGCACTGTTGCTACAGTTCGTCATGGTGAGACACCACGTGATGATCGGGTGTGATAAGCTCTATGTTCACATGCAACAGGTGTAAGATAGTTTAGCATGTGCAGAATAGTCAAGTTAAACTTGACGAGCCTAGCATGTACAGACATGGCCTCGGAATACTGGAGACCGAAAGGTCAAACGTGAATCATATAGTATATATGATCGACATAGAGATGTTCACCATGAAGACTACTCCATCTCACGTGATGATCGAACATGGTTTGGTTGATATGGATCACGTGATCATTTAGATGACTCGAGGGATGTCTATCTAAGTGGGAATTCTTAAGTAATATGATTAATTGATCTTAATTTATCATGAACTTAGACCTGATAGTATTTGCATATCTATGTTGTAGATCAAAAGCTCGCGTATAGCTCCCCTATTTTATTTTTGATATGTTCCTAGAGAAAACTAAGTTGAAAGATGATAATAGCAATGATGCGGACTGGGTCCGTGATATGAGGATTATCCTCATTGCTGCACAGAAGAATTATGTCCTTGATGCAGCATTAGGTGACGAACCTGTTATAGGAGTAGATGCAGACGTTATGAATGGTTTGCAAGCTCGGTATGATGACTTCTTGATAGTTTAGTGCACCATGCTTTACGGCTTAGAAGCGGTACTTCAAAAATATTTTGAACTCCATGGAGCATATGAGATGTTCCAAGAACTGAAATTGGTATTTCAGACTCATGCCCGTGTCGAGAGGTATGAGACCTCTGACAAGTACTTTGCCTACAAGATGGAGGAGAATAGCTCAGCTAGTGAGCATGTGCTCAGAATGTCTAGGTACTACAATCGCTTGAATCAAGTGGGAGTTAATCTTCCAGATAAGATGATGATTGATAGAGTTCTCTAGTCACTATCACCAAGTTACTAGAACTTCGTGATGAACTATAATATGCAAGGGATGACGAAAATGATTCCCATGCTCTTCGCTATGCTGAAATCAGCGAAGGTAGAAATCAAGAAATAGCATCAACTGTTGATGGTTAACAAGACCACTAGTTTCAAGAAAAAGGGCAAGGGAAAGAAAGCGAAACTTCAAAAAGAATGGCAGGAAAGTTACCACTCCCATGAAGAAGCCCAAAGCTAGACCCAAGCCTGAAACTGAGTGCTTCTACTGTAAAGGAAATGGTCACTGGAAGTGGAACTGCCCTAGATAGTTGGTGGATAAGATGGATGGCAAAGTGAACAAAGGTATATTTGATATACATGTTATTGATGTGTACTTTACTAGTTTTATAGCAACCCCTCGGTATTTTATATTGATTCAGTTGCTAAGAGTAGTAACTCGAAACAGGAGTTGCAAAATAAACAGAGACTAGTTAAGGGTGAGGTGACGATGTGCGTTGGAAGTGATTCCAAGGTTGATAAGATCACCATCGCACAATCCCTTTACCTTCGGGATTAGTGTTGAACCTAAAATAAATGTTATTTGGTGTTTGTGTTGAGCATGAATATGATTGGATCATGTTTATTGCAATACGATTATTCATTTAAGTCAAAGAATAATTGTTGTTCTATTTACATGAATAAAACCTTCTATGGTCATACACTCAATATAAAGGGTTTATTGAATCTTGATGGTGGTGGTACACATATTCATAATGTTGATGCCAAAAGATGCAAAGTTAATAATGATAGTGCAACATATTTGTGGCACTGCTGTTTAGGTCATATTGGTGTAAAGCACATGAAGAAACTCCATGTGGATGGATTTTTGGAATCACTTGATTATGAATCATTTGATTCTTGCAAACCATGCCTCATGGGCAAGATGACTAAAACTCCAATCTCCAGAACAATGGAGCAAGCCATTGACTTACTGGAAATAATACACATCGATGTATGTGGTCCGATGAGTGCGATGAGTGCTGAAGATCACGATGGGTATCGTTATTTTCTGACCTTCATAGATGATTTGAGCAGATATGGGTATATCTACTTAATGAAACACAAGTCTGAACCATTTGCGAAGTTCGAAGAATTTCAGAGTGAAGTGGAGAATCATTGTAACAAGAAAATAAAGTTTCTATGATCTGACCGTAGAGGCGAATATTTGAGCTATGAGTTTGGCCTTCATTTATAACAATGTGGAATAGTTTCACAACTCACGCCACTAGGAACACCACAACGTAGTGGTGTGTCCGAACATTGTAACCGTACTTTATTAGATATGGTCCGATCTATGATGTCTCTTACCGATTTACCACTATCGTTTTGGGGTTATGCATTAGAGACAGCTCCATTCACGTTAAATAGGGCACCATCTAAATCCGTTGAGACGACACCGTATGAACTATGGTTTGGCAAGAAACCTAAGCTATCGTTTCTTAAAGTTTGGGGTTGCGATGCTTATGTGAAAAAGCTTCAGCCTGATAAGCTCGAACCCAAATTGGAGAAGTGCGTCTTCATAGGATACCCAAAAGAAACTGTTGGGTACACCTTCTATCATAGATCTGAAGGCAAGATCTTTGTTGCTACGAATGGATCCTTTCTAGAGAAGGAGTTTCTCTCGAAAGAAGTGAGTGGGAGGAAAGTAGAACTTGATGAGGTAATTGTACCTTCTCTCGAATTGGAATGTAGCTCATCACAAAAACCAGTTCTAGTGATGCCTACACCAACTAGAGAGGAAGATAATGATAATGATCATGCAACTTCAGATCAAGTTACTACTGAACCTCGTTGGTCAACCAGAATATGTTCCGCACCAAAGTGGTACGGTAATCTTGTTCTAGAAGTCATGTTACTAGACCATGACGAACCTACGAACTATGAGGAAGCGATGATGAGCCCAGATTCCGCAAAATGGCTTGAGGCCATGAAATCTGAGATGGGATCCATGTATGAGAACAAAGTATGGACTTTGGTTGACTTGCCCGATGATCGGCAAGCCATAGAGAATAAATGGATCTTCAGGAAGAAGACTGACACGGATGGTAATGTTACTGTCTACAAAGCTCGGCTTGTCGCAGAAGGTTTTCGACAACTTCATGGAGTTAACTACGATGAGACTTTCTCACCCGTAGTGATGCTTAAGTCCGTTCGAATCATGTTAGCAATTGCCACATTATGAAATCTCACAAATGGATGTCAAAATTGCATTCCTTAATGGATATCTCAAAGAAGAGTTATATATGATGCAACCGGAAGGTTTTGTCAATCCTAAAGGTGCTAACAAAGTGTGCAAGCTCCAGCAATCCTTCTATGGACTGGTGCAAACATCTCGGAGTTGGAATATATGCTTTGATGAGGTGATCAAAGCATATGGTTTTATACAGACTTATGGTGAAGCCTGTATTTACAAGAAAGTGAGTGGGAGCACTACAGCCTTTCTGATAAGTATATGTGCATGACATATTGTTGATCGGCAATGATGTAGAATTTTCTGGAAAGCATAAAGGAGTGTTTGAAAGGAGTTTTTCAAAGAAAGACCTCGGTGAAGCTTCTTACATATTGGGCATCAAGATCTATAGAGATAGATCAAGACGCTTGATAAGATATTTTTTTCAATGAGTACATACCTTGACAAGATTTTGAAGTAGTTCAAAATGGAACAGTCAAAGAAGGAGTTCTTACATGTATTGCAAGGTGTAAAGTTGAGTAAGACTCAAAACCCAACCACGGTAGAAAATAGAAAGAGAATGAAAGTCATTCCCTATGCCTCAGCCATAGGTTCTATAAAGTATGCTATGTTGTGTACCAGACCTATTGTGTACCTTCCCATGAGTTTGGCAAGGGGGTACGATAGTGATCCAGGATTGGATCACTAGACAGCGGTCAAAGTTATCCTTAGAGGACTAAGAAAATATTTCTTAGTTATGGAGGTGATAAAGAGTTCATCGTAAAGAGTTACGTTGATGCAAGCTTTTACACTGATCCAGATGACTCCGAGTCTCAATCTAGATACATATTGAAAGTGGGAGCAATTAGCTAGAGTAGCTCCATGTAGAGCATTGTAGACATGGAAATTTGCATAATACATATGGATCTGAATGTGACAGACCCATTGACTAAACTTCTCTCACAAGCCAAACATGACCACACCTTAGTGCTCTTTGGGTGTTAACCACATAGTGATGTGAACTAGAGTGGCTGGGCCGGGTGAGGGAGTCCTGGACTAGGGGGTCCCCAGGCGTCCGGGATATGTGATATGGGCTGGACTGATGGGCCAAGAAGATACAAGATCGAAGGCCTTCCAATCGTATCCGGATGGGACTCTCCTTTACGTGGATGGCAAGATTGGCGTTCGGATGTGAAGATTCCTTTCTCTGTAAACCAACTCTATACAACCCTAGGCCCCTCCGGTGTCTATATAAACCGGAGGGTTTAGTCTGTAGAAGCAATCATAATCAGATAGACTAGACATCTAGGGTTTATCCATTACGATCTCGAGGTAGAACAACTCTTGTAACCCCTATACTTATCAAAGTCAATCAAGCAGGAAGTAGGGTATTACCTCCATCAAGAGGGCCCAAACCTGGGTAAACATCGTGTCCCCTCCTCCTATTACCTTTGATCCTCAGACGCACAGTTCGGGACCCCCTACCCGAGATCGGCCAGTTTTGACACCGACATTGGTGCTTTCACTGTGAGTTCCTCTGTGCTGTCGACGGAAGGTTCGATGGCTCGTTCGATCATCCACCACGATGCCGTCTCTGGGGAGACTTTTCTCCCCAGCCAAATTTTCGTATTCAGCGGCTTCACATTGCGTGCCAACTCGACTGGCCACCTTGAGCAGATCGACAGCTACGGCCCTGGTCATCAGATCAGTTTCGGAAACCTGAACTATGTCGCTGATATTTGAGGAGACTTGATCTCCGAAGGGTTCGCGGCCCCGACCACCACTCTGGCCTTAGATCTAGAGAATACTACCAGGTCCGAAGACGGGAGTTTAGAGCCCGTCGGACTCTCTGCAATTATGGAACTCGCCACCGGAGATCTGGAGGGGACTGTGTCATCGGCAAACCCGAAGAAGAACCGGGCTCCCCTTGTTGCTAAAGTGCCGGACTCCCCCTCGAACTCCAGATCCGAATTCTCGAGGTCTGCGTCAAGCGTGCGTGGCCAGGAGGCTCTCACCCCTGCCGCCCCACAGACTCTCGCTTCCCTGTCCAAACCTTGCTACTAAACAAGGCTCTGGACTTAATGCGATCCCTCGCCATTACAAAGGAATCGTTTCCGAATTACGCCCAACCCGGACTAGGGGCTGAGAGCGGGGAATTTTACGTCCCACCCACCACCCACTTCATAGCCACTATCGAAGACTTAACCGACATGTTGGACTACCACCCGAAGACATCAAACGACATGGACGACGATGACGAAGACGAACAAGGCCAAGACCCTCCGTTTACCGGACGTTGGACGACCACTTCCACATACGACGTGTACATGGTAGACACACCCAAAGAGGATGATGACTATGGCAAGAAGGATCCGGTTGAGGACAAGCCTGCTGAAGCACCTCCAAAGCGTCGACATCAGCACCACCGCTCAAAATCGCGTCGCGAAAAAACAGCAATACCGGCACCGAAGATAATAACACTCCGGAGAATGCCAAAGACCCCAAAGCCTTTGTCGAGCCAACATCCGAACAGGAGGATTGGGAGGATGGGCAAGTTAACCCCGACGATCCTGTCGG
Organism: Triticum urartu; assembly: GCF_056163025.1. NCBI lineage: Eukaryota > Viridiplantae > Streptophyta > Magnoliopsida > Poales > Poaceae > Triticum > Triticum urartu. The sequence continues at coordinate 82,045,541 of NC_141875.1, forward strand.
GAATGAGGACTCAGAGGATAGTAACTACCTACCGATCTCTGAAGAGGATGTGAGCCTCGGTGACGAAGACTTCATCGTGCTAGAGGAACCCCTCGAACAAGAGCGCTTTAAGCGCCGGCTAATCGCCACTTTGAGAAGCCTAAAAAAGAAGTAGCAGCAACTCGAAGCCGATTAGGATACCCTTAATGACAGATGGACTAAAGTCCTGGCAGCCGAGGAATACGGCCTCGAGCGCCCAACCAAGAGCTACCTGAAGCGCAAGCTGCTACCACAATTCGACGACGAGGCCCTCAAGCCAATACGGCCAAAGTATAAACCGGCTGATGAATCTAACCAACCACTGTCGGTGTTCTGGGAACGGGAGTCCCCAGACTTGCCTGCCTGCGGCCCATGGCATGGCACTGCAAGCGGGCCCGTACGGCCCATCTTCATCAACAAGCATTCAATACCCTCGTGAGGGGCCAAGCCTCGCGAGGTGGACGACACAAGACCTCCTCAGGAGCGGCCTCACCAGGCTGGCTCACAAGGGCAGAGAGATCAAGGCCAGGCAAACCTCGCGAGGTTCCAGTGACGTGAGCCATGACGATCGAGACCAGGCGGGCGCCAGCACTCACAGTGTCCTTGTTTCCTCTTTCGTGCTAAGGAGGCAAGCGCAGACAAAGAGTACCGAGGCGACAAGCAAAGGTTTCCATATTGGTGCAATGATACCAAGACCAGCAGGACGGCAGGACGGAGGTCACCATGGAGCCCAAGACGGCGTCACCACCATAGCCTTTGGCATGTGAAGACTGCTTTTATCAGGATAACTTGTACTAGTTGTCCCCTTTCAAATTGGCCGTTGTTGGCTCCCTTCCCGCTCAATGTTTGGGGAGAGGACCAAGGCCTCTATAAATCAGATTAGCCACCATAGTAGAGGGGGAGAACGAGAGCCATATCAACTTGGACTAGATCCAACCCATCCTCACATCCACCAAGCACAAGAACACCTCGCCTAAGGAGGCTGTTCTTCCCCTTGTACTGTTCATCAACAGCCCAAGAGGCAATCCACCACACCACACTGGAGTAGGGTATTACACCATAGTGGTGGCACGAACCAGTATAAATCTTGTGTCTCTTGTGTTGCGAGTTCGTCGAGCTAGCCTTTGAGATCATGGCAAGGTTGTGGGCGTGATCGGTGAGGGAGAGATCTTCGTGCGCACCGCTTTGTTCGAACCTTAAGGGTTTTGTCGGGACACGAAATCCGACATTTGGCGCACCAGGTAGGGGTGCGCCGAAGCCTTCTTCTTCGTCGACCCATGGTTCGTCACTCCACCAAGTTCATGGCCGATGCTCACCGAGCTCGCGTTGAGCGTCGGGCCGCCCTCGCCGCCCGCGTTGCTCAGACAGCTCCCGTCGGTGGGCCTCCCCGTCGTTCTCCGTCACCCACCATCAACGCCGTTACCGGTCCGGCGACAAATGAGCAGCAAGCCTCTTCGCTACATCCCTCCATACACTGGGACGGCTACACCGCCACCCCGTCGCTGACTCCGGCCGGCTCGTCATCTCACGCTCGTTGCGCCCCCACGGACGCGCAGGCCGCGCTGCTCAGGGCAAGCCAGCTCCTGCGTTACCATCCAGTCGACGACCTCTACGAGGACTGGCTGGACCGCATTGCCGAGCTCGTCAGCACGGTGGGAGGCTCCCCTGCATCATCCTTCTCGCTGCCTCGCCCTCTGCCAGCTGCGGGCGACGTGGCCCATGGAGCGCCGCCTCCTCCACAACAAGATGGCGCCCTTGCGCCGAGGCATGCGGCTCAAGGAGCACCTCAACCTTCCCCGCACCAAGGCGGCGTCCTCGCTCCAAGATGCGCGGTCCAGCGGCGCGACCCACCGCGCCGTGTGCCAGCGCACGAGGAAAGAAGCTGCCAAGAGATTCCTCGTCCCCAAGGAAGTGCTCCACCACTACCAGCTCTGCTACGCCAAGATTGCTTGCTGCAACAGGGCCATGCGCCGCGTGCCCCGGCGGCGCAGGGGCACCACGACCAGGCTCCACCTCCAAGGGTGGCCCCGGTGACCATGGCCGGTTGCCGCGCCCTCACCCCTGAGCTACGTAACGTCGCCTGGCCAGGCAAGTTCAAGCCAAACCTACCTCCGCGCTACGACGGCACCCCCGATCCCACAGAGTTCTTGCAGCTCTACGAGCTGAGCATCGAGGCGGCCAGCGGCAATGAGAAAGTCATGGCGAACTAGTTCCCCATGGCTCTCAAGGATGGTGCCCGGTCCTGGCTCCTAAACCCGCCTCCTGGATCCATCTCTTCCTGGGACGAGATGCACGACCATTTCATCGCCAACTTCTAGGGCACTCGCGACCGCACTCCAGCCGTGGGTGACATGCACCGCGTCAAGCAACAACCAGGGGAGACCCTCCACAAGTACATCCAGCGCTCCAACAACGTTCGTCTCAAGATCCCCAAGGTGACGGACGAGGCCATCATCTCTGCGTTCTCCGATGGCGTCCGCGACATCAAGGCGAAGGAGGAGATCGCCATCCACGAGGAGTTGTGCACATCTGTCGGTGTCAAAACCGGCGGATCTCGGGTAGGGGGTCCCGAACTGTGCGTCTAAGGCGGATGTTAACAGGAGGCAGGGGACACGATGTTTACCCAGGTTCAAGCCCTCTTGATAGAGGTAATACCCTACGACCTGCTTGATTGTTCTTGATGATATGAGTATTACAAGAGTTGATCTACCACGAGATCAGAGAGGCTAAACCCTAGAAGCTAGCCTATGGTATGATTGTATGTTGTCCTACGGACTAAAACCCTCCGATTTATATAGACACCAGAGGGGGCTAGGGTTACACAAGGTCGGTTACAAAGGAGGAGACATACATATCCGTATTGCCTAGCTTGCCTTCCATGCCAAGTAGAGTCCTACCCGGACACGAGACGAAGTCTTCAATCTTGTATCTTCATAGTCCAATAGTCCGGCCAAAGGATATAGTCCGGTTGTCCGGAGACCCCCTAATCCGGGACTCCCTCGGTAGCCCCTGAACCAGGCTTCAATGACAATGAGTCCGGCGCGTAGTGTTGTCTTCGGCATTGCAAGGCGGGTTCCTCCTCCGAATACATCATGGAAGAGTTTGAATACAAGGATAGTGTCCGACCCTGCAAAATAAATTCCACATACCACCGTAGAGAGAACAATACTTCCACAAATCTAATCTGCTGACACGTTTCGATACTATGACATCACTCCATGGCCCGGTTATTATTCAAACCGCTTTTCTCAACCAGCTCCGCACATATTGCGAGGCGGTTTTCTTGATACGTCTTGTCAAAGCAGAGATCGTGTTCCCCTTATCACGGGATTCTCACTAATATGGACGTGGGTAACCCAACCGCGCCATCAATTATGGCTCCTGGGGAATAAGCGGTTTTGCCAGGCAAGTGGGGAGACTCATCGCCTCCTCCGCCCTTATAAAGGGACAAAGATCTACTTTTTCACCCACGCCTTCTTCCTTCTCGCTTACCCATTCCCGCACACTCGAGCTCTAGCACCCAAGCTTGCGTTCTTCTCCTCCAACCACTCCAAGCATGTCTGGAGCAGGAGGCAAGTGGATGGCCTCCTCCGTCACGGAGGAGAACATCAAAAAGTTATGGGAAACCGGATACCTTCCCGTGAATATCGCGCACCGGCTGCCGAATGCGGGACAGATCGTCCCAACGGCCGAACCCCATGAGAGGGTAGTCTTCCTTACCCATTTCGTCCGCGGACTGGGATTTCCTCTCCACCGTTTGTCCGCTGGATCATGTTCTACTACGGGCTGGATTTCCATGATCTGGCGCCCAACTTCATCCTCAACATCTCAGTGTTTATCGTCGTGTGCAAGGCCTTCCTCCGCATCAGGCCCCACTTCGGCCTATGGCTGAAAACCTTCAATGTCAAACCGAAGGTGGAGGGTGGTCAGCAAGCAGAATGCGGAGGCGCCATGGTGGGCAAGATGCCTAATGTCACCTGGCTCGAGGGCACCTACGTGGATACCATAAAGAGGTGGCAATCGGGGTGGTTCTACATCACCGATCCGCGCGACTCCAACTGGGTGGCAGCCCCCAAATTTCGATCCGGAATACCCACGCGGTTCACCTCCTAGAAAACGAAGGGTCTGTCCTGGGGTTCTTCGGTAGAGCTGACCGGACTCCAGACCTGCATCCAGAACATGACGAACAAGAAAATCAAGCTCGTCAGCGTGGTCCAGGTTATGCTCTTCCGCCGGATCCTTCCGTGCCAACAACGGGCATTTGTTTTGTGGGAGTTCGACTCGGCCCAGCACCAGACGCTGCGAGAGCTCTACTGCACGACGCACGAGTACGTCTAGAAGGTGCTGTTCAAGGGCGCCGAGATGCCTCCCTCCCTCACCGAGGACCGCGGACTCAGCGCAAAGCGTCGCGCCCATCCGGTAGGCTTTTACATCACTCAGGGTATTTATGTGCCCCGGCTTAGTTATGTGCTGGATCTAAGGTTTTATGTCATTAACAGGACTGGATAAAGATAGCGGAGCAGCTTGATTGCCCAGCCCCCCTGCCCGAAGATCCGGAAAACGCTCTTCTGACAAAGATGCTGACCCCGGCACCTTATGTGGTGCTGGAAAAGACGGCCAAGAAGAAGGCCGCGGGGACCAGAAAGGGTCTCCGACGCAATATGGTTCTGTCGGACTCATCATCCGATGAGTCCGACGTGCACTCCTCCCATGGAAACGAGGAGGAGGAGAAAAGTTCTCCCCCTAGCCGGGGGAGACAAGAAAAGGAAGGCTGACCCATCTAGGGAGACCGAAGGGTCCAAGAAGGGAAAGACCCTCCCTTCGGACTGTGCCACGACGGCCGCCGACAGCGGCGACGAGTGGCTACCCAGGGACAAGCCCCTGGCGAAATCATAAGTGTCCGGAAACCATAGTTCTTCATGGTATGTTTTATTATACTGCCTTTGCTCATGCCGAACCTGATTATGCAGTCCGGCCCGAGCTCGTCTCGACGTACCCTCGTTGAGCGGCTCTTTGGGGTCGTCGGATATGAACAGCGGTTCTCCTTCGACGGCTTCCACCCCTCGCCCTACGGACAACGCCGAGGTGGTGTCTCAAAAGGCACCGACCCAAGGGGATGCGGTCCTTGGGGCGCCTCACGGCGACCTCCCGGACCCTGGGTACCAAGGGAGCGAGGCTCCTGCGGGCTTCAAGTTTGGGCCCCAGTCGGACACTGCGCCGGAACCTTCAATGGTTTCGGACTCCAGCAGGCGGTCCCCCATTAAGGGGGGCCAACCATCCGTGCCGGTGTCCGCTGTCCAACCAGAGGCACCGGACAACTTGCTGGAAGCGCTTCACAACGCTTCCATCGATGAAGAACACCGCACTATCATGACTGTGGTGGTTAAGAAGGTTCAGTCCACCAAGAACGGACTGACCGAAGCTTGTGCCAGCCTCCTAACAGGCTTTGAGGTAAGCATTCAAAATATAAAAATATTACCGCATAGATAGTAGCCCCTGATGCTCTGTTCGGCGTTCGCGAAGAAAAGCCGAATAGAGTATCAAATGATAACTCAGGAGTCTAATTAGAGTATGTCTATGTGTATGTGCAGGCTTCCCTGCTGGCCGTTGTCGCACATACTGCGGAGGTCTCTGCGCTGAAGTAGGCCCTGAAGCGGACCGAGGACGAGCTCGGCCTTACCAAGGGGCGGCTCGAAGGGAGCAAAGGTAAGATATACCCCAGTTTATATAGGTAAAAATAAGATCGGTGTTAAGTAATAGGATCATCATGAATTTGTCAGGGGCCATGACCGAGGTGGAGACACTGAGGAAGGCATTGTCCGCAACCAAAGACAAAGCGGCCAAAGAACGTACTGAACAGGAGAAACAAGAAGCCCGAGTGGGCGGGGTGCAGCAAGAGCTCGAGGCTCTCGCCAAAAAGCATGAGTCCTTGGAGCTTGACACCAAGACGCGGGAGTCCGAGCTCACGCAGGCGCTTGAAAGCGTCCGGAGCACCAAGGCCGAAGCCCACAAGGCCCTCCAGGAGATTGATGCGGCAAAGAAGATAGCAGCGAGTAAGGCATTCCATATGCAAAGCAAGCATGTGAAGGAGACTTTCCTTTTTCTTACCCGAGTTCGGAGCTCTCCAGGAGCGTTTCTAGATCTTCCCCGCAATGTGCTGGATACCGCAGAGTTTTACCGGGCTTAGGAGGGGAGCTCAGCAGAGAAGTTGTTCTGGTCTCAGTATACTGGGACCGAACACCCCGTGTCCTTGAGCGACCAGCTGAAGCAGTTGGTCGAACTTCACAAGGCGGCCGAACAGGCCATGAGGGGCCTTATAGTCCGGATGTGGCCTGGTGAGCCCCTGTCCGGCAGCTACTTCGGTCTGGTGAGGCGGCTGGTGGAAGCCTGCCCTTGGCTTGAAGTCATCAAGCGATCCGTCTGCATCGAAGGTGCACGCCGAGCTTTTGCCCGGGCGAAGGTGCACTGGGAGAAGCTGGACGCCATGAAGCTTGTGAAGGAGGGGCCGCTAGAGGGCAAGGAGCATCGCTGCCCCGAGAATTACTATGAGAGCATCCTGAAGGGTTCCCGCTTAGTGGCAGATGAGTGTGCCAAGGATGTAATTTTTGAATGAACATGCCCATGTGATCCTGTAATATGAAACGAGTTCTTTTGCGCCATGCGACGCTTTCTTAATTTAAAATATTACCTTCTGTGCGGCCGTTTATAAAATCTGAGAGTTGGCCAATCGTCGGCATCTGCTCCCATTTAACTAGTACTGGGGTGTTCGGGGTAAATCTGAACACTCTTTACCACAATTTTGGGTCCTTCGAGGGAGGTGCTCAGCGCAACGAACCAGGCAATCGGACTATAATGCTTTAACACTCTCACTTAGCCATAGAAGTCTATGATTTTAAATTTTTGGCGAAGCCCCTGGTATTCGGAAGGCCGAATTTGGGGCGCTATACACGCCTAAGCCGGACAAGGCCGACTCTTCGCCTGAAGCGGAAAAAGTCTTTAAGGACTTGAGACCTCTCGAACAGCGTCCAGTCTCTCGCCTTATCATGACAGTCAGTTTTTGGCTTTCTCTACTGAGGTGCTCGTCCAGAAGAACCGGGACACAATCGCAGTAGTTCTCCCACCGCTACCTTAACCAATATAGCGGAACGTAAGGTACCAAAGCATGGGAGCCGGGCAACCCAACATTTGACCCAAGACATGATTCAGAGTTGATGCATATAATGCTATAAGTTCAGGGTGCCGCACTGTCGAAAGTGTTCGGACTTCTTGAGCCGTACTACGGGGTAAACGAGAGCCCCTGGCGTACTGACCGTACCCGAACGGGCAGGTGTGGAATGTCGTAAATGGACATATAAGAGAAAGAGAAAAACTTAAATAATGTAATGACAGATTAATAATATGCATTTATTTGAATAATACATCGAAGCGTACTGGTACAAGTATGCAATAAGCATGAAGTAGGACAATTTGAAATGCCCTATCCCAAGGCAAGCTATGCATAAATAGTAAAAAAGTGGGTATATCAAGTAGTGCTAGAGACCACCTGGCGGTTCCCGTGTTCGTCTTAGCTTCTTGCAGCCTTGGTTGTTGCTTCCGGAATGTGTCCGGCAATCGGACTGCCGGAAAGGGCTTCCGAAGAGTTAGGCCCTGAAAGAGAAAAAGAATGTCACAGGTATACCACCCCTGGTGTGGTTAAGCCACAATGCGGGGCGTGTCCTGATTGTGCCCCTGCCTATGTCCATGGTATTTTCAACGCGTAGTTATGTACGCGCGGCATGAATTTCGTCGCTGCACTGGGACTGGGACGGGGACCGGATTGCTAGGCGAACGCTGATCGCGCCAGTCGATCCTGTTGTAGATTGTTCCGGACTCGCTTGAAGGTGTCCGGGGGCTGTAATGCCGAATGAGTGGTCTGCCTGAACAGCCTGCTTTGTGCCTCTGTTACAAGGGCCGTAGTGTGCTCTTCCGTACGGAGCGAGCGTTATGTGTTTCCATTTGCTGTTATGACCCCGCGAGGTCCTGGCATCTTGAGCTGGAGGTATGCGTAATGCGGCACTGCATTGAATTTTGCAAATGTTGTCCGTCCGAGCAGTGCGTGATAGCCACTGCGAAACGGGACGATGTCGAAGATTAACTCTTCACTTCGGAAGTTGTCCGGTGATCCGAAGACCACTTCCAGTGTGATTGAGCCTGTGCAATGGGCCTCTACACTTGGGATGATGCCTTTAAAGGTGGTTTTGCTGGGTTTGATCCTTGAGGGATCGATACCCATTTTCACACTGTATCCTGATAAAGCAGGTTCAGGCTGCTGCCGTCGTCCATAAGGACTCGACTGAGGTGAAATCCGTCAATGATGGGGTCTAGGACCAATGCGGCGGATCCGCCATGACGGATGCTAGTGGGCTGGTCCCTGCGATCGAAGGTGATCGGACAAGCAGACCATGGGTTGAACTTCGGGGCGACGGGCTCCATCGCATAGACGTCCCTTAGTGCACACTTCCGCTCCCTCTTGGGAATGTGGGTTGCGTATATCATGTCAAGTGTCTTCACTTGTGGGGGAAACCCCTTCTGTCCTCCTGGGTTCGGCGGCCGGGGCTCCTCCTCGTCATCGCTATGCAGCCCCTTGTCCTTGTTTTCGGCATTTAACTTGCCGGCCTGCTTGAACACCCAGCATTCTCTGTTGGTGTGATTGGCTCGCTTGTCAGGTGTGCCGTGGATTTGACACGAGCGATCCAGTATGCGATCCAGACTGGACGGAGCCGGAGTATTTCTTTTGAATGGCTTTTTCCGCTGACCGGATCTAGAGCCTTTGAATCCGGCATTGAGTGCCATATCTTCGGTGTTATCGCCGTTATTGCGACACTTTGGTCTATTACGATGCTGCCTACCGTTAACGTCTTTGGTATCCGAGGTATCCAGATTCCTTGATGTGTTGTTGCTGTGAGCCAGCCAGCTGTCCTCGCCCGCGCAAAAGCGGGTCATGAGTGTTGTGAGGGCTATCATAGATTTCGGCTTCTCCTGGCCGAGGTGGCGTCCGAGCCACTCATCGCGGATGTTATGCTTGAATGCCGCTAGGGCTTCTGCATCCGGACAGTCTACAATTTGATTTTTCTTAGTCAGGAACCGTGTCCAGAATTGTCTGGCCGATTCCCCTGGCTGCTGGGTTATGTGGCTCAAGTCATCAGCATCCGGTGGCCGCACATAAGTGCCCTGGAAGTTGTCAATAAATGCATCTTCCAAATCCTCCCAACTGCCGACGGAATCTGCTGGCAAGCTATTCAGCCAATGCTGAGCTGGTCCTTTGAGTTTTAGTGGGAGGTACTTGATGGCATGTAGATCGTCACCGCGAGCCATGTGGATGTGAAGGAGGAAATCCTCAATCCATACCGCGGGATCTGTTGTGCCATCGTATGATTCGATATTTATGGGTTTGAAACCCTCCGGGAATTCGTGATTCATAACTTCATCAGTGAAACATAGGGGGTGTGTGGCGCCTCTGTGCCGGGCTATATCCCGACGTAGTTCGTATGATTCTTGTCTACTGTATTCGGCCCGGCCGGATTTACTCTTGGTGTATCCGACGCGACGATCATCATCCCGTGTGGGCGCACGTGTTCGTGTCCCGTATATTGACCTTGCGATTTTTGCCTTATTGTCCAAGATGTCTTGCAGGTCCTCTGTGTTGCCCCAGGCCTTAGTATCTTTGACTGAGTGGCGACGGGGTGCGGGCTGGACTTTGGGCTGAAATGCCTCTCTGGCTCGGACGCGTACTGGCCGGTCAGCCGCATTGTACATTGGTGAATGAGGTTTGAATGCTTCCTCCTCGAGGTGAGGTAGCAACCTGCATTGTGGGTAACTCTTGGATGGGCGCTCGAGTTCATGCTCCTTGGCTGCAAGGACTTCGGTCCATCTGTCTACTAGCAAGTCTTGATCAGCTTGAAGCTGTTGTTGTTTCTTCTTTAGGCTATTTGCCGTGGCCATAAGTCGGGGCTTGAAGCGCTCTTGCTCAACGGGGTCCTCAGGCACGATAAATTCGTCGTCGCCGAGGCTCACCTCATCTTCAGAGAGAGGCATGTAATTGTCCTCCTCTGGTTCTCCATCTACTGCCTCCTCTGGAGGGCTAGCTTGTTCGTCCTCCAGCTCTTCGCCGTGCTGGAGGGGATTGTTGTTGTCTTCGGCGTGATCTGGAGTGTTATTATCTCCTGTGCCGGTATCGATGCTCTTACTGTGGCGGGACTTAGAGCGGCACCGCTGACGTCGGCGCTTGGGTTGCTTCTTAGAGGGGTCATCCTCCGCTTTCTCCTCGCCATTGGCTTCTTTGGGGATGTCCGCCATATATATATATATATATATATATATATATATATATATATATATCATATGATGAGGTGGCGGTCCAGTGCCCCGAGGGCAGTGGATCCTATTCGTCTCCGGCTTCGTCGTCCATACTGTCAAAGTCTTCGGAGCCGAAGTCGAGCATGTCGGTTAAGTCATCGAGAGTGGCTACTAAGTGGGTGGTGGGTGGGCAGCGAATTTCTTCGTCGTCCGCATCCCATTCTAGCCGGACATAGTTCGGCCAAGGTTCTCCTCACAGGGAGAGAGACCTTAATGAATTTAGCACATCTCCAAAAGGTGAGTGCTAAAAGATATTCGCGGAGGTGAACTCCATGATCGGCGCCCAGTCGGACTCGACGGGCACGGATACGAGTGGCTCGGAGTCCGTGGCCGAAGATGAATCCAGTGGTTCGGCAACACGGCTCTCATAAGGGGCGAAGTCAGTATCTGGCTCTATCGCCGCTAAGAATGCGGCCTCCATGGCGGGGTCCATCCCTCCGCTCTCGGATGGCGCGACTTGCTCCAGATTAAAAGCCGGAGTAGCTACGGATGCGATCTCCCAAACACTGTCCGACGGTAGAGTTACGTCCTACTCGCCGTGACTGTGCGGCGCGTCCGTCATGGGCTCAAATCCGTCGAAGATCAAGTCTCTGCGGATATCGGCCGTGTAGTTCAAGTTTCCAAATCTGCCCTGATGGCCAGGGGCGTAGCTCTCAATCTGCTCCAGATGGACAAGCGAATTGGCCTGCGGTGCAAAGCCGCCGAATATGAAGATCTGTCGGGGGAGGAAAGCCTCACCCTAGACCGCATCGCTGGCGATGATCGAGGGAGCCATCGAGCCTTATGGTGACGACACAGTGGAACTCTCAATGAAAGCACCAATGTCGGTGTCAAAACCGGCGGATCTCGGGTAGGGGGTCCCGAACTGTGCGTCTAAGGCAGATGGTAACAGGAGGCAGGGGACACGATGTTTACCCAGGTTCGGGCCCTCTTGATAGAGGTAATATCCTACGTCCTGCTTGATTGTTCTTGATGATATGAGTATTACAAGAGTTGATCTACCACGAGATCAGAGAGGCTAAACCCTAGAAGCTAGCCTATGGTATGATTGTATGTTGTCCTACGGACTAAAACCCTCCGATTTATATAGACACCGGAGGGGGCTAGGGTTATACAAGGTCGGTTACAAAGGAGGAGACATACATATCTGTATTGCCTAGATTGCCTTCCACGCCAAGTAGAGTCCGACCCGGACACGAGACGAAGTCTTGAATCTTGTATCTTCATAGTCCAACAGTCCGGCAAAAGGATATAGTCCGGTTGTCTGGAGACCCCCTAATCCGGGACTCCCTCAACATCCCTGGAGCTGTTCAACCTGGCGGCCAAGTGCGCAAGGGCTGAAGAAGGGCGCCTTTCCCTTCTCGAGCTCCCGGCTGCCGACCTAGAGGAGAAGAAAGCCAAGGCCAAGGATGTGAAGCGCAAGGGAGTCGTCGTGCTCGCGGCAGATACAGACACGAAGCGCGGTAGGGACCAGCCTGAGTCATCCAAGGGCAGCCGACCATTCTGCGCCTTCCACAACGTACATAGCCACAACACCAACGATTGCCAAGAGCTCAGATCCATGCGCGACAGACGCTTCGGTCGATGCCCCGAGCGCAACGACCGAGGCTAAGGACGAGGAGGAGGAGGATGCGGTGGAGGACGCTGGGACGACCGGGGCCCATGCCAGGAGTGGTGCGACCGGCCTCGTGAGGACCGCTGGCAGGATCAGCCTCGCGAAGGTGCCTGGAGGGATCAGCCTCGCGAGGACCGTCCTCAGGGCAATGTTGGGCTTCCTCCACTGCTGCCACCAAGAAGGAACGATGACCATCACCAAGACGAGGGGGCTGGGGGCTTCTAGGAGCCGCGTGCTATCGCCTGCATCTTGGGCGGAGCTTAAGCCCCAGCCTCACAGTGTATCTTCAAGCAGTTTGCTCGCGAGGTGAACATGGTCCTCCCCAAGCTCGAGGCCACACGCCCGCTCAGGTGGTCCAAGTGCGTTATTACCTTCAGCTCAGCAGATCAGCTCAAGTGCGCGGCCACTCTTGGCGCTCTCCCAATGCTTTGTTCACTGATACGTCCATTTTGCATCATGCTTTTATATCAATATTTATTGCATTATCGGCTATTATTACACATTATGTCACAATACTTATGTCTATTCTCTCTTATTTTACAAGGTTTACATAAAGAGGGAGAATGCCGGCAGCTGGGCTTCTGGGCTGGTAAAGGAGCGAATATTAGTGACCTATTCTACACTGCTCCAAAAGTCCTGAAATTTCATAGAAGTTATTTTCAGAATATATAATAAATAATGAGCGCAAGAAGTTCCATAGGGGGCCACAACCTGCCCACGAGGGTGGGGACGCGCCTCCTACCTCGTGGGCCCCCTGGTGGCCCTCCGATGCCCATCTTCTGCTATATGGAGTCTTTCGATGAGGAAAAAATCATAAGCCATCTTTCCAGACAAGACTCTGCCGCCACGAGGAGTAACCTTGGCGGAACCAATCTAGGGCTCCGGCGGAACTGTTTTGCCGGGGAAACTTCCCTCCGGGAGGGGGAAATCATCGCCATCATCATCACCAATGATCCTCTCATCGGGAGGGGGTCAATCTCCATCAGCATCTTCATCGGCACCATCTCCTCTCAAACCCTAGTTCATTTCTTGTATCCAATTCTTGACTCCAAGTCAGGGATAGGTACCTCTGGGTTGCTAGTAGTGTTAATTACTCCTTGTAGTTGATGCTAGTTGGTTTATTTGGTGGAACATCATATGTTCAGATCCTATATGCACATTAATACCCCTCTGATTATGAACATGAATATGCTTTGTGAGTAGTTACGTTTGTTCCTGGGGACATGGGAGAAGTCTTGCTATTAGTAGTCATGTGAATTTGGTATTCGTTCGATATTTTGATGAGATGTATGTTGTCTCTCCTCTAGTGGTGTTATGTGAACGTTGACTACATGACACTTCACCATTATTTGGGCCTTGAGGAAGGCATTGGGAAGTAATAAGTAGATGATGGGTTGCTAGAGTGACAGAAGCTTAAACCCTAGTTTATGCGTTGCTTCGTAAGGGGCTGATTTGGATCCATATGTTTCATGCTATGGTTAGGTTTGCCTTAATACTTTTGTTGTAGTTGCGAATGCTTGCAATGGAGGTTAATCATAAGTGGGATACTTGTCCAAGTAAGGGTAGTACCCAAGCATCGGCCCACCCACATACCAAATTATCAAAGTACCGAACGCGAATCATATGAACGTGATGAAACCTAGATTGACGATATTCCCATGTGTCCTAGGGAGCGCTTTTCTCTATATAAGAGTTTGTCCAGGCTTGCCCTTTGCTACAAAAAGGATTGGGCCACCTTGCTGCACTTTATTTACTTTTGTTACTTGTTGCTCGTTACCAATTATCTTATCACAAAACTATCTGTTACCTATAATTTCAGTGCTTGTAGAGAATACCTTATTGAAAACCGCTTATCATTTCCTTTTGCTCCTCGTTGGGTTCGACACTCTTACTTATCGAAAGTACTACGATAGATCCCCTATACTTGTGGGTCATCAAGACTCTTTTCTGGCGCCATTGCCGGTGAGTGAAGCGCCTTTGGTAGGTGGAATTTGGTAAGGAAAAACTTATATAGTGTGCTGAAATTTACTGTCACTTGTTACTATGGAAAGTAATCCTCTAAGGGCTTGTTCAGGGTATCTTCACCTCGACCAGTAGAGCAAAGAGTTGCTCCTCAACCTACTGAAGCTACTAAAAATGAAAATGTCTACCTTGAAATTCCTTCGGGTATGATAGAAAAACTGCTAGCTAATCCTTTTGCAGGAGACGGAACAATGCATCCTGATGAGCACCTAATGTATGTGGATGAAGTTTGTGGATTATTTAAGCTTGCAGGTGTGCCTGATGATGTTATTAAGAAGAAGGTATTCCCTTTATCTTTGTAGGGAGATGAATTGACATGGTATAGGCTATGTGATGATATGGGATCATGGAACTACAAACGATTGAAATTGGAATTTCATCAGAAGTTTTATCCTATGCATCTTGTTCATCGTGATCGCAATTATATATATAATTTTTGGCCTCGCGAAGGAGAAAGCATCGCTCAAGCTTGGGGGAGTCTTAAATCAATGTTATATTCATGCCCCAATCATGAGCTCTCAAGAGAAATAATTATTCAAAATTTATATGCTCAGCTTTCTGATAGCTATCGCACCATGCTCAAGACTATTGAATTCAAATGGGATTTATTGGAAAGAATTAAAAGCAACTCTGAAGATTTGGACCTCAACGAAGGTAAGGAGTTAGATATGACACCTAAGTTTGATTGTGTTAAATATTTTATGGATACCGATGTTTTCCGTAAATTTAGCACTAAATATGGACTTGACTCTGAAATAGTAGGTTCTTTCTGTGAATCTTTTGCTACTCATGTTGATCTCCCTAGGGAGAAGTGGTTTAAATATCATCCTCTCATTGAAGTAAAAGTAGCTACACCTATTAAAGTTGAAGAAAAGACTGTCACTTATAATGATCCTATTGTTCCTACTGCTTACGTTGAGAAACCACCTTTTCCTGTTAGGATAAAAGATCATGCTAAAGCTTCAACTGTGGTTCGTAAAAGCAATATTAGAACCTATACACCTCCTGAGCAAATTAAAGTTGAACCTAATATTGCTATTGTTAAAGATATCTTGTCTGATAATATTGATGGGCATGTTATTCATTTCCGTGATGAGACTGCTAGAATTGCTAAACCTTGTGCTAAAGATAAATCTAGATCTTTGGTAGGCATGCATGTTATTTCTGTTAAAATAGGAGATCATTGTTATCATGGCTTATGTGATATGGTTTCCAGTGCTAGTGCTATACCTCATGACTTATACAAAGAAATTATGCATGATATTGCACCTGCTGAGATAGAAGATATTGATGTCACAATTAAACTTGCCAATAGAGATACTATTTCACCAATTGGAATTGTTAGAGATGTTGAAGTCTTGTGTGGGAAAACTAAATATCCTGCTGATTTTCTTGTTCTTGGTTCCCCACAAGATATCTTTTGTCCCATTATATTTGGTAGACCCTTCTTGAACACAGTTAATGCTAAGATAGATTGCGAAAAGGATGTTGTTACTATTGGTTTAGGTGATATGTCTCGTGAATTTAATTTCTCTAAATTTCGTAGACAACACCGTGAAGAGGAATTTCCTAGTAAAGATGAAATTATTGGTCTTGCTTCTATTGCCGTACCTCCTAGTGATCCTTTAGAACAATATCTGTTAGACCATGAAAATGATATGTTTATGAATGAAAGAAGGGAAATAGATGAAGTATTCTTTAAACAGGAACCCATCTTGAAACACAATTTGCATGTCGAAATCCTACGGGATCCTCCTCCACCCAAGGGTGATCCCGTGTTTGAGCTCAAACCGTTACCTGATACTCTTAAATATGCTTATCTTGATGAGAAAAAGATATATCTTGTTATTATTAGTGCTAACCTTTCAGAGCATGAAGAAGAGAGATTGTTGAAAACTCTGAAGAAGCACCATGCTGCTATTGGATATACTCTCAATGATCTTAAGGGCATTAGTCCCACACTACGTCAACACAAAATAAATTTTGAGAAACATGCCAAACCAGTTCGTGATCACCAACGACGGCTGAATCCTAAGATGAAAGAAGTGGTAAGAAAGGAAATACTAAATTAAGCTCCTTGAGGCAGGTATAATTTATCCGATTGCTGATAGTAAGTGGGTAAGTCATGTCCATTGGGTCCCTAAAAAGGGAGGTATTACTATCGTTCCTAATGATAAAGATGAATTGATTCTGCAAAGAATTATTCCAGGTTATAGGATGGTAATTGATTTCCGCAAATTAAATAAGGCTACTAAAAAAGATCATTACCCCTTACCTTTTATTGATCAAATGCTAGAAAGATTATCCAAACATAGAAATTTTTGCTTTCTAGATGGTTATTCTGGTTTCTCTCAAATACCTGTGTCAGCTGATGATCAATCTAAGACCACTTTTACTTGCCTGTTCGGTACTTTTGCTTATAGACGTATGCCTTTTGGTTTATGTAATGCACCCACTACCTTCCAAAGATGCATGATGGCTATATTCTCTGACTTCTGTGAAAAGATTTGTGAGGTTTACATGGACGATTTCTCCGTCTATGGATCCTCTTTTGATGATTGCTTAAGCAACCTTGATCGAGTTTTGCAGAGATGTGAAGAAACTAACCTTGTCTCGAATTGGGAGAAGTGCCACTTTATGGTTAATGAAGGTATTTTCTTGGGGCATAAAGTTTCTGAAAGAGGTATTGAAGTTGATAAAGCTAAGGTTGATGCCATTGAAAAGATGCCATGTCCCAAGGACATCAAAGGTATAAGAAGTTTCCTTGGTCACGCTGGTTTTTATAGGAGGTTCATTAAGGACTTCTCCAAAATATCTCGGCCTCTAACTAATTTATTGCAAAAAGATATACCATTTGTTTTTGATGATGATTGCGTACAAGCATTTGAAATACTTAAGAAAGCATTGATCTCTGCACCTATTGTTCAGCCACCTGATTGGAATTTACCCTTTGAAATTATGTGTGATGCCCGTGATTATGCTGTAGGTGATGTTCTAGGACAAAGAGTTGATAAGAAATTAAATGTTATTCAATATGCTAGTAAAACTCTAGACAATGCCCAGAGAAATTATGCTACAACTGAAAAAGAATTCTTAGCAGTTGTATTTGCTTGTGATAAGTTCAGACCTTATATTGTTGATTCTAAAGTAACTATTCACACAGATCATCCTGCTATTAAATATCTTATGGAAAAGAAAGATGCTAAACCTAGACTTATTAGATGGGTTCTCTTGCTACAAGAATTTGATTTGCATATTATTGATAGAAAGGGAGCTGAGAACCCCGTTGCAGACAACTTGTCTAGGCTAGAGAATGTTCTTGATGACCCACTACCTATTGACGATAGCTTTCCTAATGAACAACTAAATTTCATAAATGCTTCTCATACTGCTCCATGGTATGCTGATTATGCTAATTACATTGTTGCGAAATTTATACCACCTAGTTTCACATACTAGAAAAAGAAAAAGTTCTTCTATGATTTGAAACATTACTTTTGGGATGACCGACATATTTATAAAAAAGGAGTAGATGGTGTTATTAGACATTGTGTACCTGAGCATGAACAGGAACAGATCCTACGCAAGTGTCACTCTGAAGCTTATGGAGGACACCACGCTGGAGATAGAACTGCACATAAGGTATTGCAATCCGGTTTTTATTGGCCTACTCTCTTCAAGGATGCCCGTAAGTTTGTTTTATCTTGTGATGAATGTCAAAGAATTGGTAATATTAGTAGACGTCAAGAAATGCCTATGAATTATTCACTTGTTATTGAACCATTTGATGTTTGGGGATTTGAATATATGGGACATTTTCCTTCCTCTAATGGGTATACACATATTTTAGTTGCTGTTGATTATGTTACTAAGTGGGTAGAAGCTATTCCAACTAGTAGTGCTGATCATAACACCTCTATTAAGATGCTTAAAGAAGTTATTTTTCCAAGGTTTGGAGTCCCTCGATACTTAATGACTGATGGTGGTTCACATTTTATTCATGGTGCTTTCCGTAAAATGCTTGCTAAATATGATGTTAATAATAGAATCGCATCTCCTTATCACCCACAGTCTAGTGGTCAGGTAGAATTGAGTAATATAGAACTTAAATTAATTTTACAAAAGACAATTAATAGATCTAGAAAGAATTGGTCCAAGAAACATCATGATGCTTTATGGGCCTATAGAACTGCATATAAAAATCCTATGGGTATGTCTCCGTATAAAATGGTTTATGGAAAAGCATGTCACTTACCTCTCGAACTAGAACATAAGGCTTATTGGGCTATTAAAGAGCTCAATTATGATTTCAATCTTGCTGGTGAGAAGAGGTTATTTGACATTAGCTCACTCGATGAATGGAGAACCCAAGCCTATGAGAATGCCAAATTATTTAAAGAAAAAGTTAAAAGATGGCATGACAAAAGAATACAAAAGCGTGAGTTTAATGTAGGTGATTATGTATTGCTATACAACTCTCGTTTAAGATTTTTTGCAGGAAAACTTCTCTCTAAATGGGAAGGTCCTTACGTTATCGAGGAGGTCTATTGTTCCGGTGCCATAAAAATCAACAATTTCGAAGACACAAATCCGAAGGTGGTGAATGGTCAAAGAATTAAACATTATATCTCAGGTAATCCTATAAATGTTGAAACCAATGTTATTGAAACCGTAACCCCAGAGGAATACATAAGCGACACTTTCCGGAACGTTTCAGACTCCGAAAAGGAATAGGTATGTGGTACGGTAAGTAAACCGACTCCAAAACAGTTCTAATGGCAATTTTCTTCCATTTGGAATATTTAGAAAAATAGAAAAATAAGAAGCAGTCCATGAAGGATAGGAGGGCTCCACGAGGGTGGAGGGCGCGCCCTACCCCCCTGGGCGTGCCCCCTACCTCGTGGGCACCTCGTGTGCTCGCCGGACTCCGTTTTCTTACATGACACGTATTTTGGTCGGTAAAAATTCATTATATAACCTCTCGAAGGTTTTGACCACCGTATCATGCAAAAATCTCATGTCTTTGTTTCGAGCTGTTTTTCTGACAGATCCAGGTCGTCATGTCGTCTTAAAGTGCCCCCAAGGACTAGTTCTTCGAGAAGGTCACCAACCCCTACCTCGCGGAAGTGCTGCAACACCCTCAAACCATTTAGATGCGTGAGGGGTTGTTGCACATCCACGATGTTGAGGGACAAAGGAAGACCGGAAGCACGGAGTCAAGGCTCGAAGCATTGGAGTAAGAAGTTTTCAAGTGTCAGGAGATGGTGGAGAGTGGACTCGATTCCAATCACATTATGATCACGGAGTTCACCAATAACCACAAGCTGGACTTCAAGGACATTGGGGAGTCCATCTTCAAGCTTCATGAGAAAATCGAGCACCTCCAAGCCCAGATCTATGACCTGCAAAATAAAAATTGTGAGTATAAATATAGATTCAAGAGGATGAGTTTGGCTGCAGATTTGAGGTTTCAGGAGACTCGACCATCCTTCTATGATGGTGAGCCTATGCCTTGGAAGAAGGATGACAAGCCTGATAGCACATTCGTTCATATAGTATTTCAAGCCTTTTTGCATAACAAATCAAACCTATGACCAAAGTTTTTACTTATAAAGTATTCATTCTTATAGAAATATCCCTATTATGATATTTTTACAACATTTATTCATATCTTGCAGGACTGGTGCGTTTAGGCACCCAAACTTCATCGAAAGTATTCACTACCTTCAAGCTGGGGATCATATTGTGCGAAAAGATAGAACTAGAAGGGGCGAGCTGAAAAGAACCAGGGACTTACGCACCTAGTCAGACAGAGAAGAGCAGATGTCTATTTGTGAGCGTGAGAAGGGGGTGGGATGGCGCGACCGGCGAGACGCATGTCTGATCCCATGCGCGAGGCCACGAGAAAGCAGAGGAGTAGAGGGGGTCGAAGGAAAGAAAACCACCAGGGTTGACTGCCTTTTTCTCCCCTTCTCCTCGCTGCCCTCCAGGAGACTGGCCCACCACTAGATCGAACCAGGGAAGAAAAGGGGGATCGAGGGAAGGGAGAAGAAGAGGAGATCAGAGGCCGCTCCACCTTGCTGCCGCCCCTTACCTCCGACCTGTTGCCGCCCCTGATTGCCGACTTGCTGCTCTCCCCTCCAACGATAATGCCGACCTGCTGCTCTCCAACCCTGACGCTCGCTGCTGTTCGTATCCAACTTCGATGATCGCTGCCGCTACATCTCCTCGACACCAACAGCGGGACGCCGGACTCCTGGTGGTGCTCTGCTCCGGCTGGTCGGCTGACCTCCCGCGAAGGCCGCCACGACTCCTTCCCAAGGCCGGGTTCTCTGCTGCTGATCTTCACCGAGTCTTCTTTACCTCGCTGCAGCTCTACCCCAAGGATCCTCTGCTGCTACTCTTCTTCAACTGCAACTTCTAAAGCTTCGAATCGAAGATCATCAAGACCCATAGGCTCTGAAGCTCTGTTTTCTCTTGTTCCGGTTCTCTGAATATATGCACTGTTGGATCTGAAAATTACTCTGTTACATGTGTACCCTTGCTGAAATCTCATGTATTCCTACTGAATTGTTGTGACACTTGTTGGATATCAAGTTAGTAGTTATTCTCCTGTGAGGTGTTGTCACTTTAATTGGTTGCATAAGTTGTGTGTGATGTATGAACCATCTTCCATGTGCTAGTTTACTTGTCTGTATGATTGCAAGAAAACCACTAAAAAAGAGACAGTCCTTTTCTGAATCCTTTACCTTTACTGCATATTATTTTGTTTTACCTAGCTCTAGTAGCTGCTTGTTGTCACTACAGTTTGATTCATCTGTTCCGTGGTTCTGAATGTTTCAAATGTGTGCTTTGAAGTTCTAGATCCTTGTGGAGAACACGACATCTGTAGTTTGGGCGCAGAAACCCTGCTATATTACACTTGATCATTTTGGCACCGTTACCGGGGATCTAAATTTCTTTAGCACATTAGTAGAAGTAGATCAGAATTTATTTTAGGTCGATTATGTAGTATTTCTGGCAACTAACCATTTCCTAACATTGGCTGCAGTTTTGAGAGAAACTAGCATGTGTCAATTTCAGGAACTTTACAGGAAATTGTCTTATGCTTCAACCTGAATATTCACTAGAGCCATTTGATCCAGAAATTGAAAGGACTTTATTGAGAAGAAGAAGAGAGAATCAAACACGGTTTCAAGTTGCCAAAACTTTGCAAGATCAAGAAGAAAAAAAGATGTCTGATCCAGTACCTTTGCTCAGGGACTTGTGGATCCCAAAAGATCATGGGATACCAGGAGAAATGGTGCAACCACTTATTCAGGCGAACAATTTTGAATTGAAGCCTGCTCTGATTAACATGGTACAATAGTCCAGATTTGGTGGAATAGCTTTAGAAGACCCACATGAGCATATAAGGACTTTCTTGGAGTATTGTAGCACCCTCAAGCAAAATGGAGTTTCACCGAGTGCTATCAGATTATCACTATTCCCATTTTCCTTGAGAGATGGAGCAAGAGTATGGCTTCACTCGTTGCCTGAACATCTGAAAGATACTTGGGAGACTTTATTGCAGAAATTTCTTAAGAGATACTTTCCACCCACAAAAGCTGCCGAATACAGGGACAAGTTAACAAGGTTTACTCAATATGATGGAGAAAGTTTGTATGACGCATGGTAAAGGTTCAACTCTTTAATCAGAATGTGTCCTCATCATGGTTTAGAAAGATGGCTGGTGTTACAAACCTTTTACAAAGGACTGTCCACTCAGACCAGGGCTTTTGTCGATTCTGCTGTTGGAGGAGGAATCATGAACAAAACCCTTGATGAAGCATTTGCATTGATTGAAAGTATGGCGTCTCATCATTTCCAATGGTCAAGTGAAAGAGCAATGGCACCACCACATCCTGGTGTGTATAATGTGTCTGCAAATGATAGCATGGTGGCTCAGATTGACATCTTGAACAAGAAGATGGATAGTATCATGTCAAATTGCATCGGTACATCTGTAGCTTTAGTAAGTGTGCCTCAAATGTGTGATGTATGTGGCCAGGAAGGTCATCCTTCAATAGAATGTACCTTTTATTCAGCAATTGGATCATCAGTTTCAGAAGTAAGTTATGCCCAAGGTCAAGGTCCATTCTCAAACAGCTATAATCCTTCTTGGAGGAACCACCCAAACTTGTCGTACAAGAACAATCAGTCATATGCAAGTGGATCGACAGTACAAGGAAATCGACCACCAAATCATCCAAGTCAATTTCAAGTGCCGAGGCAGAATGAACAACAAAATGTTTAGTCAAATGGAATGGAGGAAATCATGAAGATGCAGTTGGAATTAATGAACAAGATGACAAATGAAGTTAATGGCTTAAAAGATTCTATTAAGATGCTTGTGAGCAAAGTGGATAGTATGGTGGGAGAAAATGAAGCAAGGCTGCCTGCTCAACCAATTCCAAACCTGAAAGCTCACTATGGGGCAATATGTTCAGTTGATGCAG
This sequence comes from Triticum urartu, assembly GCF_056163025.1. NCBI lineage: Eukaryota > Viridiplantae > Streptophyta > Magnoliopsida > Poales > Poaceae > Triticum > Triticum urartu. The sequence continues at coordinate 82,068,089 of NC_141875.1, forward strand.
TGACTACAAGGAGTGGAGTTATGACAAGACCATTACTTCCTATTCCAAAGGCATATGTGCCTCCTGCTATGAGGCCAAGTTCATCCGGAACTCCACCTTCAACATCATCAGAGAAAATAAAGGAGAAAGGAGTTGATAACTGAATTGAAACTGAAGTCAAATTTCCTAGTTTTCAAAAAAGAGCTGAGCCTTTGCTAGAGGAATCAATAACCAACAACATTCCCTTTCCTGAGAGCTTCAACAAATCCAAAGATGACAAGCAATTTGCCAAATTATTGGAAACTTTGAAAGGAGTTCAGATTACTATTCCTATTCTTGAAATTGTTTTGCATGTTCTGATGTATGCCAAATATTTCAAGGAATTATTAACAAAGAAAATAAGCATGTCTGAGATAGAAGTTATAACTCTATCAAAGGAATGCAGTGCAATAATTCAGAATTCCATGCTTGAAAATTGGATGATTCAGGAAATTTTTGTGTGCCATGTGTGATTGGAAACAAAACTTACAGTGCTCTATGTGACTTGGGCTCAAGTGTTAGTGTGTTACCACATCCAGTTAGCAAAAGGATGTTCTTGGGATAATTAAATCCAACATCCATAACTCCCAGTTGGCTGACAGAACATATAGGAGACCTGTTGGAATTATTGAGGATGTTCCAATCAAAGTTGGGAAGTTTGCTTATCCGGTTGACTTTGTAGTGCTAGATATGGAGGACAAGAGTGAGGCCGTGATTCTTGGAAGACCATTTTTGGCCACAGCTAGTGCACTTATTGATGTCCAAGAAGCTAAATTGAGCTTGAGGTTCAGAAATGAAAAGGTGGAGTTTGACATGAAGCATGCAACACATGTTCCGCAAAGAGAAGAACACTGCTACAGAATTGATACATTATAGAAATGTGTGGAAGAAGGTTACGAAGAGAGGTATGGAAGTAATTGTTGTGCGGTAGTTGAGGAGGACAATAGTGAAATTAGATATGAGGAAATCAGACCTGTGAGCATGTTGGAAAGTAGTGCAAGGTCATTAGAGAAGATGCAACCAAGGCAAATAGAAACGAAACAACTTCCAGAAAGTCTGAAGTATGCATTCTTAGACAATGAAAACCAGTGGCCAATTATCGTAAACAGTGAGTTGACGGAAATGCAAATAAAAGGGCTTCAAGCAGTTTTGCAAAAGTACAAGGATGTTATTGGATATTCGATCGATGATATGAAAGGGATAAATCCTGCTGTTTGTTCTCACAGGAATTACTTGAAAGAAAGTAGTGTGCCAATTAGAGAAAGTCAAAGAAGGTTAAATCCCCATTTGCAACAGGTTGTCAAAAAGGAGATTCTTAAATTGCTCTCTGCTGATATCATATACCCAATTTAGGACATCGAGTGGGTGAGCCCCATTCACATGGTGCCCAAAAAGGGAGGAATAACTGTTATTGAAAATGAACAAGGGCAAACAATTCCTAGTAGGACTGTCACAGGGTGGACAATGGTCAATGACTTCAGAAAGATAAATGAAGTAACAAGGAAGGGCCATTTTCCTTTACCATTTATTGACCAAATGCTGGAAAGGCTTGATGGGCATGAATATTTCTGCTGCTTAGATGGGTATTCAAGATTCTCGCAAATCCCAATTCACACAGATGATCAAGATAAAACAACTTTCACTTGCCCATATGGAACATTTACTTACAAAAGACTAGCTTATGGACTTTGTAATGCACCCCAACATTTCAAAGGTTTATACTTTCTATATTCTCCAATATGATAGGAATCAAAGTGGAGGTGTTCATAGATGATATTACAATCGTTGGAAAAAGTTATGAAGATTGCTTGAAAAATCTGGCAGCAGTTCTTTAGAGGTGTTCACAACACAATCTAGTCCTAAACTGGGAGAAATGTCAGTTTCTTGTAAGGGAAGGAATTATTTTGGGACATTTGGTATCTGAAAGAGGAATTGAGGTTGATCAAGCAAAAGTCGAAGTAATATCAAAACTTCCACCACCTGTAAATGTGAAGGGAGTGAGGAGCTTTTTGGGACACGCTGGGTTCTATAGAAGATTCATAAAGGATTTCTCCAAGATAGCCAAACCCCTCACTAATATCCTAAACAATGATGTCAAGTTCAACTTTGATGCCGAATGTTAAAAATCCTTCAACCTGCTCAAGGAAGCATTGGTCACTGCTCAAGTAGTGCAACCCCCTGACTGGGAATTACCATTTGCGATAATGTGTGATGCAAGCGACTTTGCTGTAGGTGCAGTACTTGGACAAAAAAAGGAAAAGATTTGCATGTAATATACTGTGCTAGCAAAACACTTGATGATGCTCAAGCTAATTACACAACCATCAAAAAGGAGTTGTTGGCAGTAGTGTATCCCTTTGACAAATTCAGGCAATATCTTGTGGGATCTCATTGTATAGTTTACACAGACCACGCTGCAATCAGATATTTAGTCAGCAAGAAAGAAGCTAAGCCAAGGTTAATTAGATGGATACTCTTGCTTCAAGAATTTGATGTGGAAATCAAGGACAAGAAAGGAGCCGAAAATGTTGTGGCAGATCACTTGTCGAGATTGCAAAACAATGTGGTAGACTCCTTACCCATCAATGATGTTTCACCAGGGAGAAATCTTATGCAAGTGACTAGTATACAAAACTATACACTATGGTATGCAGATATAGTTAAATATCTGGTCTGTAACAAAATTCCTGCAGATTTTGGGTATCAGAAGAAGAAGAAATTCTTATCTGATATGAAGCACTTCTTTTGGGATGAACCTTACTTATTCAAGCATTTGTGCTGATGGTATTGTTCGAAGATGCTTGCCGGAAAGTGAAACTAAAAGTGTGATCTATCATTGCCATTCATCCCCTTATGGAGGTCATGCGAGTACTCGAAAGACTCAAACAAAAATTTTGCAAGCAGGATTTTATTGGCCAACTTTATTCAAGGAGGTACACTCCTATATTGAAGCTTGTGATCCTTGTCAAAGAACTGGAAAGATTTAAAAAAGGCAAGAGATGCCCCAAAAAGGAATTCTTGAAGTAGAGCTCTTTGATGTATGGGGAATTGATTATGTTGGACCCCTTTCCATCATCAAAAGGGTACAAATACATATTGGTGGCAGTGGACTATGTGTCAAAATGGGTTGAGGTTGTGCCAACCGTCAATGCTGATTCCAAGTCAGTTTGCAATTTATTCAAGCAAGTGATCTTTCCAAGATTTGGTGTGCCATGGATTGTTATCAGTGATGGAGGAACACATTTCAACAACTCCAAACTAGAATCTCTCTTAGCAAAATATGGAGTTCATAATCATAGAATTACAACTCCATATCACCCACAAGCAAATGGACAAGTGGAGATGTCTAATAGAGAAATAAAGGCTATCCTCGAGAAGGTAGTATCAAAGTCATGGTCTGACTGGGTACTGAAATTACCAGACACACTATGGGCATATAGAACAGCTTATAAAACACCAATTGGAATGTCACCATTCAGGTTAATATATGGAAAAGCATGCCATCTACCTGTTGAACTTGAACACAAAGCTGAATGGGCACTAAGCAAACTCAATATGGACCTTGATGCAGCAGGAAAACATAGAAAACTTCAACTCTATGAAATGGAAGAACTGAGAGCTGACTCTTACGAGAGTGCAAGAATCTACAAAGAAAAGACCAAGATCTGGCATGACAAGCATATATTGAGGAAAGAATTTCATCTTGGACAGTTGGTGTTGGTCTATGATACTAGGTTTCATTTATTTCCCGGTAAATTCAAGTCAAGATGGTATGGCCCTTGCAAGGTGAAGAAGATTCTGAAAAGTGGTGCTATCCAAGTGTAAAGTACTTATGGAGGTCTCTTCCTTGTAAATGGTCAAAGACTGAAGCCCTATATCCCTGGAGACACACCTTTGATTTCTGAAGATGAGAAGGTAAGCGAAGATCAAGACCTGGAGAAGGAAATTCAAGAAGGCGAGGGGAGCCAAGAGGTGGTGTCAATCCCTGCAGGACCTTGACCCGACTGAAGAGACATGGTTGAGCTAAAGACCTAAAACAAGCGATTTTCAGGGGGCAACCTGAATTTTTAATAATTTCTTTTCCTTATTTAGTTTTCATAGGAAATTTTTATGTGTTTATGTCTTTCTTTTTCAGCGAATAAAGGCAAGGGGAGCACAAACAGGGCACACAAACAGAGAAGAGTGGAGAGAAGAAACTAGGGGAGAAGATTATACAAACACCAGGTGATTCTGTTCCACTTGAAGCAACCTTTAGAAAGTTCAGTATCATATGTGGCATTTAATCGCATTGAAAATCTTTCTTTTTCTGCATTGTGACACATTACTCATCACTGCAAAGTAGGATTCACCCCAAGAAAGATTGTTGATTCTCTTAATATTAAAACTATGCAGATGTATTCTTCTTATGGTAAATTGTGATAATGAATACTTTGTACCTCCGTGTAAATGTTCAATGGGAATGCCTTGAGTCTAAGTGAAACCTACTGATGAATTGATGTGATGTGTCTGACTGTCCCAAGTTAAGATAAGTAACTGGTGGCACTTAAGTAGTAACTATGATCTCTGGATCTGTAGTCTGTGAAAAACAGTGCCATTAGCTATGGATCTCTCTTTCAATTACTCTTGTCTTACTTAAGCTAAGTAATTTTTAAATATATATAAAATATGTTTATAATAATTTTAGTCTGATCGACCTACAGTAGCATGTCATGTTCCCTAGATCGGTGGCTTGTGAAATCTGGTAGATTGGACTATAAAATTTTATATAAAAATGCTATAATTGTCGAACCAGGTGTATACCATGTTCTCTGGATCGGTGGTATATTCCTATGGGGAGACAATAACTAAAAAATGCTATAATTTTCGAACCATGTGTATACCATGTTCTCTGGATCGGTGGTATGTTCCTTTGGGGAGACAATAACAAAAAAATTCTAATAATTGGCCGAGCCAGGTGTATACCATGTTCTCGGGATCGGTGGTATGTTCCTTTGGTGAGACTGATATATTATCATCACTTGTGCTTTAAATTCAATTAGTAACTTGTTTTTCTAATTGATTTTGGGGTCCCAAATTATCTTAGGGCTGAAGACACAGCCAGCTCTTGATTAATAGGATTCAATTTCACTCAAGGCTATTAACTTGGAACATTTACAGTGTGTTATAAATTATTGTTTATCACAATTTAGCTTCAGTAGAGTACAGTTGCCTAGTTCTAGTATTGTCGGAATCACTATCTACCCAAAAGTGCATCTTTACTAGGCAGTGTGGTTTGTGTCACCATCATTTTCCTTTACTTGAGGACAAGCAGAGATCTGGGTGTGGGGGAAATTGATAGCATATTCATTCATATAGTATTTCAAGCCTTTTTGTATAACAAATCAAACCTATGACCACAGTTTTTACTTATAAAGTATTCATTCTTATAGAAATATCCCTATTATGATATTTTTACAACATTTATTCATATCTTGCAGGACTGGTGCGTTTAGGCACCCAAACTTCATCGAAAGTGTTTACTACCTTCAAGCTGGGGATCATCTTGTGCGAAAAGATAGAACTAGAAGGGGTGAGCCGAAAAGAACCAGGGACTTATGAACCTAGTCAGACAGAGAAGAGCAGATGTCTGTTTGTGAGCGTGAGAAGGGGCTGGTCTGGCGCGACCAGCGAGACGCATGTCTGATCCCACGCGCGAGGCCACGAGAAAGCAGAGGAGTAGAGGGGGTCGAAGGAAAGAAAACCACCAGGGCCGACTACCTTTTTCTCCCCTTCTCCTCGCTGCCCTCCAGGAGACTGACCCACCACCAGATCGAACCAGGGAAGAAAAGGGGGATCTAGGGAAGGGAGAAGAAGAGGAGATCAGAGGCCGCTCCACCTTGCTGCCGCCACTGACCGCCGACCTGTTGCCGCCACTGATCGCCGACCTGCTGCTCTCCCCTCAAACGACAATGCCGACCTGCTGCTCTCCAACCCCGACGCTCGCTACTGTTCGTCTCCAACTCCGACGATCGCCGCCGCTACATCTCCTCGACACCAACAGTGGGACGCCGGACTCCTGGTGGTGCTCTGCTCCGGGTGGTCGGCTAACCTCCCGCGAAGGCCGCCACGACTCCTTCCCAAGGCCGGGTTCTCTGCTGCTGATCTTCACTGAGTCTTCTTTACCTCATTGCAGCTCTACCCCAAGGATCCTCTGCTGCTACTCTTCTTCGACTGCAACTTCTAAAGCTTCGAATCAAAGATCATCAAGACCCATAGGCTCTGAACCTCTCTTTTCTCTTGTTCCGGTTCTCTGAATATATGCACTGTTGGATCTGAAAATTACTCTGTTACCTGTGTACCCTTGCTGAAATCTCATGTATTCCTACTGAATTGTTGTGACACTTGTTGGATATCAAGTTAGTAGTTATTCTCCTGTGAGGTGTTGTCACTTTAATTGGTTGCACAAGTTGTGTGTGATGTCTGAACCATCTTCCATGTGCTAGTTTACTTGTCTGTTTGATTGCAAGAAAACCACTAAAAAGAGACAGTCCTTTTTCTGAACCCTTTACCTTTACTGCATATTATTTTGTTTTACCTAGCTCTAGTAGCTGCTTGTTGTCACTACAGTTTGATTCATCTGTTCCGTGGTTCTGAATGTTTCAAATGTGTGCTTAGAAGTTGTAGATCCTTGTGGAGAACACGACATCCGTAGTTTGGGCACAGAAACCCTGCTATATTACACTTGATCAAAGCCTACGCCATCAACAAAACCACCATCTTCTTCACCAACAAAGGAGACATAACCACATGGGTATGGGCACTCCCCTTGGCAACTGCCAAGCTAGGGGGAGTGCCCCGGTATAGTATGACCATCACTTTTATCTTTACCTTTTTTCTTAGTTCGATCCTTTTGATAATATCTTGATCTAGTAGAATAAAAGCTTTTTAGTATGATCTAGTTGTGAGTTTTGCTTTATGATCCTTCTATGTAATCGAGTCTATGAGCTATATAATAAAGATTAGTGTTGAGTCAAGGGCTTGATTATTTTTCCATGATCTTGAGTGAATAAAAGAAAAGAGAAAGAATAAAAGGAATAAAAGAGATCATATGGATCTTATGGAGACTAATGAGCTCACATAGAAAGAGTATGATGAATAAAAGTTGTTGAGAGTTGACAAACATAGTTTTGGTCATCGTTGCAATTAATAGGAAGTAATAAAGAAAGAGAGGTCTTCGCATATAAATATACTATCTTGGACATCTTTTATGATTGTGAGCACTCATTAAAATATGACATGCTAAAGAGTTGACGTAGGACAAGGAATACAACGTAATGGGTTATGTTTTCTTGCATCTGAGATAAATTATATTGTCTTGGATCATCCAACATGATTGAGCTTGCCTTCCCCCCTCATGCTAGCCAAACACCTTGCACCAAGCAAAGATACTACTTGTGCTTCCAAATATCCCTAAACCCAGTTTTGCCATGAGAGTCCCCATATCTACCTATGGATTGAGTAAGATCCTTCAAGTAAGTTGTCATCGGTGCAAGCAATAAAAAAATTTGCTCTCTAAATATGTATGCCTTATTAGTGTAGGAGAAAATAAGCTTTATATGATCGTGTGATATGGAAGAAATAAAAGTGACAGACTGCATAATAAAGGTCCATATCACAAGTGGCAATATAAAGTGACGTTCTTTCGCATTAAGATTTTGTGCATCCAACCATAAAAGCGCATGATAACCTCTGCTTCCCTCTGTGAAGGGCCTATCTTTTACTTTTATCTCCTACCTTACATAAGATTCATGGTGATCTTCACCCTTCCTTTTTAAATTTTAACTTTTGGCAAGCACAACATCTTGGAAAGATCCTGGTATATATGGCTAATTGGATGTGAGTTTTCATGAACTATTATTGTTATCATTACCCTTGAGGTAAAACGTTGGGAGGCAAAACTATAAGCCCCTATATTTCTCTGTGTCCGATTAAAACTCCATACCCATAAGTATTGCATGAGTGTTAGCAATTGTGAAAGACTATATGATAGTTGAGTATGTGGACTTGCTGAAAAGCTCTTATATTGACTCTTTCCTATGTTATGATAAATTGCAATTGCTCCAATGACTGAGATTATAGTTTGTTAGTTTTCAATGAAGTTTATGATTCATACTTGAAATTGTGATTTAATTGTTACTCTAGCATAAGAGATCTTATGACAAGAATTATAAAAGTTGCTGCTCTAAAAATGATCATGATGCCCTCATGTCCGTATTTTATTTTTATCGACACCTCTATCTCTAAACATGTGGACATATTTTTCGATTGCGGCTTTCGCTTGAGGACAAGCAAGGTCTAAGCTTGGGGGAGTTGATATGTCCATTTTGCATCATGCTTTTATATCGATATTTATTGCATTATGGGCTGTTATTACACATTATGTCACAATACTTATGCCTATTCTCTCTTATTTTACAAGGTTTACATAAAGAGGGAGAATGCCGGCAGCTGGGATTCTGGGCTGGAAAAGGAGCGAATAATAGAGACCTATTCTGCACAGCTCCAAAAGTCCTGAAACTTCACGGAAGTCATTTTCAGAATATATAATAAATAATGAGCGCAAGAAGTTCCAAAGGGGGGCCACACCCTGCCCACGAGAGTGGGGGGCGCGCCCTACCCCCCTGGGCGCGCCCCCTACCTCGTGGGCCCCCTAGTGGCCCTCCGATTCCCATCTTCTGCTGTATGGAGTCTTTCGATGAGGAAAAAATCATAAGCCATCTTTCCAGACGAGACTCTGCCGCCACGAGGTGGAACCTTGGCGGAACCAATCTAGGGCTCCGGTGGAGCTGTTCTACGGGGGAAACTTCCCTCCAGGAGAGGGAAATCATCGCCATCATCATCACCAACGATCCTCTCATTAGGAGGGGGTCAATCTCCATCAACATCTTCACTAGCACCATCTCCTCTCAAACCCTAGTTCATCTCTTGTATCCAATTCTTGCCTCCATGTCCGGGATTGGTACCTGTGGGTTGCTAGTAGTGTTAATTACTCCTTGTAGTTGATGCTAGTTGGTTTATTTGGTGGAAGATCATATGTTCAGATCCTATATGCACATTAATACCCATCTGATTATGAACATGAATATGCTTTGTGAGTAGTTACGTTTGTTCCTGAGGACATGCGAGAAGTCTTGCTATTAGTAGTCATGTGAATTTTGTATTCGTTCGATATTTTGATGAGATGTATGTTGTCTCTCCTCTAGTGGTGTTATGTGAACGTCGACTACATGACACTTCACCATTATTTGGGCCTAGAGGAAGGCATTGGGAAGTAATAAGTAGATGATGGGTTGCTAGAGTGACAGAAGCTTAAACCCTAGTGTATGCATTGCTTCGTAAGGGGATGATTTGGATCCATATGTTTCATGCTATGGTTAGGTTTGCCTTAATACTTTTGTTGTAGTTACGGATGCTTGCAATAGAGGTTAATCATAAGTGGGATACTTTTCCAAGTAAGGGCAGTACCCAAGCACCGGTCCACCCACATACCAAATTATCAAAGTACCGAACGTGAATCATATGAATGTGATGAAACCTAGCTTGACGATATTCCCATGTGTCCTCGGGAGCGCTTTTCTCCATATAAGAGTTTGTCCAGGCTTGTCCTTTGCTACAAAAAGGATTGGGCCACCTTACTGCACTTTATTTACTTTTGTTACTTGTTGCTCGTTACCAATTATCTTATCACAAAACTAACGGTTACCTATAATTTCAGTGCTTGCAGAGAATACCTTGCTGAAAACTTATCATTTCCTTCTGCTCCTCGTTGGGTTCGACACTCTTACTTATCGAAAGGACTACGATAGATCCCCTATACTTGTGGGTCATCATTCACCCATCATCAGCAACGTGCAAGTCACCAAGACCCTCATCGACGGCGGCGTAGGGCTCAACTTGTAACACCCCGGATGTAACTTGCCATATTTGTACTCCGACTCTTGCCATTTCGGCTTTAAGTTATGAGATTCCCTTCGTGGTTGGGTTTTTGTCTTCGTTTTGAATTTTGTCCATGTCATGCATTCCATATCATGTCATCATGTGCATCTCATTTGCATACGTGTTCGTCTCATGCATCCGAGCTTTTCCCCGTTGTCCGTTTTGCAATCCGACACTCCTACGTGCACCGGCGTCCCCTTTTGTCTCTTTTCATGAGCGGGTGTTAAAAATTCTTGGAATGGACTGAGATTTTCCAAGCGGCCTTGGTACACTACAGGTAGACCGCCTGTCAAATTTCGTGCCATTTGGAGTCCGTTTGATACTCCAACGGTTAACCGGGGAGCCATAAAGGCCTCGTGTGCGTTCCAGCCCAACACCCCTGCAAAACGGCCCAATAACCCATCCAAACCACTCCCATGTCCTCCGTTGTCGGATCACGATCGCGTGGTCGAAAACTACACCTCATTTGGACAGTCCTACCTCCTCCTACCTATAAATATGTGCTCCTCGTCCAAATCCGGGTTCAAAACCCTAATTTTTCGTCCTCTCCGCCGTCGGACGTGTCCGCTCCCGCCGGACACGCCCGCACCGCCGCCCGCAGCCAGTCGCGCCTCGCCACATGTCCGCCGCCGACCCGGCGAGCATGCAGCGGGCCCGCCCGGCCCGTTCGCCGCCTCACGCTCCCCCCCCCCCGCGCGCTCGAGTGCCGCCGCCACGCCGCTGCATCGCCACCGCCGCCCGAAGTCCCGGGCCAGCTCCTCCGGCCGCCATCTCCGACGCCGGCCGCCGCCGCTGACCTCGCGGGCCGCGCCGCCCCGCCACCGGTCTCCTCCGCCGCCCGCACCTCCCCTTGCCCGGACCCGCCTCCCTGCACCTTCCGGCCGTCGTCCTCTCAAGCTCCGGCGTCCGTCTCCGACAAGCACACTGGCGAGCCTCGATCCGGCAAACCTTGGGATGCGCTCCGAACCCTAGATCTGAGAGGTTGACCCCCCCCTTTTTCTCCAAGTCTTCTCTGTGCAACTTTTTATGCCTCTGCTCATCATGCTATAACTTCATGTGTGCTGCTCCGTTTTGTGCATGTAATATATCAAAATGTTCATCATGATGTGCTCTACATTTTGTTACATTGTGGCATGCTTGTTTGAGTTCGTCTTGATGCCCTAATCACTGATGCTAGAGTGCTATAAATTGTTAGGTGCTGATTCTTATCAGAGTATGAGGATTTGTCATTTTTGTCACATTTGTTGTGTGCTGCATATGGGCATGAGCTCTACATGTGTTTTGATCTATGCCATGCCATCTTTACAGGGGTGCTTGCCATGTATTTTTGTGATCCTTGTGGTGACTAGCACAAGCATGCAAACTAGCCTTCGTGATATTGCTGATTTCAGGGACTTAGGATTTTACAAACTCCTTGTTCTGCTGTTATTTTTATGCCATGTAACCATGATGCTACAGTGAGATACATGATAGTTTTAAGTTGCTTCAATAAGGATGATTTGGACATATGGTTATGCTCTATCCATCCATGTCCCTGTTTGCAATTATGGAGTGCTTTAGCGTGTCTTAATATTGCTCTACTTTAGCTATAAAATGTTCCTGGCAGATTGTTTACATGTTAATCAATTTTTCCATGGTTCTTGTAGTCGATCCATGCATGCTATGAACTTGCTCTTGCCATGGTTAGCTTCATGAACATGTATTCTTGCTGATTCTATGCTTATCTTATCATGCAATGCTTTGTGATGAGTGAATCAAGCTCGCAAAGATGCCTTCATAATTCTGTTTATGCCATGCTCAATTTTCTGCAAAGTCTGAAGATGTTAATAAAACTTGCTATGTTTACATGGGTGCCACCATATCTTCTGTGCCTTGTTGGCTCATGGTCAGTAAGGGACTTTTGTTTTATGCATTTATTAGTTTCATGCCATGCCTTTGTTTGCTATGATCTGTTCCTGTAGCATGTTGTTAGATTGCTCTAAACATTGCTTCCTGATGTTATTACTGGCATTTTAGTATATTTCACTAAGTCTGTGAAGTTGATATCTTTTGCACTTTTGCCATGCTTGTTTGACCCTACTCTTTTGTGATTTAGCCATAGCTTGGTGTTCAACTTTTATCAAGAATCTTGAGTAGATCACTGCCATATGCTTTGTTGTTATGTTGGAGTGCAGTATCTTAGTTTCTTGTTGCATTCTAGATGGCATCGTGCTGTTAATCGCAGAATTTTGCCATTCTTGTTTTGCTTGCCATTTGCAAACCGTGCATCCGATTCCGGTGATCTTTATGTCGATTTCGACCGAAATAAACTCATATTTCCAGCGGCGCACTAGGTTTGCCAAGTTGATGCCTTGTTCATCCTTTTCCTTCCGGAGCACGCATATGCATTGCATATCACATCGGACATATCATGTCATGTTTTGCATCATGTTGCTTGCGCATTGCACCGTGGTTGATTGTTGTTTCCTTTGCTTGTGTTCTTGCTTTGGGTAGAGCCGAGAGATGAGTACGTAATCGAGGAACTTGTTGAGTACGCTTACGAGGATCAAGCTTTCGTCAACTGTGAGAATTTTGCAAGCAAGATGACCATACCCTCGAAATCACTTCTATCTTTGCTTGCTAGTTGTTCGCTCTATTGCCATGCTGCGATGCCTACCACTTGCTATATCATGCCTCCCATATTTCCATGCCAAGCCTCTAACCCACCTTTCCTAGCAAACCGTTGTTTGGCTATGTTACCACTTTGCTCAGCCCCTCTTATAGCGTTGCTAGTTGTAGGTGAAGTTGAAGTTTGTTCCTTCTTGGAACATGGATATTTGTTGGGATATCATTATTATATCTTGTTTACTTTAATGCATCTATATACTTGGTAAAGGGTGGAAGGCTCGGCCTTATGCCTGGTGTTTTGTTCCACTCTTGCCACCCTAGTTTCCGCCATACCAGTGTTATGTTCCTTGATTTTGCATTCCTTACGCGGTTGGGTGTTATCGGAACCCCTTGACAGTTCGCTTTGAATAAAACTACTCCAGCAAGGCCCAACCTTGGTTTTACCATTTGCCACCTAAGCCTTTTCCCTTGTGTTCCGCGGACTCAAGGGTCATCTTTATTTTAAACCCCCGGTCCAGTGCTCCTCTGAGTGTTGGTCCAACCTGTCAGCCGCCAGTGGCCACCAGGGGCAACTCTGGGTTGGCCTACCATAATCTTAGACAATCCGGTGTGCCCTAAGAACAAGATATGTGCAGCTCCTATCGGGATTTGTCAGCACATTTGGGCGGCTTTGCCGGTCTTGTTTTATCATTGTCGAAATGTCTTGTAACCGGGATTCCAAGTCTGATCGGGTCTTCCTAGGAGAAGGGATATCCTTCATTGACCGTGAGAGCTTGTGATGGGCTAAGTTGGGACACCCTGCAGGGTTTTGAACTTTCAAAAGCCGTGCCTGCGGTTATGGGCATATGGGAATTTGTTAATGTCCGGTTGTAGAAAACTTGACACTTACCTTAATTAAAATGAATCAACTGAGTGTGTAGCCGTGATGGTCTCTTTTCGGTGGAGTCCGGGAAGAGAACACGATCTCGTGTTATGCTTGAACGTAAGTAGCTTCAGGATCACTTCTTGATCATTATTAGCTTCTCGACCGTGCTTTGCTTCTTTTCTCGCTCTCTTTTGCGTAAGTTAGCCACCATATATGCTAGTGCTTGCTGCAGCTCCACCTCACTACCCCTTTCTTACCTTAAGCTTAAATAGTCTTGATCGCGAGGGTGTGGGATTGCTGATTCCCCATGACTCACAGATACTTCCAAATAGATGCAGGTGCCGATGAAGCCAGTGCTGGGGACGCTACCGAACTCAAGTGGGAGTTCGACGAGGATTCGGGCCATTACTATGTTTCTTTTTCGGATGAGTAGTAGAGGAGCCTAGTTGGGGGGATCGGGGATCTAGCATTTGGGGTGTTCTTTCTTTCTTTTGGTTCCGTAGTCGGACATTGTTTGTATTCTGGATGATGTATGATATATTTATGTATTGTGTGAAGTGGCGATTGTAAGCCGACTCTTTATCCCTTTCTTATTCAGTACATGGGATGTGTAAAGATTACCCCTCTTGCAACATGCCTACCATGCGGTTATGCCTCTAAGTCGTGCCCCGACACGTGGGAGATATAGCCGCATCGTGGGTGTTACAAGTTGGTATCAAAGCCTTCCCCGACTTAGGAGCCCCCTGCTTGATCGAATCGCTGACGTTGTTGAGTCTAGAAGAAAATGTTTTGAGTCTTAGGATTATATATATATATATATCGGAGAGTAGGATTCTTTTTACTCCTCAGTCCCTTCGTCTCTCTGGTGAGGCCTCCTGACGTAGAGTTTTGACTCTTCTCTCCTCAAATTTCACTAAAAAAATTAGGATCACGCGGGTATCTTGGACTCGTTCCGATGGTTTTGTGACGAGAACATTGTTCTTGGTGCCTCCTGACATTTAGGGGTTGTGGCAGTGTCCCGGGGAGTTGAGCTCTGAGGTGTTGTCGTCACAATTTTATCGTTGTAGTTCTGGAATACCTGAGTTCACTGACATCGAAAACTCTTTTATGCAGTTGTTGGTGAGATAACCTCGACGCCACCCAGTACCGGGGCGGGAGTTCGGGAGTATTGCCATAACTCATATAACAAATGCTTTTCGAAGGTTGAGGTAAATGATTTCCGAAGTTTTCTTGGTTATGTGTTGAAGGATGGATACAGCTGGATGTAGGATTTTCTAGTTTTGGGTGAGATATTATGCTTCCCCTGTATCCCCAACACCTGATTGCATAACCAGAAAGTTTCGGGAGTTTCATAGGTGGGAATTCATGTAGCTCTAGTATTTCTTCCTGTAGATATTTGGTTTGTGATTGGGTAATCCTTACCAATTATTTGTTCATATTTGTACCTTGTTGTTTTATTCATCTACCTTTATCTAAGTGCCTTATCAACTTAATGGAAGTGTGATGATTTACTTTGGAATTCATTCGTTCATTCTTGTTCAAATGTTAAGGCTATATGTTGCAATTTCGATCCTTTGGTTCAGCTTGAATATATGTCTTTCAAGATGCTAACGGATGTCAACCTCTTCAGGATGGCTCCTCCAACGCGTCAGAATCCGGAACCTCTGCCACCACCTCCACCTCCGGAGGCATGGCAAGCTGTCATGGCCGCCAGCAACACCAACACTCAGATGCTTTTCCAACTCTTGCAAGAGCGCAACCAAGGGCAAGGCAACCAAGGAAATCAAGGCCAAGGCAACAATCAGCCTCAGTTTGCTACCCTCAATCAGTTCCTCGCAAACCAGCTGAAGTCCTTCAGTAACTGTGTCGAGGCCACAGACGCCGACGACTGGCTCGTGGATATCTGCAAACATTTTGAGTGTAGAAATCTCAGGCCTGAGGACTTTGTCAAGTTTGCTTATGAGTGGTATCAACTCAAGGACCAAGCTACTGAGTGGTATCAACAATACAGAGATGCCAGAGGAGGTCGTGTGATTACCTGGGATGATTTCCGTCGAGACTTCAAAGCTCACCACATTCCACAAAGTGTTGCTGAGAGTAAGCGCGAGGAGTTCCGCAATCTCAAGCAAGGCAGCATGTCTGTTTACCAATACAATATCCTGTTTCAGAGGCTCGCTCGCTTCGCTAAACAAGACGTCTCTGATGAAAAGAGCATGATTTATCAATTCAGAGGTCGCCTTAGAGAAGATCTGCAATTACCTCTCGTGTTTTTTGAGCCGACCAAGTATGATGAATTCTACAACATGGCACTAAAGCAAGAAGCTGCTCAGCTCAAGTGTGATGCATCTAAGAAGAGAGTCAGGGATGCAGCTCCATCTTCTTCTTCAACTCAAGTGGCAGCTAAGCAATAGAAGTTCTGGTTGCCTCCTCCTCCATTTCGTCAGTCTTACCAGCAGAAGAGTAAAGGTGGCAATGGATCTTCCCACCCACCCAACCCAGGCTATCAGAACAAAGCGCAGCCTCATACTCCAAGGTCAAGTGCTCCTTATCACCGTCCGCTCTCAGAGGTTACTTGCAACAAGTGTCAGCAGAAAGGGCACTATGCAAACAAATGCTTCAACCAAAGGCGCCTTCCGCCTCCTCCTCCTGTGAGATCTGCCAGCAATGTAGTGGTCAAGCATAATTCCAAGGTTGCAAAGGTCAACATGATGAACGCAGCTCAGGCAGAGGATTCTTCAAAAGTGATCATGGGTAACCTTCCTGTTAATGATTTTCCTGCAAAAGTTCTTTTTGACACTGGTGCATCGCTTAGTTTCATCTCAAGACCATTTGCATCAAAGCATGAGTTGGCTTTCCAAGTTTTTCCTAGTCCGTTAGTAGTTGTCTCACCGGGTAAATGCATGAACGCTAACTCCATGGTTCCGGATGTTTCTATCAAGATGGGTGACTATAAGTTTATGTCTTCTCCAATTATCCTTGGCGACTCGGATATTGATCTAATTCTCAGCATGGACTGGCTTTCTAAGCACAAGGCTCAGCTTGATTGTGCTGCCAGGCAGATTCAATTGACACACTCGTCTGAGGATGTGATCATCTATGCCGCTCGTGATGAAACCATTTGGCTGTTTTCTCTCAATGAGAAGGGCGAGTTGAATGCCATATCTCAGATTCCAGTCGTTTGTGAATATCAAGACGTCTTTCCAGAAGAGCTTCCAGGAATGCCTCCTCACCGGCTAGTTGAATTCATCATCGATCTTGAGCCTGGCTCGGAACCTGTTTGCAAACGTCCTTACAATCTTGGACCAGAAGAGTTGAATGAGTTGAAGAAACAACTTGATGAACAAGAACGTATGGGTCTGATCAGACCGAGTTCATCTCCATGGGGTTGTGGTGTTCTTTTTGTCAAGAAGAAGGATGGCATGGACCGACTTTGTGTCAACTACCGTCCATTGAACAAGAAGACAATAAATAACAAGTATCCACTTCCCAACATCAATGAGCTATTCGAGCAACTTCAGGGTGCCCAAGTATTCTCCAAGCTTGACCTCCGTATGGGTTATCATCAGATTTGCATTCGTGAACAAGATATCCCCAAGACAGCATTCAGAACAAGCTATGGTTCTTATGAATACACTATCATGTCTTTCGGCCTTGTCAATGCTCCTCCAACGTTCTCTCGCATGATGAACTTCATCTTCAACCCTTACACAAATGATTTCTTCTTGGTGTATCTCGATGATATTTTGGTCTTTTCCAAGAACAAGGAGGACCATGCCAAGCATTTGAGATTAGTACTCGACAAACTCAGAGAGCATCAATTCTATGTGAAGTTTTCAAAGTGTGAGTTCTGGCTTGATGAGGTTATTTACCTTGGGCATATCATCTCTGCCAAGGGAATAGCTATTAATCGTGAGAAGGTGTCTGTAATTGTGAATTGGGAACCGCCTCAGAATGTGAAGCAGCTCCGCAATTTCCTTGTGCTTGCAAGCTATTGTCGAATATTCATTGAGAATTTCTCTAAGATTGCAAAGCCTCTTTCCAACCTCCTACAGAAGCATGTCAAGTATGTCTGTATGCCTGAATGTGACATTGCTTTCCACACCCTCAAAGAGAAGTTAGTCACAGCTCCTGTTTTGACTCCTCCTGATGAATCCAAACCATTCGAAGTTTTCTGTGATGCTTCCCTACAAGGTCTCGGTGTTGTGTTGATGCAAGAGAAGAAAGTTGTGGCTTATACCTCTCGCCAGTTGAAGCCCAATGAAAAGAACTATGCCACTCATGACCTCGAGTTGGCGGCAGTTGTCCATTCTCTACTAACATGGAGACATCTCTTATTGGGAAGGAAAGTGGACATCTTCACTGATCATAAGAGCCTCAAGTACATCTTCACTCAACCCAACCTCAACCTTAGGCAGACTCGTTGGGTCAAAATGATTCAAGAATACAATCCGAGTATTGAATATACTCTAGGCAAGGACAATGTCATTGTAGATGCTTTGAGCAGGAAGGCTTACTGCAACAGCTTAATTCTCAAGCCCTTCCAACCGAACCTTTGTGAAGCTTTCCGCAAACTGAATCTCCAAGTTTTTCCTCAAGGCTTTCTTTCCAACCTCCAAGTCTCTCCTACTTTGGAAGATCAAATTCGTGAGGCACAACTTCTTGATGTCATGGTGCAGAAGGTGAAAAATGGGATTGCCAAGAGCCAACCCAAGTACAAGTGATATCGCCTTGATGACAAAGATACTCTATTCTTCAAGGATCGAATTGTGGTTCCTAAAGGTGGTCTAAGGATAGTCATTATGAACGAGGCACACAATTCCCTTCTATCCATTCATCCTGGAAGTACAAAGATGTACCATGACCTCAAGCAGTCATATTGGTGGACATGAATGAAGCAAGAAATTGCTCAATTCGTGAACGAATGTGATGTCTACAGAAGAGTGAAAGCAGAACACCAATGCCCAGCTGGTCTCCTCGAACCTCTTGCCATTCCAGAATGGAAGTTTGACCATATTAAGATGGACTTCGTGACTGGATTTCCCAAGTCCAAATGTGGAGATGATGCTATCTTTGTTGTCATCGACAAGCTTACAAAATTGGCTCATTTTCGTCGAATCAAAGAATCTATCACAGCAGCTCAGTTAGCAGAGCTATACACCTCTAGGATTGTCTCTTTGCATGGCATTCCGCAGTTGATATCTTCAGATCGTGGAAGAATCTTTACTTCTAAGTTCTGGGACTCCTTCCAGAAGGTCATGGGCACCAACATTCGTTTCAGCACAGCCTTCCATCCTCAAACTAGTGGACAAGTTGAGCGAGTCAATCAAATTCTTGAAGATATGCTCAGGGCTTGTGTCATTTTCTTCGGCATGAAGTGGGAAGATTGTCTTCCATATGCCGAGTTCTCCTACAGCAACAGTTTTCAAGTGAGTTCGGGCAAAGCCCATTCAAGATTCTCTATGGCAGAAAGTGTCGTACTCCTTTTAATTGGTCAGAGACTGGTGAACGCCAACTTCTTGGCCATGGCTTAATCATAGAAGCTGAAGAAATGTGCAAAGTCATACGTGAAAATCTCAAAGCCGCGCAATCGCGCCGAAAGAGTTACTATGATAGCAAGTATCGTGACTTGGCTTTCAAGATCGGAGACCATGTCTACCTCCGCGTCTCTCCAATGAAAGATACTCGTCGCTTCGATATCAAAGGGAATCTTGCCCCTAGATACGTGGGTCCTTTCAAGATCATTGGAAAAAGAGGCGACCTCGCCTATCAACTTGAGCTTCCGTCCAACTTCGCAAACGTGCACGACATGTTTCACGAGTCACAGATTCGCAAGTGCTTCAAGACTCCTGAGCGCACCATCAACTTCGAAGAGATTGATCTCCAAGAAGACCTGTCTTATCATGAGCATCCCGTTGCTATTCTTGAAGAAACCAAGCGCAAGACTCGAAACAAGTCTACCAAATTCCTGAAAGTGAAGTGGTCACATCATTCCGACCGAGAAGCCACCTGGGAATGCGAGGACCACCTCCGTTCCGAATATCTAGAGTTCTTTCAGTCCTAGATCTCAGGATGAGATCCTTTCATAGTGGTGGAGTGTTGTAACACCCCGGATGTAACTTGCCATATTTGTACTCCAACTCTTGCCATTTAGGCTTTAATTTATGAGACTCCCTTCGTGGTTGGGTTTTTGTCTTTGTTTGCATTTTGTCCATGTCATGCATTTCATATCATGTCATCATGTGCATCTCATTTGCATACGTGTTCGTCTCATGCATCTGAGCTTTTTCCCCGTTGTCCGTTTTGCAATCCGACACTCCTACGTGCACCGGCATCCCCTTTTGTCTCTTTTCGTGAGCGGGTGTTAAACATTCTCGGAATGGACCGAGATTTGCCAAGCGGCCTTGGTACACTACCGGTAGACCGCTTGTCAAATTTCATGCCATTTGGAGTCCGTTTGATACTCCAATGGTTAACCGGGGAACCGTAAAGGCCTCGTGTGTGTTGCAGCCCAACACCCCTCCAAAACAGCCCAATAACCCATCCAAACCACTCCCATGTCCTCCGTCATCGGATCACGATCGCGTGGTTGAAAACTACACCTCATTTGGACACTCCTACCTCCTCCTACCTATAAATATGTGCTCCTCGTCCAAATCCTGGTTCAAAACCCTAATTTTTCATCCTCTCCGGCGCCGGACATGCTCGCGCCGCCGCCGGCCCGGCGAGCCCGTAGGGGGTCCGCCCGGCCCGTTAGCTGCCTCCCGCTCCCCCGCGCGCCCCCCGCGCCCGAGCACCGCCGCCGCCCAGAGTCCAGCGCCAGCTCCTCCGGCCGCCATCTCCGACACCGGCAGCCGCCGCTGACCTCGCGAGCCACGCCCCCCGCCACCAGTCTCCTCCGCCGCCCGCACCTCCCCTTGCCCAGACCCACCTCCCTGCACCTTCCGGCCGTCGTCCTCTAAAGCTCTGGTGTCCGTCTCTGACAAGCACACCGGCGAGCCTCGATCCGGCGAACCTCGGGATGCGCTCCGAACCCTAGATCTGAGAGGTTGACCACCCCCCTTTTTTTCTCCAAGTCTTCTCTGTGCAACTTTTTATGCCTCTGTTCATCATGCCATAACTTCATGTGTGCTGCTCCGTTTTGTGCGTGTAATATATCAAAATTTTCATCATGATGTGCTCTTCATTTTGTTCCATTGTGGCATGCTTGTTTGAGTCCATCTTGATGCCCTAATCACTGATGCTAGAGTGCTATAAATTGTTAGGTGCTAATTCTTATCAGAGTATGAGGATTTGTCATTTTTGTCACATTTGTTGTGTCCTGCATATGGGCATGAGCTCGACATGTGTTTTGATCTATGTCATGCCATCTTTACAGGGGTGCTTGCCATGTATTTTTGTGATCCTTGTGGTGACTAGCACAAGCATGCAAAGTAGCCTGCGTGATATTGCTGATTTCAGGGACTTAGGATTTTACTAACTCCTTGTTCTACTGTTATTTTTATGCCATGTAACCATGATGCTACAGTGAGATCCATGCTAGTTTTAAATTGCTTCAGTAAGGATGATTTGGACATATGGTTGTTCTCTATCCATACATGTCCCTGTTTGCAATTATGGAGTGCTTTAGCATGTCTTAATCTTGCTCTACTTTAGCTATAAAATGTTCCTAGCAGATTGTTTACATGTTAATCAATTTTTCCATGGTTGTTGTAGTTGATCCATGCATGCTATGAACTTGCTCTTGCCATGGTTAGCTTCATGAACATGTCTTCTTGCTGATGCTATGCTTATCTTGTCATGCAATGCTTTGCGATGAGTGAATCGAGCTCGCAAAGATGCCTTCATAATTCTGTTTATGCCATGCTCAGTTTTCTGCTAAGTATGAAGCTGTTAATAAAACTTGCTATGTTTACATGGGTGCCATCATATCTTTTGTGCTTGTTTGGGACTTTTGTTTTATGCATTTAGTAGTTTCATGCCATGCCTTTGTTTGCTATGATCTGTTCCTGTAGCATGTTATTAGCTTGCTCTAAACATTGCTTCCTGATGTTATTCCTGGCATGTTAGTATATTTCACTAAGTCTGTGAAGCTGATATCTTTTGCACTTTTTCCATGCTTGTTTGACCCTGCTCTTTTGTCATTTAGCCGTAGCTTGGTGTTCAACTTTTATCAAGAATCTTGAGTAGATCACTGCCATGTGCATGGTTGTTATGTTGGAGTGCAGTAGCTTAGTTTCTTGTTGCATTCTAGATGGCATCATGCTGTTAATCACAGAATTTTTGCCATTCTTGTTTTGCTTGCCATTTGCAAACTGTGCATCCGATTCCGGTGATCTTTATGTCGATTTCGACCGAAATCAACTCATCTTTCCAGCGGCGCACTTGGTTTGCCAAGTTGATGCCTTGTTCATTCTTTTCCTTCCAGAGCACGCATATGCATTACATATCACATCTCGCATATCATGCCATGTTTTGCATCATGTTGCTTGTGCATTGTACCGTGGTTGATTGTTCTTTCCTTTGCTTGTGTTCTTGCTTTGGGTAGAGCTGGGAGACGAGTACATGATCGAGGAACCTATTGAGTACGCTTATGAGGATCAAGCTTTTGTCAACTCTAAGAACTTTGCAGGCAAGATGACCATACCCTCGAAATCACTTCTATCTTTGCTTGCTAGTTGTTCGCTCTATTGCCATGTTGCGATGCCTACCACTTGCTATATCAGGCCTCCCATATTGCCATGCCAAGCCTCTAACCCACCTTTCCTAGCAAACCATTGTTTGGCTATGTTACCGCTTTGCTCAGCCCCTCTTATAGCGTAGCTAGTTGCAGGTGAAGTTGAAGTTTGTTCCTTGTTGGAACATGGATATTTGTTGGGATATCATTATTATATCTTGTTTACTTTAATGCATCTATATACTTGGTAAAGGGTGGAAGGCTCGGCCTTATGCCTGGTGTTTTGTTCCACTCTTTCCGCCCTAGTTTTCGTCATACCGGTGTCATGTTCCTTTATTTTGCGTTCCTTACGCGGTTGGGTCTTATGGGAACCCCTTGATAGTTTGCTTTGAATAAAACTCCTCCAGCAAGGCCCAACCTTGGTTTTACCATTTGCCTCCTAAGCCTTTTCCCTTGGGTTCCGCGGACTCAAGGGTCATCTTTATTTTAAACCCCCGGGCCAGTGCTCCTCTAAGTGTTGGTCCAACCTGTCAACCGCCGGTGGCCACCAGGGGCAACTCTGGGTTGGCCTACCATAATCTTGGACAATCCGGTGTGCCCTGAGAACGAGATATGTGCATCTTCTATCGGGATTTGTCGGCACATTCGGGCGTCTTTGCTGTCGTGTTTTATCATTGTTGAAATGTCTTGTAACCGGGATTCCGAGTCTAATCGGGTCTTCCTGGGAGAATGAATATCCTTCGTTAACCGTGAAAGCTTGTGATGGGCTAAGTTGGGACACCCCTGCGGGGTTTTGAACTTTCGAAAGACGAGCCCGCGGTTATGGGCAGATGGGAATTTGTTAATGGCCGGTTGTAGAAAACTTGACACTTACTGAGGGAGTCCTGGATTAGGGGGTCTCCGGACAGCCGGACTATATCCTTTGGCCGGACTGCTGGACTATGAAGATACAAGATTGAAGACTTTGTCCCTTGTCCGGATGGGACTCTCCTTGGCGTGGAAGGCAAGCTAGGAAATACGGATATGTATATCTCCTCCTTTGTAACCGACCTTGTGTAACCCTAGCCCTCTCCGGTGTCTATATAAACCGGAGGGTTTTAGTCCGTAGGACAGAACAATAACATACAATCATACCATAGGCTAGCTTCTAGGGTTTAGCCTCTCTGATCTCGTGGTAGATCTACTCTTGTACTACCCATATCATCAATATTAATCAAGCAGGACGTAGGGTTTTACCTCCATCAAGAGGGCCCGAACCTGGGTAAAACTTCGTGTCCCCTGCCTCCTATTACCATCCGCCTAGACGCACATTTCGGGACCCCCTACCCGAGATCCGCCGGTTTTGACACCGACATTGGTGCTTTCATTGAGAGTTCCTCTGTGTCGTCGCTGTTAGGCTTGATGGCTCCTTCTATCATCGTTAGTGATGCAGTTCAGGGTGAGACTTTTCTCCCCGGACAGATTCTTGTATTCGGCGGCTTTGCACTGCGGGCCAATTCGCTTGGCCATCTGGAGCAGAATGAAAGCTACGCCCCTGGCCATCAGGTCAGATTTGGAAGCTTAAGTTACATGGCCGATATCCGCGGGGACTTGATCTTCAACAGATTCGAGCCTCTGCCTTGTGCGTCACGCGGTCATGATGAGTACGATTTAGCTCTACCATCCGACAGTGTTCAGGAGATCGCACCGGCAGCCGCTCCGACCCTCAATTCGGAGCCAGTTGCGCCGTCCATGGACGGGTGGATAGACCCCGCCACGGAGGCCTTACCCTCATCAGCGATCGAGCCGAACATCGACCTTACTCTGCACGAGAGCAGTGTTGACAAACTGCTGGATCTCTCTCCGGCCACGGACTCCGAACCGCATGCGCCCGTTCCTAGCGAATCCGATTGGGCTCCGATCATGGAGTTTACCTCCGCGGATATTTTTCAGCACTCGCCCTTTGGCGACATACTGAACTCGTTAAGGTCTCTCTCCTTGTCAGGAGGATCCTGGCCGAACTATGTCCGGCAGGATTGGGATGCGGATGACGAAGAAATTCACGGCCCGCCCACCACCCACTTAGTAGCCACTGTCGATGACTTAACCGACATGCTCGACTTTGACTCCGAAGACATTGACGGTATGGACGACGATGCGGGAGACGAAGATGAACCACTACCCACAGGGCACTGGACAGCCACCTCATCATACGATATATACATGGTGGACACACCCAAAGAAGGCAATGGCGACGAGACAGCGGTGGATGACCCCTCCAAGAAGAAACCCAAGCGCCGACGTCAGCGGCGCCGCTCTAAGTCCTGCCAAAGCAAAAGTGGTGATACTGGCACAGGAGATAATAACACTCCGGATAGTGCCGAAGATAACAAGAATCCCCTCCAGCAAGATTTAGAGCAGGAGGATGGAGGAGCCAGCCCTCCTGAGAGAGCGGCAGATGGAGAAGTGGAGGATGATAATTACATGCCCACCTCCGAAGACGAGGCAAGCCTCGGTGATGAAGAATTCATCGTGCCAGAGGATCCCATTGAACAAGAGCTCTTCAAGCGCCGGCTTATAGCCACGGCAAATAGCCTTAAGAAAAAGCTGCAGTAGCTTCAAGCTAATCAAGATCTGCTAGCTGACAGATGGACTGAAGTCCTCGCGGCCGAGGAATATAAACTCGAGCGCCCCTCCAAGAGTTACCCAAAATGCAGGTTGCTACCCCGACTGGAGGAAGAAGCGTATGACGCAGCTGATCGGCCACCTCGTGGCTACGATAGAGAGGCATTCCAGCCAAATACTCAGCCTGCACCCCGATGCCATTCAAATAAAAAGGCATGGGGAAATACGCCAGACCTGCGAGATGTATTGGAGGACAAAGAAAAACAGGCAAGATCGATCTATGGATCACGAGGGCGCGCCACTATGCGAGACAATAAACATCACGCCAGATACAGTAAAAGTCAATCTGGCCAGGCCGAACACAGCGGGCAAGACCCATTCGAGTTGCGTCGCGATATATCCCAATACAGAGGCACCGCACACCCCCTATGCTTCACAGACGAAGTAATGGATCATCAAATCCCAGAGGGTTTCGAACCCGTAAATATTGAATCATACGACGGCACAACAGATCCTGCGGTATGGATCGAGGATTTCCTCCTCCACATCCACATGGCCCGCGGTGATGACTTACACGCCATCAAATACCTCCCACTAAAACTCAAAGGACCAGCGCGGCATTGGCTTAACAGCTTGCCAGCAGAGTCCATTAGCTGTTGGGAAGATCTGGAAGCCGCATTCCTCGACAACTTTTAGGGCACTTATGTGCGACCACCAGACGCCGATGACTTGAGCCACATAATTCAGCAGCCAGAAGAATCGTCCAGGAAATTCTGGACACGGTTCCTAACAAAAAAAATCAAATGGTCGACTATCCGGATGCAGAGGCCCTAGCAGCCTTCAAGCATAACATCCGCGGCGAGTGGCTTGCCCGGCACCTTAGACAGGAAATGCCGAAATCTATGGCAGCCCTCACGACACTCATGACCTGCTTTTGTGCGGGAGAAGACAGCTGGCTGGCTTGCAGTAACAACATATCAAAAAACCATGGCACTTCGGATACCAAGGATGGCAATAGCAGGTCACGTCGCAACAAACATAAGCACCGCACTAACAGCGATAATACAGAGGATACGGCAGTCAATGCCGGATCCAAAGGCTCTAAACCCGGTCAGCGGAAAAAGCCATTTAAAAGAAGCACTCTGGGCCCATCCTGTTTGGACCGCATACTCGATCGCTCGTGTCAAATACACGGTACCCCTGACAAGCCAGCCAACCACACCAACAGGGAATGCTGGGTGTTCAAGCAGATCGGCAAGTTAATTGCCGAAGATAAAGATAAGGGGTCACACAGCGATGACGAAGAGGAGCCCCGGCAGCCGAACACCGGAGGATAGAAGAGGTTCCCCCCACAAGTGCGGATGGTGAACATGATATACGCAACCCACATCCCCAAGAGGGAGCGGAGGCGTGCGCTCAGGGACGTATATGCGTTGGAGCCAGTCGCCCCAAAGTTCAACCCATGGTCCTCCTGCCCGATCACCTTCGATCGCAGGGACCACCCCACTAGTATCCGTCACGGCGGATTCGCCGCACTAGTATTAGACCCAATCATTGACGAATTTCACCTCACTCGAGTCCTTATGGATGGCGGCAGGAGCCTGAACCTACTTTACCAGGACACAGTGCGCAAAATGGGTATAGACCCCTCAAGGATCAAACCCACAAAAACGACCTTTAAAGGCGTCATTCCAGGTGTAGAGGCCCATTGCACAGGCTCAATTACACTGGCAGTGGTCTTCGGATCCCCGGATAACTTCCGAAGCGAAGAATTAATCTTCGATATAGTCTCGTTCCGCAGTGGCTATCATGCATTGCTCAGGCGAACCGCATTTGCGAGATTCAATGCGGTACCGCATTATGCATACCTCAAGCTCAAGATGCCAGGACCCCGGGGGGTCATCACAGTTAACGGAAACATAGAACGATCTCTCCCCACAGAGGAGCACACTACGGCCCTCACAGCAGAAGCGCAAAGCAGCCTCTCAAGGAAATCCACCAGTTCAGCGTTTCAAGACCCAGACACCTTCAAACGCGCTCAGAGTAATCGGCAACTAGACCGCCTGGCACGGTCTGAGCTCGCGTAGCAATGCGGCCCCCACCCCGGCCCAAGCCAAACGGCGAAATTCGTGCCATGCGTACATAATTACACATTAAAAATACCATGGGCACAGGTGGGGAGGGGGGCACAACTACGGCACGCTCCAAAACGCGGCCTAAACCGCACTAGGGGCTTCCCGCTTTGTTATTTTTTTCTCTTTCAGGACTTTAATCTCTGGAAACCTTGTCCGGCAGCATGATTGCCGAACACATGATGCAACAACCAAGAGAGGCAGAAAGCTATGTCACATCACGGAACTCCCAGGTGGATTACGATAACAAGTGAAATATTTTCTTTAATACTATTCCTCAGCTTGCCCTTGGAAGGGACATAGTCCTCCTTTTTGCTTATCGCACTATCTGTATCATTCTACTTTAACGCACATCTTTGAATAAACAACACATAACATTACGACTGAGGGAGACCTGGATTAGGGGGTCTCCAGACAGCCGGACTATCTCCATCGGCCGGACTGTTAGACTATGAAGATACAAGATTGAAGACTTCGTCTCGTGTCCGGATAGAACTCTACTTGGCGTGGAAGGCAAGCTAGGCAATACAGATATGGATATCTCCTCCTTTGTAACCGACCTTGTGTAACCCTAACCCTCTACGGTGTCTATATAAACCGGAGAGTTTTAGTCCGTAGGACAACATACAATCATACCATAGGCTAGCTTCTAGGGTTTAGCCTCTCTGATCTCGTAGTAGATCTACTCTTGTACTACCCATATCATCAATATTAATCAAGCAGGACATAGGGTTTTACCTCCATCAAGAGGGCCCGAACCTGGGTAAAACATTGTGTCCCCTGCCTCATGTTACCATCCGGCCTAGACGCACAGTTTGGGACCCCCTACCCGAGATCCGCCGGTTTTGACACCGACATTGGTGCTTTCATTGAGAGTTCCTCTGTGTCGTCGTCGTTAGGCTTGATGGCTCCTACTATCATCGATAGCGATGCGGTCCAAGGTGAGACTTTTATCCCTGGACAGATCTTCATGCTCGGCGGCTTTGCACTGCGGGCCAATTCGCTTGGCCATCTGGAGCAGATGGAAAGTTACGCCCCTGGCCACCAGGTCAGGTTTGGAAGCTTAAACTACACGGCCGATATCCATGGAGATTTGATCTTCGACGGATTCGAGCCTCTGCCTTGTGCGCCACGTGGTCATGATGAGCATGACTTAGCTCTCCCATTGGACAGTGTTAAGGAGATCGCACCGGCAGCCGCTCCGCCCCTCAATTCGGAGCCAGTTGCGCCTTCCGCGGACGGGTGGATGGACCCCACCACGGAGGCCTTACCCTCAGCGGCGATCGAGCCGAACATCAACCTTGCCTTGCACGAGAACCGTGTTGTTAAACTGTCGGATCCTTCTCCGGCCACGGACTCCGAACCGCCTGCGCCCGTTCCTATCGAATCAGATTGGGCGCTGATCATGGAGTGTACCTCCGCGGATATTTTTCAGCACCCGCCCTTTGGCGACATACTGAACTCATTAAGGTCTCTCTCCTTGTCAGGAGAATCCTGGCCGAACTATGTTCGGTAGGACTGGGATGCGGACGACGAAGAAATTCGAGGCCCACCCACCACCCACTTGGTAGCCACTGTCGATGACTCAACCGACATGCTCGACTTCGACTACGAAGACATCGACGGTATGGACGACGATGCGGGAGGCGAAGAGGAACCACCGCCCACAGGGTGCTGGACGTCCACCTCATCATATGACGTATACATGGTGGACACACCAAAAGAAGACGACGACGAGGAACGGAAGGACGCAACAAAGGCTTGTCCCCTCGAGAACCAGTCAAAGCGGCGGGGTAAGCGCCGCCCCAAATCCCGCCTCGACAGAAATAACGATCATACAGACCCAGCGTTGGAGTAGGGCGAACCACTGCCGGACCACAGCAATACGGAGAATCAAACCAACCAATTCTGTCAAAGATAATAGTCCGGATGACATAATGCCGGAGAGGCACCCGGAGCAGCAGAATGCCCGTCAAAGGCTTGTTGCCACTGCGAGGAGTCTGAAAAAGCAGAAGCAAAGGCTCAAGGCTGCATAGGACACACTCCAAATCAGATGGAGTAAGGTACACAACACAGCAGCGAAGTATGGTGGTAATCGCCCCACCAAGAGCTACCCGAAGTGGAAGTTGCTACCTGAATTCGATGAGGAGGCCCTAGATCCCCACAACCAAAAATCAAAACGGCCACCTGGCCGGATAGACGACCTCACGGCCAACATGGAGCGGCAAACAATGCCACTCACAAGCTAATAAGCGATCCACACAAGGGCTCGCACCAATATCATACCATAGGCTAGCTTCTAGAGTTTAGCCTCTCTGATCTCGTGGTAGATCTACTCTTGTACTACACATATCATCAATATTAATCAAGCAGGACGTAGGGTTTTACCTCCATCAAGAGGGCCCGAACCTGGGTAAAACATTGTGTCCCCTGCCTCCTGTTACCATCCGGCCTAGACGCATAGTTCGGGACCCCCTACCCGAGATCCACCGGTTTTGACACCAACAATGACTATTATGGCATTATTGTTATATATATATATGTTCATCAATGATGCCTTGCAACCGTACACTTTGGTACGGCCAACACACCAGGGGCTTAAGTACCCCACAATATGGTGTGAGAAGTCCGAACACTTTCACAAGTGCGGCACCCCGAACTTATAGCATTATATGCATCAGCTCCGAATCATGTCTTTGGTCAAATGTTGGGTTTGCCCGGCTCCTATGTTTTGGTACCTTACGTTTCGCTATATCGGCTACGGTAGCGCTAGGAGAACTACTACGATTGTGCCCCGGTTCTGCTGGGCTAAGCACCTCAGTAGAGAAAGCTAAAACTGACTGTCATGATAAGGCGAGAGACTGGTCGCTGTTCGGCAAGGTTTCGAGTCCCTAAATACTTATGCCGCTTAGAGCGAGGAGCCGGTCCTGTCTGGCTTAAAGGCATGTATCGCGCCCCGAATTCGGTTTTCCCAATACTAGGGGCTTTGCCGAAATTTAAAATTATAGAATTCTATGGCTAAGTGAGAGTGATAAAGCATTATTAGTCCGGTTGCCTTGTTCGTTGTGTTGAGCACCTCCCTCGAAGGACCCAAACATGGGAACAAGAGTGCTCAGGTTTATCCTGAACACCCCAGCACTCGCGGCATGGGGGTAGAAGCCGAGGACTAGCCATCTCTCAGATTGGATAAACAGCCAAACAGAAGGTAATATTTTAAATTCAAACAAGTGTTGCATAGCGCATATGAAACAAGTTTTCATCATACAGGATCACACGACCAAGTTTACTCAAATATTATATCCTTTAAACATTCGTCCGCTACAAGACGGGCACCCTTCAGGACACCCTCATAATAAATTTCGGGGGTGCAATGCTCCTTGCCCTGTGGCGGTCCCTCCTTGATCAGCTTCACGGCGTCTAGCTTGGCCCATTGCACCTTCACACGGGCGAACACCCGGCGTGCACCTTCGATGTAGACAGACCGCTTGACGACCTCTAGCCGTGGGTAGGCATCCACAAGCCACCTCACCAGGCCGAAGTAGCTGCTCGGAAGGGTGTCGCCAGGCCATAGCCGAACTATAAAGCCCTTCATGGCCTGTTCGGCCGCTTTGTGTAGCTCGACCAGCTGGTCGCTCATAGGCACCGGGTGTTCGATCCCAGTATACTGAGACCAGAACAACTTCTCCGTTGAGCTTCCCTCCTCGTCCTGGTAAAACTGTGCAGCATCCAACACGCTGCGGGGAAAATTTGCGAATGCTCCTGGAGAGCTCCGGATTCGGGTAAGTAATAGGTAATTTACTTTCACATGCTTGCTTTGCATATAGAGTGCCTTACCCACCGCTATTTTCTTCATCGCGTCAATCTCCTGGAGGGCCTTTTGGGCTTTGGCCTTGGCACTTTTCGCGCTCTCGAGGGCCGCGGCAAGCTCAGACTCTCGCATCTTTGAGTCAAGCTCCAACGCCTCATGCTTCGTCACGAGAGCTTGGAGCTCTTGCTGCACCTCGCCCACCTGAGCCTCTTGCCTTTCCCACTTGGTGCGCTCCTTGGCCGCTTTATCTTCAGCCTCGGATAGTGCTTTCCTTAAGGTCGCCACTTCGGTCATCGACCCTGGCAAATTCATGATGTTCCTGTCATTTTGCAATCGCATTCTTTTTATACATATCCATAAACTGGGTATTACTTACCTTTGTTCTCCTCGAGCTACCTCTTGGCAAGGCCGAGCTCGTCCTTGGACACTTCAAGGTCCTGCTTCAGTGCGGCGACCTCCGCAGTCAGTGCGGCAGATGCTAGCAGCGAAGCCTGCATATGCATATTAACATATTTATATTAGACTCCTGCGATGTTGTTTGATCCTCTGTTCGGCTTTTCTTTGTGAACACCGAACAGAGCATCAGGGGCTACTGTGTATGCGGTAATATTTTTCCTATATTTTAAACAGTTACCTCAAAGCCTGTTAGAAGGCTGGCACAGGCTTCAGTCAATCCGCTCTTGGCGGACTGAACCTTCTAGACCACCGCACTCATAATAGTACAGTGCTCCTCGTCGATGGAAGCGCTGCGAAGCGCTCCCAGCAGATTGTCTGGCGCCTCTGGATGGACAGAGGTCACCGGCACAGGTGTCTCGCCCCTCTTGGAAGGAAGCCGCCTGCCCGAGTCCAGAACCACTGGAGGTTCCGGCGCGGTGTTCGGCTGAGGGCCGAACTCGGAGCCCTCAGGGGTCTTGTCCCCTCTGCACCCGGAGTCCGGAAGGTCGCCTTGAGGCGCCTCCAGGACTGTCTCCTCTCGACCCGGTGCCTCTCGAGACAGCACTTCGGCGTCGTCCGCAGGGCAAGGGGAGGTCGCGGTCGGAAGCGGATCGCTATCCATATCCGACGAGCCCAGGGAGCCGTCCGACGATACATCGATGCGGGCTCGTGGCGGCCTGCATAATCATATTCGGTGTTAGGGAAAGCAATGCGACAAAGGAATGCTATGAGTTACTCTGTTATCCGAATACTTACGACCTCCCCAGGGGCTTGGCCCTGGGCAACCACTCGTCTTCGCCTTCGATGGCGGCGGTGGAACTGTCCGGAAGGAGAGTCCTTCCCTTCTTGGACCCTTCGGCCCCCCCAGTTGGGGCGGCCTTCCTTTTCTTGTCTCCCCCGCCTGGAGGGGGAGCATCTTCTTCTTCCTCCTTGTCTTCGGGGGAGGAGTGTGCCGTAGAGTCATCAGATGGTGAGTCCGATTACGCCTGGCGTCGGGAACTCTTTCGAGTTCCCTTCGCCTTCTTGGTCTTCTCCGGCACCTTGTAAGGAGCCAAAGTCAGCATCTCCATCAGGAAAGCGCCCGCAGTGTCTTCGGGCAAAGGGGCCGGACAGTTAATCTGCCCCGACGTCTCCACCCAGTCCTGTCAAAGGCATGGAGATCAGACCCCGCACATGATTAAGCTAGGGGAAATAAATATCCTACGGGACGTATTGAACTCACCGAACGCGCTAGGCGCTTTGCGCTTAGACCGCGGTCCTCGGCGAGAGGAGGGACCTCGGCGCCCTTGAACAACACCTTCCAGACGTCCTTGTGCGTCGTATCAAAGAGCTCGCTCAGAGTCTGGTGCTGGGCCGGGTCGAACTCCCACAGGTTAAAATCCCGTTGTTGACATGGGAGGATCCGGCAGATGAGCATGACCTGGACTATGTTGACAAGCTTGAGCTTCTTGCTTACCATACTCCGGATACATTTCTGGAGTCCATCCAGCTCCACCGATGAACCCCACGACAAGCCCTTCTCTTTCCAGGAAGTGATCCGTGTAGGGAATCCGGATCGAAACTCGGGGGCCGCCGTCCATTTGGCGTCGCGCAGCTCGGTAATGTAGAACCATGCCGATTGCCACCCCTTTATGGTCTCCACAAAGGAGTCTTCAAACCATATAACATTGGGCATCTTGCCCACCATGGCTCTGCCGCATTCTGCTTGTTGGCCTCCCACCACCTTCGGCTTGATATTGAAGGTCTTTAACCATAAGCCGAAGTGGGGCCGGATGCGGAGGAAAGCCTCACACACGACGACGAACGCCGAAATGTTGAGGACGAAGTTCGGGGCCAGATCATGAAAGTCCAGCCCGTAGTAGAACATGAGACCACGGACGAATGGATGGAGGGGAAACCCCAGTCCATGGAGGAAGTGGTGGAGGAAAACTACCCTCTCATGAGGTTCTAGGGTAGGGACGATCTGCCCTGCAGTGGGCAGCCGATGTGCGATATTCGCGGCTAAGTATCTGGCTCCGCGCAGCTTCTTGATATGTCCCTCCGTAACGGAGGAAGCCATCCATTTGCCTCCCACTCCGGACATGTTTGGAGAAGGTTGAGGGAAAGTATGTGGACTTGGGTGTTGGAGATCGAGTGTGCAAAAATGGATGAGCAAGGGAGGAAGAAGGCATGGTTGAAAAGGTGAATCCTTATCCCTTTATATGGGCGGACGAAACTATGCGTCCCCACTAGCCTAGTAAAACTCGCTTATCCCCCAAGCGTCGTAATCTATGGCGCGGTTGGGTTACCCAAGCCCGTATTTATGAGAATCCCGTGATAAGGGGACACGATCTCTGCTTTGACAAGACGTGTCAAAAAACTGCCGCGCGTTATGTGCGGGGCTAGTCAAAGGAAACGGTTCAATAATCACCGGGCCATGACATAATGTCGTGTTGCCAAAACAAGTCAGCAAATTAGATTTGTGGAAATATTATTCTCTCTACGGTGGAATGTGGAACTTATTTTGCAAGGTTGGACACTATCCTTGTATTCAAATTCTTCCGTGATGTATTCGGAGGAGGAACCCGCCTTGCAATGCCGAAGACAATACAGCGCGCCGGATTCATCATCATTGAAAGCCTAGTTCAGGGGCTACTGAGGGAGTCCTGGATTAGGGGGTCTCCGGACAGCCGGACTATATCCTTTGGCCAGACTGCTGGACTATGAAGATACAAGATTGAAGACTTTGTCCCGTGTCTGGATGGGACTCTCCTTGGCG